>NW_006921675.1:3303878-3313561 GCF_000298275.1 Orycteropus afer afer | reverse complement strand
TTTTTTTTTTTTTTTGGTTTGTAGTTGTCCTCATTTGCCAACTGATGTCTCTGGTTCCCTGATTACAGTCTTGTAAACTTATTTACTTTGGACACTTCCACAACTGGGTTGGTTTCTGGGTTACATCATAATGTGTATTAATGGTGAGTTGTTGTTTGCTGTTGTTGGTTCTCTGTCCAAAGGACACCTTTTAGTATCTCTTGTAAGGTTGGTCTGGTTTCAACAAATTCCCTTAATTTCTGCTTATCTGGAAATCTCCTAATTTTACCATCATATTTAAGGGACAGTTTTTCTGGGTATATAATTCTTGGTTGGAAATTTTTTTCTTTCATGGTTTTATGTATTGCATTCCATTGCCTTCTTGCCTGCATGGTTTTTGCTGAGAAATCATAGCTTGGTTTTATTGATTGCCCTTTGCAGATAACTTTTAATTTTTCCCCTACTACTTTCAGGATTCTTTCTTTGTCTTTGGTTTTGGTGAGTTTGATGATGATATATCTTGGTGCTTTTATTTTGGGATCTATCATGTTTTGGGTTCATTGGACTTCTTGTATGGATATATTCTTGCCTTTCATCAGATCAGGGAAATTATCTTCCAACAAATCTTTGATAATATTCTCTTTAGTTTTATTTTTATCTTCCTGTTCTAAAATTCTAAATACACCTAGGTTATTCCTTTTGATGGTACCCCACATGAATCTTAGGCTTTCTTCATTTTGTTTTGATCTTTTTTCTGATTGATCCCTTTCCAAGGAAGTATTGAGGTATTTGTCTTCAATTTCACCAATTCTGTCTTCCATTGATTCAGTTCTACTCCTTTGCCCATTCATTGTGTTCTCCATTTCTGAAAATTTAGTATTAATCTTCTGGATTTCTATCTGTAGATTTTGAATCATTTCTAATTTTTCATTTATTTTGTCATTGTATTGTCTTCTGAAATTGTTCTAGGGTTTTCTCTGTGTTTTCCTCAATTTTATCAGTGTTTTCCTTGATCTGTCTCTCCATCCATTGAAGGTACCTAAATGTAATTGTTTTGAATTCCTTATCAGGGAGTTCTAATTCTGCTTCTTCCTCGGGGATGTGTTCTGGGTCTGTATTCTTCTCCCTTGTTTCTCCTGATTATCTGTCTTCTTTATGTGGACTGTGATGCTCTGTTGTCTCTGAGACATGGTGATGTTTTTGTGTTTATATTAAATTGGTGATTCTATGTTGGAGTGATTCACCCATGTTTTTGTTTTCTTTGGATCTTATCTGAGTAAACAGTGTACTGTGCTCCCATGTTTGCTAGTTGGCAGCACTTATGCATTCACCATCTGTCTCCTTTCCCGTGTAAGCCTCCCATATGTCCGTACTGTACTTGGCAAGTGGAGCCTATTCTTAAGTCCCTGGAATCTGAATGAGAGTGCTGTTACTTTAAATATCCAAAATGGCCACCACTTGTAAACATTCAAAATGCCCTCTGGACAGCCAAAAGTCCATAATTCAGATTGTCTCCTTCTTTGCTGTGTCCCTTTTTAGTTATCAGCCACTAGTGCAGTTGCCTATGTAGCCCTTGGTGATCAGGGCCAATTTTTGTGTTAATTCTCAGGTACTAACACCACTTGGGAGCTCTGGTAGCATAGTGGCTAAGACACTTGCCTGCTAACCAGGCGGCTGGCGGTTCAAACCCACCAGCCACTCCTCGGAAGGAAGGTTGGGCAATCCTACTTCCATAGTGATACTGCCTCGGAAACCCAAGGAGGGGTCGCTATGAGTCAGGGCTGACTCGACGGCACATAACAACAACACCACTTGGAAATATTCAGGCTGTCCATGCCATCAGGATAGCTGACAGTCCACAGCTCCATTTGTCTCCTTATTCACTGTTTTAATTCAGGTTCTTCTTCTAAAAAAACAAAAAACAAACTCACTGCCATCAAATCGATCCGACTCATAGAGATTCATCTTTGGGTTTCTGAGGAGGTATCACTATGGAAGTAGATTGTCCAACCTTCCTTTTGAGGAGTGACTGGTGGGTTTGAACCACCAGCCCTCTGGTTAGCAGTCAAATGCCCTAGGCACTACACCACCAGAGTTGGTGTTTAATCCACATCTGTATCCTTCCTTTCAAAGCTCAGGGCTTCAGGATTATCTTCTGTATCTGTGTCAATTGGTTTCTCTTTTCTTTGTTGAAGAGGGTCTGCGTAGCTTGTCTGCCTATTCCACCATCTTACAAGAAGTCTTCTCCTTTGCCCTCTTAAAGCATCTCAATATTCCTACTTTAAAGTCAACTGATGAGTAATCTTAGTTAGTCATTTTTGCCATGTAAAATAACATAGTAACATATTCATGGGAGTGACATTAGGGGGCAGAGTTTAGGGGGACCAAAATTCTGCCTATCACACCCATTCTCTCACTTTAGTAATTTTGCCAATGTAATGTCACCTAATTCTCTGATGACCCAATCTAAACAGTGTCCTACTAGCCCATTCTGTCTTTGTCTCTAATTCTCTCCTTTTGTCTTTTCTTCATAGCACTTATTGACATTATATTATTGTTGTTGGGTGCTGGTGAGTTGGCTCTGACTCATAGCAACCCTATGTACAACAGAATAAAACACTGCCTGGTCCTGTACCATCCTTACAATCCTTATTATGCTTAACCCCATCATTGCAACCATTATGCCGATCCATCTCATTAAGGGTCTGCCCCTTTTTTGCTGACTCTTTTCTCTACCAAGCAAGATATCCCTCTCTAGGGATTGGTCCCTTCTGACAACAGAGGTAGTAGGCACTATATTAGATAATACTATTTTATTTGCTTAGTTTATTTTATGTCTCTCCCACTAGAATGTAAGATGGAACTTTGTCTTATTCACTGTTTGTTGTACAGTGAATTGCTTGGTATGGCTTTTCTAGCCATAGTCTTTGTGACTTCCACCAGATTACTGGGTGGGACCATGCAAATAAGATGTATGGAACTGTAATGTGAGGATTGGTTAGTTTTACTATGCTACTGGGCTTAAAATGAGCCCTCCTTTCAAACCTACCAACTGCTCCTCAGAAGGAAGATTGGGCAATCTACTTCCATAGAGATACTGCCTCGAAACCCAAGAAAGGGTCACTATGAGTTGGATCTGACTTGACGGCAATGAGTAGAGGTAGAAGGGAGAATTTCATTGCCATCAAAAGAGAAGAGCTGGAGGTGAAGTGGAACATGTCTTTGGACCTGAGATTCTTGCACTTGACCTCCTCAGCAGAGAGATGCCTGGCTGAGAGGTGGTGGAAGTGGTACTAAGAGGAATGAGACTGAATGGCGGGCTTTCTGGCCCATGGAGCAAGAAAGTTGAGTGCCCTTGGGCAGGAAATTTGCTGGTGAGTGAGGTGCACCTAAGTGTACCTATTGGCAAAGCTAAATGAGCTTTGTAACACTTTCTAGAGCAGGGCAGAGGCCAGGTTGTGAGGCCGAGGGCCAGAAAGATGTGTCTGAAGGCATAGCAGATCAATTCTTGATGTAAGAAATGTGTACTCCGTGTGTTCCTGAACCTCAATCATAGCCTGTTATTTCCCTAATAAACCTCATAATAGTGAGTATTGTCTGTGAGTTCTGTGTGGCCATTGCAATGAATTGTTGAACCTAGCAGAGAAGTAGTGAGTGCTATGGAGGGGATGGTTGGTGTCAGAGTTGGTAAAAAGGCTGGAAGGTGGTGACATGTCTGGCCTCATAGGAATAAGCCTTGGGCTACAGATGGTCATTCTGTCTCCTTCTTGTGAAGTTAGAGGAAGTCAGAAGATTAGCCTCCATGCCCTTTTTGCAGTTGTCATCATAAATGGGATTTGTTGCAATGGCCAGACTCATGGAAGCACGGGATTTTGTAGGAGAAAGAAGGGAGAGACCTTGGAAATAAAAATTTTGATTCTTACGTGCTTACTTTGGTTGTTCCCTGTAATGGTGGAAAGGAATATAAGAGATATTAGGCTGCAGCCAAGGGGAGAAAGGCCTGAAAGAAGAGTCACTCGATTAAAGGAGTTGGTTAATTTGAGGCTAGGGCTTTTGGTTATGCCCAGCCAGAGGCCCAAGGCCATATGCATAGAATGGTAATATTGTCAAGGTTAAAAGATGAAACCTGAATGTTTTGAAAGGATTATGTGTTTTGGAGTATGTGTTTATCTGAATGTTCTATGAATATTGAATGTCCTTTTATCCCTGTTCTATACCCAGCACCTGGAATTGTACCTGGAACACCAATAGTGCTTAATAAATATTTGTTGAATTAATAGTTTAAAGCTTGGCTGCTAATCAAAAGATTTGTGGTTCAAATCTACCAGCGCTCTGCAAGAGAAAAGACCTAATGATCTGTTCCTGTAAAAATTTCAGCCTAGGAACCCCTATGGGGCACTTCTATTCTGTCCTACAAGTTCACTAAGAGTGAAAATTGACTCAACTGGACAGCACTCAACAACAACAAACGTAAATATAAATGAATGACACTTTCTCAACTTCTTCAATAGCCCAAATTGGTTGTCTTAAGAAAATCACCTAGTTATTTGTTTCTTAACATACCTTTCTAGCAGTTTAGTAAATTATCAGCATGTATTTGGACACTTCTACAAATCCTACCCTGTTTTGGGCATTTCCTAGGCTACACTGAATCTTATGCATTAGAGAAACATTAGGTCTTTAGCGCATACTTGAAATATTCTAGGGGTTAAAATAAGATAGACAAGGGGATGTGACTCTTCACAATTCAGGTGAAATAATTATCATGTTCTTTTATTTTACCTTCATTGAATTAAATCTGTTTTGAATCCCAATCCTCCTGGGCTGGTAGGAAATATCAAACCCTTATTAGTAATGTGTGATTCAAAAATGAAATAAATACTCTTATCAGGGAACTTACTGGTTAGTAAGTTTGATTAAATATATTTATAGTATATTATTTTTACATGTCTTTGATGTACAAATGTGTTAAATGATAAATGAGAGATACAGAAAACATGCTTTGGGAGTATATGGTTAGGAAGGAATAGCAGGCATAGAAATGAATTCTGAGGACTGGCAACTGGAGTTGATGGCATATATAAGCTAGACCCTAGTGGATGGGTAGAACCTGGACAAATAGTAATAGAAAGGGCAGACAAAGTTGGAGAAGAAAGTGTAAGAAAAGGCATGCAGAATGAAGGAAAAGGCTATGTATAGGAAGATTTTTTATCAACTTCTGCAGTCTGAAATTGACTGAACATGCAATTGAGATGTGTTAATTATCACTGGTGATTGGAATGCAAAAGTTAGAAAGAAAGAAGAATCACTGGTAGTTGGAAAACATGGCATCAGTGATAGAAAAGACGCTGGCGATCACATGATAGAATTTTGAAAGACCAATGACTTATTCACTGCAAATACCTTTTTTTAAACAACACAAATGGTGGCTATACACGTGGACTTTGCCAGACAGAGTACACAGGGATTAGACTGACTACATCTGTGGCAAGAGGTGATGGAGAAACTCAGTATCTTCAACCAAAGCAAGGCCAGGAGCTAACTGTGGAACAGACCATCAACTGCTCATATGCAAGTTCAAGTTGAAGTTAAGACAGTTAAAAGAAGTCCATGAGACCTTGATTATATCCCTCTTGAATTTAGAGACCATCTAAAGAATAGATTTGATGCTTGAACTCCAGTGACTGAAAACCAGGGGGATTGTGGGATGATATCAACAACATCATCCATAG
Source organism: Orycteropus afer afer (assembly GCF_000298275.1). Taxonomy (NCBI): domain Eukaryota; kingdom Metazoa; phylum Chordata; class Mammalia; order Tubulidentata; family Orycteropodidae; genus Orycteropus; species Orycteropus afer. Next base: position 3,307,850 of record NW_006921675.1, on the reverse strand, counting down.
AAGAAGCAAAAGGTCATTAAAAAGACAGGAAAGGAAGAAAAGAACAAAATGGGTGTCAGAAGAGACTCTGAAACTTGTCCTCGAATGGAGAATAGCTAAAGCAAATGGAAGAAATGACAAGATAAAGAGCTGAACAGAAGATTTCAAAGAGTAGATCAAGAAGACAAAGTCAATTATTATAATGCAATGTGCAAAGACCTGGAGTTAGAAAACCAAAAGGGAAGAACACACTCAGCATTTCTCAAGCTGAAAGAACTAAGGAAAAAATTGAAGCCTTGAATTGCAATATTAGAAATTCCATGGGCAATATGTTGAATGATGCAGGAATTATCAAAAAGAAGATGGATGGAATACCCAGAGTCACTATATCAAAAGGAATTGGTAGATGACCATCCATTTCAGGAGGTAGCATATGATCAAGAACCAATGGTATTGAAGGAAGAAGTGGAAGCTGTATTAAAGGAATTGGCAAAAAAACAAGGCTCTGGGAATTGATTGAGTACCCACTGAGATGTTTCAATAAACAGATGCCACACTGGAGGCACACACTCAGATATGCCAAGAGATTTGGAAGACAGCTACCTGGCCAACTGACTGGAAGAGATCCATATTTGTACCCATAAAAGAAAAGTGATCCACAGAATGTGGAAATTATTGAACAATGTCATTGATATCACATGCAAGTAATGATAATTACTTACTGAAGATAATTGAAAAATGGTTGCAGCAGTATAGAGACAGAGAAATTCCAGAAATGCAAACTGGATTCAGAGGGGGACATGGAGTGAGGGACATCATTGCTGATGTCAGATGGATCTTGGCTCAAAGCAAAGAATACCAGAAAGATGTTTACTTGTATTTTATTAACCATGTGAAGGCATTTGATTGTGTGGATCATAACAAACTGTGGATAGCATTAAGATGAATGGGAATCTCAGAACACTTAATTGTGCTCATGAGGAAACTGTACATAGACCAGGAGGCTGTTATTCAAACAGAACAAGGGGTTACTGTATGATTTAAAACCAGGAAGGAAGTGCATTAGGGTTGTATCCTTTCACCATATTTATTCAATCTGTATGCTGAACGACTAATCAGAGATGCTGGACTATATGAAGAATGTGACATCAGGGTTGGAGAAAGCCTCATTAACAACCTGCAATACGCAGAAGACACAACTTTGCTTGCTGAAAGTGAGGTTGATTTGGAGCACTTACTGATGAAGATTAAAGGCTACAGTCTGCAATATAGATTACATCTCAGTAAAGCAAACAAAAAATCCTCACAACTGGACCAATAAGCACCATGATGAATGGAGAAAAGATTGAAGTTTATAAAGACCTTATATTATTTGATTCTACAATCAATGCCAGTGGAAGCAGCAGTCAAGACATCAAAAGACATATTGCATTGGGTAAATCTGTTACAAAAGACCTCTTCCAAGTGCTGAAGAGCAAAGATATCACCTCGAAGACTAAGGCGCACCTGACCCAAGCTATGGTATTTTCAATCATCTCCTATGCATGTGAGAGCTGGACAATAAATAAGGAAGATTAAAGGAGAGTTGACACTTTTGAGTTGTGGTGTTGGCGAAAAATGCTCAAAGTACCGTGGACTGCTAAAAGAACTAACAAATTTGTCCTGGAAGAAGCGTAGCCAGAATGCTCCTTGGAAGTGAGAATGATCAGACTTTTTCTCACCTACTTTGGTCATTGTCAGAATGGACCATTCTCTGGAGAAGGATGTCATGCTTGGTAAGGTGGAGGGTCAATGAAATAGGGGAAGGCCCTCAACAAGATGGATTGACACAGTGGCTGCACCAATGCGCTCAAGTATAATATGGATCGTGGGGCTGGCACAGGACTGGGCAGAGTTTTGTTCTGTTGTATATAAGGTCTTTATGAATTGGAGATGACACAACAACATATAACAATAACAAAAACAGTAGCCTGTTATTTCCCTAATAAACCTCATAATAGTATTGTCTGTGAGTTCTGTGTGGCCATTACAATGAATTGTCGAATTTAGCAGAGAAGTAGTGAGTGCTATGGGAGGGATGGTTGGTGTCAGAAATGGTAAAAATGCTGGAAGGTGGTGACATGTCTGGCCTCATAGGAAAAAGCCTTGGGCTACAGATGACACTTGGAGTGTCAGAGAGGAGCATATTGGGAAAAAAAAATGAAACAACTTCACCACGCACCAGAGCCCCAATTTAATTCTAAGATGTAGATTGTAAATCTAAATATTAATGGCCAGAAATAAAACTTTTACAAGATAATATAAGGCCTCTGAATAGTAAAACATTTTTTCCCAACAGGACAGTAAAAAAATATAATCAAAAAGAAAAGTGATAAATTGGAATTTATTAGAATTAAAAACTTCTGTTCATCAAATGATGTCATTAAGAGAGTGAAAGTGTAAGTGACAGAGTAGAAGAGGTTATCTGCAGCACATACAACAAAGAAATTGTGTCCAGAATATATAAATAACTTCTATTAATCCAGAAGAAAATAACGGACAACTCAATGGAAAAATGGTCAAGAAATTTGAATTGTTGTTGTTGTTGGCCACCGAGTCGGCCCGACTCATAGCGACCCCTCCTTGGGTTTCTGAGGCAGTATCACTACGGAAGTAGGATTGCCCAACCTTCCTTCCGAGGAGTGGCTGGAGAAATTTGAATAGGCACCTTTAAAAGAGGATATTCAAACAAGCAATTATTGTTATTATTAGCAATTATCATAAGCTATCTTCCAGCCGACTCTGACTCATGGAGACCTTATATTCAACGGTCTTGCCAAGTCTTGCATCATCCTCAGGATTGTGGCTGTCGTGCTAATCCATCTCACCAACGGTCTCCCTAGGCCTCATTGGCCCTCTACATCACTGAATATGGTATCTTCCTCTAGCAATTGATTCTTTGCAATGATGTGCCCAAACAATTGAACCAGACAATGTTCTGTTGTGATCCAAAGTTTTTCATCTGCTCATTTTCAGAAGCAGATCACCAGGGCTTTCTTCCTATTTTTGTCTTAGTGTAGAAGCTCTGCTAAAACCTATACACAAAGGATGACCCTGCTTGTATTTGAAATACTGGTGGCATAGCTTTCAGGATCACAGCAACACACAAGCCACCACAGTATAACAAACTGACAGATGAGGGTGGCAAATAAGCAATAAACATACAAAAAGTTTGATTAGTTATGAGAAATGCAAATTAAAACCACAATGAGATAATGCCTCATGCTCACTTATTAGTTGCCATTGAATTCCCTTTCACTATAGTGACCCTACAAGTACAGAACAAAATGTTTCACAGTCTTATGCCACCTTCATGATTGCTCCTATGTTTGAGTCCATTGTTTCAGTCACTGTGCTAATATATCTCACATAAGGCTTCCCTCCCCATTGTCACCTAACAACAACAACGCCATTGTCAACCTTCTATTTTACCAACTGGGATATCCTTCTCTAGTGCTTAATGTTTCCTAATGACGTGTCCAAAGTAAGCAAGTCAAAGTCTCACAATTCTCACTTCTAAGGAGCATTCTGGTTATATTTCTTCTAAGACCGAATTATTCATTCTTCTGGCAATCCATGGTACGTTCAATATTCTTCACCAATACCACAATTCAAAGGCATCAGTTGTTTTTCTGTCTTCCTTTTTCATTGTCTAGCTTCTGCATGCCGCTAAGGTGATTGAAAAGACCATTGTTGGGTCTGGTGCACCTTAGTCAACTAAGTGATATTTTAGCTTTTTAACACTTTATAGAGGTCTTTTGCAGCAGATTTTCCCAAAGCAATATCCACTTGTTTTGTTAGTTGCCACTGAGTCAATTCAGACTCATGGCAATCCAATGTGTGCAGAGTAAAACCACTTCACAGGGCTTTCAAGGCTTTGACCTTCTGTTAGGCTGGGTTCTCTAGAGAAGCAGAACCAGTAAAGTGTGTATATATATATATATATATATATAT
>NW_006921675.1:3284545-3301516 GCF_000298275.1 Orycteropus afer afer | reverse complement strand
AGAGATTTATCTTAGGAAAATGGCTCACACACTTGTAGAAGTTGGCAAGTCCCAAGTTCCCAGATCAAACATTAAGCTGGAGGCTTTTCTTGACTCACAACTGCAGGGGCTGACGAGCTCAAGGTTGGCAGTCAGTATATCGGTTATTGACTCCAACGGATGATGAATCCAAGATCTCTAGGCCAAATGGTGGATTGTTTGCTCATAGACAGTTGTAGGCAGCACAACAGGATACAGATCCACAGAAGAGTCTGTCTTTTCCCGGGGATGTCCAAATATGTATTGGAAGCAGGCCACTCCCTTAGGGAAACTCCCTTTCAATGGATTGGTTGTACATCTGATCTCATCATGGGAATAACCACATCACAACTGCTTAAACCACTCAAAATTGTGGTCCAGTCAAGTTGACACATAGCTCCAACTATAACAGACCTTTAGGAAACAGATTGTCATATCTGTCTTCTCAAACACCTTTGTGTGGATTCAAACTGCCAATCTTTTGGCAGTTGAGCATTTAACCATTTGTGCTACCCAAGGACTCTTGTAACATCCACTAGAGTTGAATACAATCTAAGACTGACAACACCAAGAAGTGTTGGCAGGACATGGAGCAATTCAAATTCTCATACATTGCTGGTGAGAATGTAAATTAGTACAAACACTTTAGAAAATAATTAGACATTATGTATAATTGCTGACTATATACATATCTTATGATATAGCAATACCACTCCTAGGTATATAAACATGAACAAGAAATGGGTACAAGAATGTTTGCCCAAAAACCCACTGCCGTCAAGTTGGATCCAACTCATAGCAACCCCTCCTTGGGTTTCCAAGGTGGTATCACTACCGAAGTAGATTGCCCAACCTTTCTTCTGAGGAGTGGCTGATTGGTTTGAATGGCCAGCCTTCTGGTTAGCAGTCAGATGCCTTAGGCACTATGCCACCAAAGCTCCTACAAGAATGTTTATAGCATCCTTATTCATAATAGTTTCAAATTGGAAACAACCATAACCATTGTCCATCTACAGTATAATGAATAAATAAATACTGTCTATTCATGTGATGGAGCTCTGGTAGCACAGTACCTAAGGCACTTGACTGCTAACCAGAACGCTGGAGGTTCAAACCCACCAGTCACTCCTCAGAAGGAAGATGGGGCAATCTACTTCTGTAGTGATACTGCCTCGGAAACCCAAGAAGGGGCCGACTCGATGGCATATAACAACAACAACAAATTCATGTGATAGAATGTGAAACAATAATTAAAATAAACAAATTATAGCCACACACAACAACATGGATAAATGTAAACAGCATAATATGGAATGAAACTAAAAATGAACTAAAAATGTGCCATTCTATTTTTTAAGTTAGTTCAAAACAAATCAAATCAAATGGTGTTTAAGGGTAATGATTTTGTGACAAAATGATAAAGAAACAAAAAAAAATGATTACAATCAAAGTCAAGATGATGGTTTCCTTTGTAGAGGGAGGAGTAGTGACAGTGAGAGGTGCTGAATATCTTTTTTCTTGACCTGGGTGATGGCCATACAAGGGTTCACAACAATTGAGGGGGCCTTCCTCCAGGACTACATAGCAGATTAGCAGTGACATTTGTTGTGGCTGTGCTTTGATAGGTCTGAAAGCCCACTGACAGTTTTTGAGGTTGATATGGATAGAGCTGTACTTAGAAAGATTAATTTGGCAGTCAGGTATAGGAGAAATTGATTAGGGAGTGACTAGTGCCAGGGATAAGTGTGTGAAGCTTTAGGGTGAAAGGTAATGAGGGTTCCTGAACTAGGGAAGATGTAGGGGAGAGATGTCAGTGAGTGCAATGCTACTTAAAAGTTAGGAGATAACATATAAACCATGTAAAATGTCCTAGCAGAAACACAAAGTACAATCAGATCATTAGGGTTGGTAATTCCACACTGCAGATGGGTGATTGACTTTGGGGTTGAATCATGACACCTGTCCTTCCTACTAGATACCATATACAAACTGATGGTTATAGAATCCTGTGCCCCAATTAGTATGACTGTGGGAACCTTAATATCTATCATCCTAATTTTTTGTGTATTTAAAAATATGCCCTAAATGATACTTAAATGTAACAGCTTAGCATCCCATACATATTGTGTTTTTCCCAGGATGCTGCTGACCTTACACAGTAACAGACTCTGACTTCCTCATACATTTGCTCTTGCAACGCCACCTCAGTTTACTGCTGAAAATGAACACAAAGCATCAAAATACTTCCCAACAGCTTTTACCAGCTCTCTTCATAAAGCAAGGAGGCCATAAATCAGACAGATGTTAAACATTTGAGTAAGGCCAGTGTGTAGTTGGGAATCATTTCTGCTTGTCTTCCCTGCCAGACCATATGGGATGACAGTAACTGAGAATTACAGGCTCAGGATCTTGAAATCCCACAAAATTAATGAACTGTAATGTTTTCACAGAGATGGGGAAAATGGAAGAACTATTACTTAAGAAAATGGCTTGGCTTAGCAACCCTTAAGCTACTGTTGGTTCTGCTTCTTTTTATGTGACAAACGCTGCCCCAGCTCTTGGATCCTGTGCGTCTTGGTGGGGATTGTACCTGTCAGTGCTAAGAGCTTCCATACCAGTGCAATGAAATTTTGAGTGTTCAGAAGGCCTTGAACTGACTTTAAATTATTTAATGTCTTGTAAAAGCAGGAACAATTTAAAAAAAAAAAAACAGTAATGTATACAAGAGAAACTTGACTGTCGGCTGCCCATTCTTTTTCTTATTGCTTCTTCACCTTATCTTTATGTGATTTATTATTTCCCTGCTTTGTTCAGGGTTTTCTTTTTTATCTATAAAGCTGACACTCACTTTTTCTCTTATGTGTTTGCTGGAATGTTGCAAACTGTCAAAAATCTTCCAGAACAAGATATCTATCATGTGTTGAGAATTTAGTGTGTTCCAGGCATTTTGTTGGATCTTTACACATTATTTCTATAGGGTTATCACCATCTCATGAGTCCATGAGTGGTGAAAATGGTTAATACACTTGGCTGCTAACTGAAAAGTTGGAGGTTTGAATTCATCCAGACGCTTCTCAGAAGAAAGGCCTGGTGAACCATTTCCAAAATATCAATCATAGAGAATATTTCTACAGTGAGGTCACTGTGAGCCAGAGTCAACTTGATGGCAACTGGTAAAAGTAAGGTAAATCTGTCACCATATTATCATGAGACAGTGGAAATTCAGGCTGGTTGAATATGGTCCAAGGTCACAAATGGGTGGTGGCTTAGCTAATATCAGAATCTGTAGCTGACTAACTCTGATATGGACTTTTCTTTCCATTTTGGCTTTCTACCTCCCATCTACAAATTAACAAAATAATCTGAAGCCAATTTTTCCTATTCAAGGATTTTGGAAATTTTAATGCTTTATCAAATTGAATTGCATGTCTACTTTTCTGATTTCTGCAGGGATGGTTAAAGCCTTCTTGGGCTTTAAGATGCAGATTTTCTGGACTCAGAGCTCTGGCAGAGGTTTTTCAGTCTAAGGAAAATCCCATTTGCTCCAGGCTAGAAACTTTGAGCAGCTTTGCTGCTGAGTCTGGGGCTTGTCCTGGAGCTGAAAACATCACTAAACATGTCCCCATCTGGCAGATAAATCTTGCCATCATCATGCCTGTCACTGGCCACATCTCACATGCCCTGGGCTGTCCTCATAAGAAGGATTACCTCTCTAGGTGACTATTTAGGCCCTGAATCACTGCTGCATACATCACCCAGGCAAATCAGATCAAGCCAAGAGTGAATTCATAGCACATGTTGAAGAGTGATTTCACCAGATAAAATACATAATGTGTCACAGTTGATCTAGCGCTCAGCAAGGCAACCTCGCAGAGAGTGGCCTGGGAAAAGGAAGGTTTAGGAAAGGAGTTAGAGAAATATTACTCAGTTCCTGGCAAGTCTATAGTAAGGAAAGATCTTAAGACAATGCTGCATAAAAAAAGTTTTTATCTTTTTGTAATGATAACTTTCAAATACATTCAGAAGTAGAGAAAACAGTAAAATGAAGCCCACATACTCAGAAAATAGGTTCAATTATTAAGATTTTGTTATATTTGCTTTATTTATTTCTAAAAACCTACTTTTTGAGTCGTGATTAGGTTATCAGCTTACAGACCTGACGTATTAGAAGAATAGGAGACTCTGTGAATGATTCTCAGACTCCTTACTACTTTTTCTCGACAGATACTCATTTATTTGTTTAAGTGTTTATTGTTACTATGCTATGCATAAACCATTGCCTTGAGTTGATTACGATTCATAGCAACCCTATAAGACAGAATAGAACTGACCCGTGCGATTTCTGAGGTTGTAAATCTTTATGAATGCAGACTGCTATATCTTTCTCCCATGGAGCAGCTGTTAGTTTTGAACCACTGACCTTCAGTTAGTAGACAAGCACCTAACCATTAGACAAGGATTCCTTTTGATATGCAAAGGCACTAAAAATTACAAAAGAATTCACAATGAAAAGGACAACACGATGTATTAGAAGAACATTGACACATACTAGGTGCTCAGCAAATGGTTGTGAGCAATATTCATAATCATAAATTATAATTATTACTGTATTATTAGGATAAGAAGGAGCTCTGGTGGCACAGTACCTAAGGCATTTGCCAGCTAACTAGAAGGTTGGCAGTTCAAACCCACGAGCCACTCCGCTGAAGGAAGATGGGTCAATCTACTTCCATAAAGAATTACCACCTTGGAAACCCAATGGGGGTTGCTATGAGTTGGAACCAATTCAATGGCAGTGAGTTTGGTTTCGTTTTGGTTTATTAGGATAAGATCCTACCCTTAAGGCCCTCTCAACCTTGATAGGTGAGACACTCACTACTGTGATGTCGGATCTGACTCATAGTGACCCTTCCTTGGGTTTCTGAGGTGGTATCACTACGGAGGTAGATTGCCTAACCTTCCTTCTGAGGAGTGGTTGGTGGGTTTGAACCGCTAGCCTTCTGGTTAGCAGTCGAATAGCTTAGGCACTATGCCACTGGGTGAGAAATATATTCAAAATATTAAGTTGGCAATGTTATAAATCCCAAAATAGAATTATATATGGGGAAAATGAAGAGGCAATGTATGAATGGGTGATAAGAGAACTCATCCTGGACAGGCACAATAGATGCTCTTCAATAGAGTTGGGGTACAGGTGGTGGTAATGGGCTTGCAACATAAAGAAGAGGAGGGAAGAGCCTAAGGAAAGGCATAGAGGTGTAAATCTTACAGAGAGTTTATAATACTGAAATTAGGCTCCATTATTGAACTGGTGTTAGACAGGGACCACATCAAAAAGCACCTTTTATGCCTTTGAACTTTATCCTATAAGCAGTGGAAAGCCAGTGAAGAATTGCAAAGGAGTCATGGGATTAGATTTGTAAGCTATGCTTGATGGGGGGCTTACAAAACTGGAGGCAGGGAAACCAGATTAGAGGTGTTAGTCCAGTTGAGAGATGATAAGCGCCTGAGTTAAGATAGCAGATGAAGACAAAGAGACTAGTTATGAGGAATATTTAGATGATAAAATATATAGGACTTAGAGATTTACTAGATCTTTGATGAGGAAGTGAGAGAAGTACTCTAAGGAAAAGGAAGTTGTCAAGGCTGACTCTAATTGTCCAGCATCAGCGGCTAGGGTTGGGTTGGGCATGGGGAGTTACGGTGGACTTCATGGACGTGAGGGATTCAGAAGAGAAGCAAGTACTGAATGCTGATTGATCGGAAACCACGTGATAACAGACAATAATGATGCTTCATTCTTATGTTCTTGCTACCATTATATTTCAGCTTTTACAACAGGTCTGTCTGGAGCTATACAGACATATAATATTTATTTAACATTTTTTAAAGCAATTAATAGGTTCTGCTTTGCTAAGCACTAGGTTTACTAATATAGCCCTGTTAAAGCAGGGGTCCCTGTGGTCCAGTCTCAAAGCAGGATCATGAACAAAGAAACATGTCTATCAACTAAAAAGAAATTTCAAAATAACCATGTTTTTTTATTTGCTTTTATTGAACATTTTAAAGGGACTCATCATTTTGAGAAACAGTTCTCTTTTTATAACCTTTTGCTCTTCCATCCATTTCTTTCATACACTGCAAATGTTCCCCTGCCTCTCTTCAAAACCACCCCTGCTAATCCTTCCCAAAGCCATTGCTCTGGATAATCCCTTTTGTCCTTGTATTTCTCTCCCTTCTCTAGATTCTGTGCTACAGAAGGCCAAGGACCGCAGGGCAAGAGCAGGCAGAAATTGATTAGACGAAGCCAGAGATCTCTTTAGTGAGCAGTGAGACAGAACAGCTGGAAACATATACAATTATAATTTTTATTTCATTACAAAATGATGAATATTCCATCTGTGATGATGGACACCTCACTCCCCAGTGATGTGTATATCATAATCATTTTGTGTTTATTTCTTTTGTAGCCAGTTTCATCTTATGAAGGCAATGCCAACATTATAATGAGCCAGGAAAGCTTGCATACTGGAACAGGGGTTGAGGGAAGCTTGCATTAGGGGAGCTACCTCTGCCAGAAAGCTGAGACTGTTCTCTGAATTCACACCTCGGGCTGCTTTGGCTGGCATCACCTGCGGCACTTTAGGGACGTGTTCTGAGATTGGCTCTCACTGGGGTAAGAGAGCAGTAAGGCAGCTAGGGCTGAGCCAGCAGACTGCTGTGGCTTTGGAGCTCTCCTTGCTTTGGGGAGCCTGTAACTGTTTTCTGAACTGCTGGCTGTTCATGCTCACACCTTCAACATTCCCAATTTCTATCTTTGCCTATCTTTCTATCTTTGTCCCTTGCCTGACTACCTTGCTCTCCTAGCTACAAGGCCTTCCAGTATTTATATCATCTTAATTTTGGATGCTATTTTCTTATCTGGGAGCTCTGGTAGCATAGTGGCTAAGGCACTTGACTGCTAACCAGAAGGCTGGCGGTTCAAACCCACCAGCCACTCCTCGGAAGGAAGATGGGGCAATCTACTTCTGTAGTGATACTGCCTCGGAAACCCAAGGAGGGGTTGCTATGAGTCAGGTCCAACTCGACAGCACATAACAACAACAACAACAACAATTTTCTTATCTGGCCTTCAATCCTACTGCTGCTGAGATCCTGCATTTTGAAAGAGCCCTCGTTGCCTGGGACCTGCTGCCCCTTGCTTTTGGCCTGACTGTTTATGGTCAAAGATAATTTAACAACAGGAGGTGATGAGCCAATTAAGGACAGGCAGAAGCAAGGGATTAAATTGACAAAGTTGTGCAGAAGAGAAGGTGTCTTAAGAGAAACTATATAGAGTGTGTTTTTTAATCTTGGTGGCACGTTGGAGTTATCAAAGGAATTTAAAATGAGAGAGAGAGATGCCTGAACCCTAAACCAGTTCGAATGAAATAATTGGGCTTGGAACCTGTAGCCACCAGCCTCCTTGAAGGCCCCCATGGTACTGCCTTCTGATATTCATACCATTGAGTGTGTGCTGACACAGTGACTTGTTCCTAATGAATAGAATAAGGTAGAAGGAAAGGTGTATGATTCAGTGCCTAGGTCATAAAGGGCAAAGTGGCATTGCCTTCTGGCTTTCTCAGATCATTTGTTTTTGGGGAAACCAAATACAATGCCATGAGCAGTCCCACATGGTGAGCCATGTGAGTGATCTTGGAAGTGGGTCCTGACACCTCCATCACCTCAGATAAAACCTTGATTATAGCCTCATGAGAGACCCTGTGTCAGAAGCACCTGGCAAAGTAGCTTCTGTGTTCTTGACCCACAAAATCTGTTGTTGTTGTTAGGTGCTGTTGAGTGGGCTCTACTCATAGTGACCTATCTGTGCACAACAGAACGAAACACTGACCAGTCCTGCACCAGCCTCACAATCCTTGCTATACCCGAGCCCATTGTTGCAGCCACTGTGTCAATCCATCTCATTGAGGGTCTTCCCCTTTTTTTTTGACCTTCCACCTTACCAAGCATGATATCCTTCTCTAGGAATGGTCCCTTTTGCAACATGACCAAAGTAGGTGAGATGAAGTCTGGCCATTCTTGTTTCCAAGGAGTATTCTGGCTGCACTTCTTCCAAAACAGATTTGTTAGTTCTTTTAGCAATCCATGGTGCTTTCAGTAGTCTTCACCAACACCTCAACTCAAAAGGATTAACTCTTTTTCAGGCTTCCTTATTCATTATCTAGCTTTCACATGCATATGAGGCTATTGAAAATACCATGGCTTGGGTTAGGGGCACCTTAGTTTTCAAGGAGACATCTTTGTTTTCAGCACTTTAAAGAGGTTTTTTGCAGCAGATTTGTCCAGTGCAATATGTCATCTGATGTCTTGACTGCTGCTTCCATTGCTGTTGATTGTGGAACTTAGTAATATGAAATCTTTGACAACTACAATCTTTTCTCCATTTACTGTGATGCTGCTTATTGGTCCAGTTGTGAGGATTTTACTTTTCTTTATGTTGAGATGTAATCCATACTCCACACTGTAGTCTTTAATCTTCATCAGTAAGGGCTTCAAGTCATCCTCACTTTCAGCAAGCATAGTTGTGTGGTCTGCATATCACAGATTGTTAATGAGTCTTCCTTCAATACTGATGCCACATTCTTTATATAGTCCAGCTTCTCAGATTATTTGCTCAGCAAACAAATTGAATAAATATGATGAAAGGATTCAACCCTGATACACACCCTTCCTGATTTTAAACCATGCAGTATCCCCTTGTTCTGTTTGAATGACAGCCTCCTGGTCTATGTACATGTTCCTCATGAGCACAATTAAGTGTTTTGGAATTCCCATTCTTCTCTGTGTTAGCCATAATTTGTTATGATCCATACAATAAGATGCTTTTGTATAGTCAATAAAACACAAGTAAACATCTTTCTGGTATTCTTTGCTTTCAGCCATGCTTTATCTGACATCAACAATGATATCCCTCATCCATATCCTCTTCTGAATCCAGCTTGCATTTCTGGAAGTTCTCTGTCAATGTACTTTTACAACCATTTTTTAATTATCTTCAGTAAGATTTTACTTGTGTGTGATATTAATGACACTGTTTGATAATTTCCGCATTCTGTGGGATCACCTTTCTTTGGAATGGGTACAAACATGGATCTCTTCTAGTCAGCTGGCCAGGTAACTGTCTTCCAAATCTCTTGGCATAGCTGAGTGAGTGCCTCCAGTGCGACATCCATTTGTTGAAACATCTCAATGGGTATTCCATCAACTCTTGGAGCCCTGTTCTTTACCAATTCCTTCAGTGCAGCTTCGACTTCTTCCTTCAGTACCATTGGTCCTTGATCATATGCCACTTCCTGAAATGGATGAAGATCAACCAGTTCTTTTTGGTACAGTGACTCTGTGTATTCCTTCCATCTTCTTTTGATGCTTCCTGCATTATTCAATATTTAGCCCATATAATCTTTCAATATTGCAACTTGAAGCTTGAATTTTTCTTCAGTTCTTTCAGCTTGAGAAATGCCAAGTGTGTTCTTCCCTTTTGTTTTTCTAACTCCAGGTCTTTATACATTTCATTATAACAATTGATTAATCTTCTTGAGCTGCTCTTTGAAATCTTCTGTTCAGCTCTTTCATATTGTCATTTCTACCATTTGCTTCAGCTACTCTCCATTCAAGGGCAAGTTTCAGAGTCTCTTTTGACATCCGTTGTGGTCTTTTCCTCCTCCTTTCCTGTCTTTTTTTTAATGACCTTTTGCTTTTTTTCATGCATAATGTTTTTGATGTCATCCCACAATTCCTCCGGTTGTTAGTCATTGGTGTTCAATGCATCAAATCTATTCTTTAGATGGTCTATAAATTCTGGAGGGATATAATCAAGGTCATATTTTAGCTCTCATGGACTTCTTTTAATTGTCTTCACCTTCAACTTCAACTTGTATAGGTGCAGTTGATGGTGTGTTCTACAGTCAGCTCCTGTCCTTCTTTTGGCTGAAGATATTGAGCTTCTCCATTGCCTCTTTGCACAGATGTAGTTGATCTGATTCCTTTGTACTCTATTTGGTGAAGTCCACATGTATAACCACCATTTACGTTTTTGAGAAAAGGTATTTGCAGTGAATAAGTTGTTGGTCTTGCAAAATTCTATCATGCACCCTCAAGCATCATTCCTATCTCCAAGGCCATATTTTACAAATACTGGTGATTTTTCTTTGTTTCCAATTTTTGCATTCCAGTCACCAGTGATAATCAACACATCTTGGTGGCATGTTTGGTCAATTTCAGACTGCAGAATTGGTAAAAATCTTCAATTTCCTCATCTTTGGCTTTGGTGGTTGGTGTGTAAATTTGAATAATAGTGGTACTAACTGGTTTTCCTTTGTGGTTGTTATGTTTGTGTATCAACTGGGCTGGGCCTGGTTGAGTGGCTGGGCACCTGGTGGTAGTTATTCCCCATGATGAGACTGTCAATCAACTCTATGGTGGGATCTACCATAAGCATCTGAGTAGCTGCCTTTGGAATGTGGCCTGCTTCCTGTATATAAGGAAAAGCCTTTGGGAATGGTCTCTAGGTTATGGAACATTTAAACCCTGCATGTAGCCATATCATTGTTCAGCAGCCTGCCATGCTCTGCCAACCTTGGGACTTACAGTGGACTTGAATTAATGGGGCTGCCATGTGATTTGGTAACATCAGGACTGTGCCATTTTATTTGTCGACCTTGGGCTTGTTAGCCTCAGCAGTCAGTAGCTGCCTGAGTAAAGAGATACCTCTAGCTTCAGTGGGCTGGGAGCAAGGGGCAGAGCTGAAGCCCAAGGTTGAGGGGCTTTCACCCAGCCCCTAAAGCCTGGCACTTTGAACTTGGACTTAAAGCCTCCAAACTGTAAGAGAATAGACTCCTGTTTGTTAAGGCCATCCCATTTGTGGTATATTCTTGTCAGAGTGGCACTAGGTAACCAGAACATCCTTGTAGGTATATGGATATTATCCTATCACTGACAGCATTGTACTTCATGATAGATCAAGATACATTCTTTGTGGTGATGAATGCCACGTCATTCCTTTTCAATTTGTCATTCCTCTTCAATTTGTCATTCCTCTTCAATTTGTCATTCCTGGCATAGTAGATCATATGGTTGTCTGAATCAAAATGGCCAAAACCAGTCCATTTCAGTTCACTAATGCCTAGGATATCAATCTTATGAGTTCAGTTCCATTTTTGACACCATCCAATTTTCCTAGATTCATACTTCATATAATTCATGTTCAGTTTTTAATGGATGTTTGCAGCTGTTTCTTCTCATTTTGAGTTATGCCACATCAGCAAATGGAGGTCCCAAAACTTTACTCTATCCACATCATTAAGATCAGCTCTACTCTGAGGAGGTAGCTCTCCCCCAGTCATATTTTGAGTGCCTTCCAACCTGAGGGGTTCATCTTCCAGCACTATATCAGACAATGTTTCAGGGCTATTCATAAAGTTTTCCAGTAATATATCACAGTGTTTCACTGCTATTCATAAGGTTTTCACTGCCCAATTCTTTGAGAAGTGGATGGCCTCTTCCTTCTTCTGAGTCTGTCTTAGTCTGGAAGCTCCTCTGAAACCAGTCCACCATGGGTGACCCTGCTGATATTGGAAATATTGGTGGTATAGGCTCCAGCCTCACTGCAACATGCAAGCCACCACAGTATGACAAACTGACAGATGAATGGTAATAATTTTATTCTTTTTTTGGCCACTAATCTTGAGAAGGCAGGGCAAGGAAGTAGTTCTGATGGTTCCATGGTAGAATTGTCACCTTCCATGTGGGACCCCAGGTTTGATTCCTATCCAGCGCACATGCATAACTCTCACCTGTCTGGCAGTGGAAGTTTATGTGTTGCTATAATGCTGAACAGGTTTCAGCAGAGTTTTCCAGACTAAGATGGATTAGAAGAGTGACCTGGGAATCTGCTTCCAAAGAAAATCAACTGATGAAAACCCTGTGTGTCCCAATGGTCCAATCCTGTTGTGCATCAGGTAATCATGAGTCAGAGGCAGCTAACAACAACAAACTATAGAGTGATTTGTTTCACAGCTATATATATGACTAACACAGGGCTCAAGCATCAGTATTTTTACCAGTTTCCAAGGTGATTCTAAAGTTCTGTCAGGGTTGAGAACCACTGGTGTCAAGGTTTAAACAAGAGGAGGAGGCTGGGTGCTTAGGAGGAGCTGTGGAAGGGAATTGATACTGTGTGTCTGTAAATCTAGGAGCTCTGATAGCATAGTGCCTAAGGCATTTGACTGCTAACTAGACGGCTGGTCGTTCAAATCTACCAGCTACTCCTCGGAAGGAAGATTGGGCAACATACTTCCATAGTGATACAGCCTCCAAAACCCAAGGAGGGGTCACTAAGAGTCAGATTCAACTCGATGGCAGTGAGTTTGGTTTGGTCTGTAAATCTGCCAGGCACAATATTTGGTATTTCCTGTTGACTTTGCAGTATCCTCCATGAGTTATGTGGTATCATCCCTATTTTACGAATGAGAAACTGAGGCTTAGAATAATAAACTTGCCTGTTAGGAAGACATAAATCTAGGTCTATCCTTTGTCAGAAGCCTGTGTTCCCTCTGTTGTTTCTGATGCAATGCCTCTGATTCCAGGAGAAAGAGCTTGTGTCTCTTCAACCCGAGGGTGGAGCATCATGGGGACCGTGAGCAGAATTCTGGTGCCTGATAAACCAGGAGGGGGAGCTCTGGTAGCACAGTGCCTAAGGCGTTTGACTGCTAACCAGAAGGCTGGTGGTTCAAACCCACCAGCCACTCCTTGGAAGGAAAATTGGGCAATCTACTTCCGTAGTGATACTGCCTCAGAAACCCAAGCAGGGGTCACTATGAGTCAGATCCAACTCAAAGGAAGTGAGTTTGGTTTGGTTTTTGGTTGCTAAATCAAAAGTTATAATTTGCCTGCATGCAACTGTTTATACCTGAATTTGCCTTCTGCTTCAGTGGCTGCTAAGTGCTTGCCAGAAGCAGTGCTGATTACATTCTCACTAGGAATGTTATGTGCATCAGCATCTACCACTCAATACATGCTTGCTGGGGAAGCCTGAGGCAAGAACAGTTTGGAGAGAAGAGATTGAGCCAGGGTGTGAAGGCCTGTCAGTATGGCCCAAGTGGGGCCTCTGACTTCATCCTGGGGAGAGATTGTGGACCTGAGTCCTGAGCTACCATCCCTGACTACTTTAAACCACCATTTAACTATGATTAATTAAATCTGAAGCTCTTTCCAATTTCCACCTACAATGTACAAAAATACTCCCCATTCTCTTTGATGTCAAAACATACTATCCAGACATGGTAGTTAAAACAACTTGGTACTGGTATGACAGCAGGCACACAGAGCAGTGGAACAGAATTGAGATCCCAGAAGTAAATCCATCCACTTAAAGACAGCTGAAGGGAAGAAGTAGTCTCTTTAATAAATGGTGCTGGCAAAACTGGATGTCCATTTGTAAAAAAAAAATGAAACAGGACCCTTATCTCACACTATATAAACAAACTCAAGTTGGATCAAAGACCTGAATATAAAACCTAAAATCATAAAAAACCATCAAAGAAGAAGTAAGGACAAACTTAGGTGTCCTAAGTCAGGGCATACACTATTGAATATAACTGAAAATGTGCAGACATCAGAAGACAAAAATCAATGACTGGGACCTCCTAAAAATTGTTGTTGTTGTTAGGTGCCGTTGAGTCATCTCCTACTTATAGTGACCCAATGTACAACAAAATGAAACACTGCCTGGTCCCGTGCCAGCCTCACAATCCTTGCTATACCTGAGCCCATCATTGCAGCCACTGTGTCAATTCATCTTGTTGAGGGCCTTCCCCTTTTTTGTGGACCCTCCACTTTACCAAGCATGATATCCTTCTCCAGGAAATAGTTCCTTCTGACAATATGACCAAAGTAAGTGAGACAAAGTCTGGCCATCCTCACTTCCTAGGAGCATTCCAGCTGCACTTCTTCCAGGACAGATTTGTTAGTTCTTTTAGCAGTCCACAGTCCTTTCAGTATTCTTCACCAACACCACAACTCAAAAGCTTCAACTCTTCTTTGGCTTTCCTTATTCATTGTCCAGCTCTCACATGCATATGAGGCAATTGAAAATACCACGGCTTGGGTTAGGTGCACCTTAGTCTTCAGAGAGACATTTTCACTCTTTGGCACTTGAAAGAGGTCTTTTGCAGCAGATTTGCCCAATGCAATATGTTTTCTGATCTCTTACTGCTGCTTCCATTCATGTTGATTGTAGAACCAAGTAATATGAAGTCTTTGACAACTTCAATCTTTTCTACATTTATCGTGATGCTGCTTATTGGTCCAGTTGTGGGGATTTTTGTTTTCTTTATGTTGAGGTGTAATCCATACTGCAGACTGTAGTTTTCAATCTTCATCAATAAGTGCTTCAAGTCATCCTCACTTTCAGCAAGAAAAGTTGTGTCATCAGCATACTGCAGGTTGTTAATGAGTTTTCCTCCAATCCTGATGCCATGTTCTTCTTCATATAGTCCAGCTTCTCAGATTATTTGCTCAGCATATGGATCAAATAAATATGGTGAAAAGATACAACTCTGACGCACACTCTTCCTTATTTTAAACCATGAAGTGTGCCCTTGTTCTGTTCCAATGACAGCCTCCTGGTTGGTCTATGTACAAGTTCCTCATGGGTACAACTAAGTGTTCTGGAATTCCATTTCTTCTCAATGTTATCCATAATTTGTTATGATCCATGCAATTGAACGCTCTTACATATTCAACAAAACATAGGTAAACATCTTTCTGGTATTCTTTGCTTTGAGCCAAGATCCACCTGACATCAGCAATGATATCCCCTGTTCCATGTCCTCTTCTGAATCCAGCTTACATTTCTGGAAGTTCTCTGTCAATGTACTACTGCAACCGTTTTTGAATTATCTTTAGCAAGATTTTACTTGCATGTGATATTAATGATATTGTTTGATAATTTCCACATTCTGTGGGATCACCTTTCTTTGGAATGGGTACAAATATTGATCTCTTCCAGTCTGGTAGCTGTCTTCTAAATCTCTTGGCATAGCTGAATGAGTGCCCCAGCACTCATCTGTTTGTTGAAACATCTCAATGGGTATTCCATCAATTCCTGGAGGCTTGTTTTTTGCCACTTCATTCAGTGCAGCTTCAACTTCTTCCTTCAGTGTCATTGGTTCTTGATCATATGCCACTTCCTGAAATAGATTAACACCAACCAATATTTCTGGTGCAGTAACTCGGTGTATTCCTTTCATTTTCTTTTGATGTTTACTGCATCATTCAATATATTGCCCATAGAATCTTTCAATATTGCAACTCGAGGCTTGAATTTTTTCTTCAGTTCTTTCAGCTTGATAAATGATAAGCATGTTCTTTCCTTTTATTTTTCTAACTCCAGGTCTTTGCACATTTCATTACAATAATGGACTTTGTCTTCTTGAGCTGCTCATTGAAATCTTCGCTTCAGGTCTTTAATCTTGTCATTTCTTCCATTTGTTTTAACTATTCTCCATTCAAGGACAAGTTGTAGAGTTTTTTTTTTTTTCTGACATCCATTTTGGTATTTTCTTCCTTTCCTGTCTTTTTAATGGCCTTTTGCTTTCTTCATGGATGATGTTCTTGATGTCATCCCACAATTTCTCTGGTTGTCAGTCATTAGTGTTCAGTGCATCAAATCTATTCTTTAGATGGTCTGTAACTTCATGTGGAATATAATCAAGGTCATATTTTGGCTCTCTTGGACTTGTTTTAATTGTCTTAACTTCAACTTGAACTGGTCTGTTCAGACTTGGTCTGTTCCACAGTCAGCTCTTGGCCTTGTTTGGCAGAAGCTGTTGAGCTTCTGCATTGCCTCTTGTCACAGATGTATTTACTCTGATTCCTGTGTACTCCATTTGGTAAAGTCCATATGTATCGCCACCATTTTTTTGTGTTGAAAAAAGGATTTGCAATCAATAAGTCATTGGTCTTACAAAAATCTCCAGTGTTCTTTCTATCACCAAGGCTGTATTTTCCAACTACTGGTGATTCCTCTGTTTTCCAACTTTTGCATTCCAATCACTGGTAATAATCAACAAATCTTGACTGAATGTTTGGTCAATTTCAAACTGCAAAAGTTGGTAAAAATCTTCCATTTCCTCATCTTTGGCATTCATTGTTGGTGTATAAATTTGAGTAATAGTAGTATTAACTGGTCTTCCTTGTAGGTGTATGGATTTGTCTTGAAACATTCTTTGTGATGATGAATGCCATGCCATTCCTCTTCAAATTGTCATTCCCAGCATAATATCATATGGTTGTCTGATTCAAAATGGACCAAACCAGTCCATTTTAACTCACTAATGCCTAGAATATTGATCTTTATGTGTTCCATTTCATTTTTGACAACTTCCAATTTTCCTAGATTCATACTTCATACATCCATGTTCCAATTATTAGTGTTTGCAGTTTGTTTTGAGTCATGCCACATTAGCAAATGGAGGTCCCAAAAGCTTTACTCTATCCACATCATTAAGGTCGGCTCTACTCTGAGGAAGCAGCTCTTCTCTAGTTGTATCTTGAGTACCCTCCAACCTAAGGGGCTCATCTTCCAGCACTATATCAGTCAATGTTTCGGGGCTATTCCTAAAGTTTTCCAGTAATATATCAGACAGTGTTTCACTGCTATTCATAAGGTTTTCACTGGCCAATTCTTTGAGAAGTAGATGGGCTCTTCCTTCCTCTGAGGATGTCTTAGTCTGGAAGCACCGCTGAAAACTGTCCACCATGGGTGACCCTGCTGGTGTTTGAAACACTGGTGGCATAGTCTCCAGCCTCACTGCAACATGCAAGCCACCACAGTATGAGAAACTGACAGGCAAGTTTGTCTCCCTTAGAAGAAGTGGCAGAACCCACCCCCCC
>NW_006921675.1:3253415-3264971 GCF_000298275.1 Orycteropus afer afer | reverse complement strand
AGTAGATTGCCCCATCTTCCTTCTGAGGAGTGGTTGGTGGATTTGAACTGTCAGCCTTCTGGTTAGCAGTCAAGTGCCTTAGCCACTATGCTGCCAGAGCTCCCGCAGCACTTATAGCAAAGTTCAATAAAACAGAAAACAACAAATGCTGAAGATGGTGCGGAGAGACTAGAATCCTCATACACTGCTGGTGGAACTCTAAAATTGTGCAACCACTGTGGAAAATGTATGGTACTTCCTTAAAAAGCTAGAAATAGAAATCCAACAATCCCTCTACTAGGTATATACTCTAGAGAAATAAGAGCCATAACATGAACAGATATAAGCATACACGTGTTCATTGCAGCACTATTCATGATAGCAAAAAGATGGAAACAACTTAAATGCTCATCAGCAGAGGAATGGATCCATAAACTATGATGTATACACACAATGGAATACTAGGCAACATTAAAAAACAATGAGGAATCTGCAAAACTTCTCATAACCTGGGTGCACTTAGAGCCCATTATGGTGAGTAAAGTTAGTTGACAACAGAAGGACAAATACTTTATGAGACCACTATTGTAAAAAGTCAAGAAAAGGGTGTCACAAAAAAAGAAATATTTTTGATGGTTAGCAGGTGTGGCTGGGGAATGGAGGGTAAACCACTAACTAATATGTGTCCATATTAATTTGGTTGAAGGAAAAAAAAAGAGAGAAAGAGAGAATAAGCTCTGCTTCCTACCCCCACCCTGCCCCAGCAAAAGATAGAACAAAATGCCAAACTAAAAAAAAAAGATCCCCGTGGTGGTAAGTGGTAAGTGTGTCCAGGCCTCAAGTCACTAAATACACTCTGCCTATTATGAATTGAAGTGTATCCTCCAAAAAGATATGTTGAATTCCTAACTCCTGGTACCTGTGAACATGACCTTATTTGGAAATAGTCTTTAAAGATGTTTTAACTAAATTAACATGAGGTCATACTGGAGTAGGGTGAGCCCTATTCTAGTCTGAGTAGAGGCCGTATAAGAAAGGAAAAAAGACACAGAGATTGACAAAGACAGCATGCCATGTGAAGATGCAATGATAAGCCAAGGAACACATAAGGCTACGAGAAGCTAGAAGAAATAGGAAAGGTTCTTCTCTTAAGGACATCAGAGGGAGCATGACCTGGCTGACAAGTTGATTCAAATGTCTAGCCTCCACAGCTGTGAGACAATAAATTTCTGTTGTTTTAAGCCACCCACTCTATGGTATATTTTTACAGTAGCTCCAGGTAACTCGTATTAAATGAAATAAAAATGGAGTCATGTTTTTGAGAAAATGACATCCACAGTGGAGTAGATAATGCCCATAAAACTTGTCATCACCAAAATTTAAGCCTAGCTTTCCTATGAATCTGGTCACTCTTGTTGACCTATGACATTCTGAAAGCACTTCCACCCTCATTGACCAATGAAAACATGATAGCTTTCCAATTGTGAGTTTACAAACCAATCAGAAATAAGCTTCTTTGCATATTTTTTCAATTAAAAGCCAATCATTGCTGATACTTGGTGGTGCAAAAATAAAACAAAATGCCAAACTAAAAAAAAATGTCCCCCTTTCCACATGTGATTTTGTGCCAGCTGATTTGCAAATCTTCTGTCTGAATAAACCACATGCAAAAGATTAATTTTATTATTGACTCAATGTCTTTTGGGAGCTCTGGTAGTGTAGTGTCTAAGGCATTTGACTGCTAACAAGAAGGCTGGTGGTTCAAACCCACCAGCCACTCCTCAGAAGGAAGGTTTGGGCAATCTATTTCTGTAGTGATACTGCCTCGGAAACCCAAGGAGGGGTCGCTATGAGTGAGGTCTGACTCTAGAACACATAACAACAACAACAATCTCTTTTAACACTAATACACTGTGTAACTTTCTGGCCATCTCTAGCGATTGCAAAAGATACTGCATTGAAATAAAGATGATCCTGGGATGTGGTTAGGAGGACAATTAGCCACAGAAAAAGTGAGAATGGACATTTCTTCCAATTGGAACTCTATAGGAGAGTTTTAAAATAATTTTTGTCATCCAAGTTGCCTAGTGTTCATCAGGTTTCAGCTAGGAAAAACCATTCCTAAAAGAAACCCATTATCATAATTGAATAATCTTTAATTACTGATTCCAAAATGAAAAGCAACAAAACAAAACTCAAACCTGTCCCTCAATTTATGCTTAGTGAGGATTACTTAAAGTTAATATCTTGTGGAAATAGCCCACTAAATTTAATTACTCAGAGGCAGTGTCCTATAAATCTGGAAGTAAGTGGCTAAGTCAATTAGCTGGCTCTGCTCACATTATCTTCACCTTCTATGGCAGCTTCTGGGTGAGTGTTGTTAGTGACCCAAAGCTCCATTTTGTCACAGTGCTCAAGCACACAGAGCTACTCCTAGGGCTTTGAAAGAGAGTGAGTCATAGGGAGACCTCACATTCCTTCAATGACTATTCATCACTACAGGTCAGAGAGGATGACGAATTAGAGCACATGGAGCAGCCAGATGCAGGGGACTCTGTGGGAAAGAAAATCAATGAGGTGCAAACAATATACTCCTGAGGTCAAAGTCATGTTTACTGCTGCTCCCATTTTGTCTCTGCCCCTAAGGTATGGAAACCATTTTAAAAGGTATGTTTGCAATAAGGGTAGCAGTATGACATTTACAAAATAATATATATAGTTTTTTCATATGGAAAAGTGTGAAGAAGAAAATAAAAATCATCTGTAATCCCACTGCCCATAATAACTGCTTTTAATATTTTAATGTTTCCTTTTTAGTCTTATGTAACAGACATTTAAAAACAAAAAACCACCACCAACAACCAGAACAACCAAATATTTTTAAAATCTGTAGCTTGGCTGTGAGCCAAAGGCACCAGTGGATCCAAAAGAGGAAAGACCTGGCAAACTGCTCACTTTAAGATTACGGCCTAGGAAGCCTTACAGGGCAGTTCTACTGTGTTCTGTAGGGCTGGATTGCTACGAGTCAGAATTGATTCAGCAGCACATAACAACATAGTCTCTTTTCTTGGTTTGAATTTAAATATCATGAACATTTCTTCCTGTCATTTAAAATTCATTTAATGCATTTTCATTGTTTCACTGGAAGGCTGAATCACAAGTTAACGAACTAGTTTTCTTTTATTGGACACACAGGTTGTTGTCAACGTTTTACTATACAATACTATCTACTATTTGTACAAGCTTTGTTTTACATAGATCTTTGTCTTTTTTTTAATTGATTATTTTCTTAGGATAGATTTGAATAAGTGGACTTTCTGGGCCAGAGAATTGTACGTGTTTAGTCTCTGTAGGTAGACTGCTAAAATCACTATGTCGCTAGATATAGGACTGTTGTATCCGGTTGTGCAATTTGAACACTGCACAAAGGTATCTAGCTGAGAGGATGAATTGAGGGTGAAACACAGCCTGCACTTTCCTTGCCCAGCCTTGTACCCTGCAAATGGGGTACCAGGTAGAGGGAAGGGAATGCTTTTAACTTTGCCTCCACAACTCCTCCATACCATTTACCTGTGGGGATTCTACCCACTCAGAGGGGATTTGTCTTTTCACTTTGTCTGGCTACACAGGTGTCTTTTCTTGTTATTCATACATAGCTACTGTATGGGCTTGCTAGAGGCTGGCTTAACAGTAAAACTTTTACAAACTGACAGGCAAATTTTGATATTTTATTCTAATTTACTTTGGGTGTAATGTTCAGTAGTTTGGAAGCCACCTCCATTGTTGTCTTGCATTTTCTTATCAAAGTACTTTCAAATAATTGTCTGCGTTACTGTTGTTGTTAGCTGCTGTAGAGTTTGACCCCAAAGGAATTGGACTATTGTGATCCATAGAGATTTCTGTGGTTGATATTCAGAAGTAAATCTTCAGGCAGTTCTTTCTAGTCATTTTAGAAAGAATCTGGAAGCACTGTTGGGATCCGTTCAGCATCGTGACAACGTACAAGTCTCCACTGACAGATGGGTGGTAACTGCACATTGGCCAGAATTCTACCACTTGTTAGTATGTGCCTCACTGGGCCTTCGATCTTACTTCTTCACTGCAGTCCTAATGCTAGTGAGGTATGTGTTTCTTAGCAACCTCCTCTCAGACTTTTACCACTTTAGGAAGAGGTAAATTTGCCATGAAGCTAATGTAGCTTAAGCTTCAGGACCAATTCCAAGGGCCCATATCTTTAGGTATTAGCAATTTCTTTCCTTTTTTTTTTTTACTTTTTTTAAAAAAATACATTTTATTGAAATGTTATTTACGTATAGTGAAATACATAAAACTAAAGTGACATGGGTCAATATTTTTTTTTTTTTCAGTGTTCTCTCCTCTCCTCTCCACTCCTGGTAACCAATAAAGAAATTTCCTTCCATATCTAAAGCTTTTCTTGATTTTTTACAATAATGAACTAATACTATATTTGTCCTTCTGTGATTGACTTATTTCCCTTAGCATAATGTCCTCCAACTTCATCCATGTTATGTGCTGTTTTGCAGATTCTACATTACTCTTTAGTGTTGCATAGCATTCAATTGTGTGTATGTACCATAGTTTGGTTATCCATTCTTCTGTTGACAGGTACCTAAGTTGTTTCCATCTTTTTGCTATTGTAAATACTGTGTGATGAACATGGGTGTGCATGTATCTGTTCTTGTCTTGGCTCTCACTTCTTTAGGATATATACCTAGTAATGGGATTTCTGGGTCAAATGGTATTTCTAATTCCAGCTTTTTAAGAAATCGCCATACTGTTTTCCAAGGAGCTCTGTTAGAGTAGTGCCTAAGGCACTTGACTGCTAACCAGAAGGCTGGTGGTTCAAACCCACCAGCCACTCCTCAGAAGGAAGGTTGGGCAATCTACTTCCATAGTGATATTGCCTCAGAAATCCAAGGAGAGGTTGCTATGAGTCGGGGCCGACTCGGACAGCACATAACAACAACAATAACAACATACTGTTTTCCACGGTGGTTCTATCATTTGACAGTCCCAATCTCTCCACATCCTTGCCAGCATTTGTTATTTTCTGTCTTGTTGAACTTTGCCATTAGTGCTGGGGTGAGATGGTATCTCATTAGTGTTTTGATTTGCATCTCTCTGATGGCTAATGATCATGAGCATTTCTTCATGTATTTGCTGGCTGCCTCGATATCCTCTTTGGTGAAGTATCTATTCATGTCTTCTGCCCATTTTTAACTGGATTGTTTGTCTTTTTGATGTTGAAGTGTTGGAGTTTTCTATAAATTCTAGAGATAGTCCTTTGTTAGCTATACAATTATCGATGAGTATGAATTTGGTGCTGTTGTTTTGTTATGCGCTTTTTTGTGGTGTTCCTGATTTCTTTGTTCCACATAATTTTCTGTGCTGAGCTCATTTTGTTTATGAATTGTGTTTTCACTTCCTTCATTACTATTGTTTTAGTATTTGCTAAGTATTTGTGCTGGTCCTCTTTTTTATTTTGATGTGAAGGTTTATCATTTTTCTTTGAGGTTACCCTGTGATTTATTATTTTCTTCCCAAGTTTAGAACAGTCTGTTCTATCTTGCAGTTGTCTTGACTTTCCTACCATTTACAAGTTCTGTAACTACACAATTTTTTCCCTTTTTTTTGGTTTGTAGTTGTCTTCATTTGTCAATTGATGTCTCTAGTTTCTTGTTTACAATCTTGTAGGCTTATTTCCACAGCTGGGTTGGTTTCTAGGTTATGTCATCACGTGTGTTAATGGTTGGTTGTTGTTTGCTGTTGTTGGTTCTCTGTCCAAAGGACCTCCCTTTAGCATCTCTTGTAAGGTTGGTCTGGTTTTAACAAATTCCCTTAATTTCTGCTCATCTGGAATTGTCCCAATTTCACCATATTTGAGGGACAATTCTACTGGGTATATAATTTTTAGCGTAGTGCCTAAGGCACTTGACTGCTAACCAGAAGACTGACAGTTCAAACCTACCAGCCACTCCTCGGAAGGAAGGTTGGGCAATCTACTTCTGTAGTGATACTGCTTTGGAAACCCCAGGAGGGGTTGCTATGAGTCGGGTCTGACTCGACAGCACATAACAACAACAACAACATATAATCTTGGTTGTAAATTTTTCTCTTTCAGGGTTTTATATATACCAGCCCATTGTCTTCTCACCTGCATGGTTTCTGCCAAGAAATTCAAGCTTAGTCTTATTGGTTGCCCCTTGTAGGTAACTTTTTGTTTTTCCCATGCTGCTTTCAGGATTCTTTCTTAGTCTTTGGTTTTGGCGAGTTTGATAATGATATGTCTCGGTGATTGTCTTTTGGGATCTATCCTGTTCGGAGTTCTTTGGACTTCTTGAATAGATATATTCTCATCTTTCAGCATACCAAGGAAATCCTCTTCCAACAAATCTTTGACAATTTTCACTGTGGTTTTACTTGTCTCTTCCTGTTCTGGAATTCTGATGACATGTAGGTTATTCCTTTTGATGGTATCCCACATGAACCTTAGGCTTTATTCATTTTGTTTTGATCTTTTTTCTGATTGATCCCTTTTCAAAGAAGTATTCAGGTGTTTGTGTTCAATCTCACTAATTCTGTCTTCCATTGATTCATTTCTACTCCTTTGCCATTCAATGTGTTATCTATTTCTGAAAATTTAGTATTATTCTGGATTTCTGTCTGTAGATTTTGTATCATTTCTAATTTTTCATTTATTTTGTAATTTTGTTCTTGTCTTTTGAAATTGTTCTAGGATTTTCTCTGTGTTTTCTTCAGTTTTGTCAGAGTTTTCCTTGATCTATCTCTCAACAACAACAACATCTCTCAATCCATTGAAGGTACCTACATATAATTTTTTTGAATTCCTTATCAGGGAGTTCCATTGCTGCATCTTCCTCAGGTATGTATCCTGGTCCCTTGTTTCTCCTGCTTTATCTTGCTTCTTTGTATGTGCTGTGATGCTATGTTGTCTCTGAAGCATTGTGATGCTTTTGTGTTTATATTTAATTAGAAATTGTATGTTGGAGTGACTTGCCCATGATTTTCATTTTCTTTGTTTTGTTTGGATGTTATCTATGTAAGCAGGGTACCATGCTCCTGTATTCACTAGTTGGCAGCACTTATGCACTCACCACCTGTCTCCTTTCCTGTTGTCAGCCTCTTGTATGTCTCTGCTGTCCTTGGCTAATGGAGCCTATTCTTCAAAAAAATCAAACCAAACCCACTGCCATTGAATCAGATCCAACTCATAATGACCCCTCCTTGGGTTTCCAAGGCAGTATCACTACAGAAGTAGATTGCCCAACCTTTCTTCCAAGGAGTGGCTGGTGGGTTTGAACTGTCAGCCTTCTTGTTAGCAGTCAAATACCTTAGGCACTATGCCACCAGAGCTCCCGGAGCCTATTCTTAGGTCGCTGGAATCCAAATGAGAATACTGTCACATTAAAATACAAAATGGCCACCACTTGTAAACACTCAAAATGGCTGTGCCCTCTGGACAGCTGAAAGTCCACAGCTTAGTTTGTCTCCCTCCTTGTTGCTTCCCTTCCTAGTCATAGGCCACCAGCACAGTCATCCCTGTAGCCCTTGGTGACATGGGTTGATCTTTAGGTCAATTCTCAGGTCCCAGCACCACTTGGAAATATTCAGGCTGTTGGTGCCATCAGAGTAGCTGACAGTCCACTGCCCCAGCCATCTCTGTACTCACTGTTTTCATTCAGGTTTTTCCACTAGTTGGTGCTTAGTCCACTTCTGTATAGTTCCTTTCAAAGCTTAAGGCTCCAGGATTATCTTCTGTATCTCTGTCAATTGCTTTCTCTTTTCTTTGTTGAAGAGGGTCTATGTAGCTTGTCTGCCTATTCCACCATCTTACCAGAAGTCCTTAGGTATTAGCAATTTCTTAAGGAGGGTCACCCAAACTGTGTAACCTTCATACTCCCTAAAACCTGGATTCTCCCCTGCCTAGGAGCTGTGCTTCTCAATTGTCTCTAGTTTTAAGATTTAATTTGAGTGTCTATTGGCAAGGACTAGGGGCTTAGGAAGTCATGGATATAGGAAATTGCTATTTAATTTTTTTTTCAAACTATTTGGTCCTCTTATTACCTGTTCTGTACTTCCCTGGGTTATTATCTGAGGATTTCAAACATCTCTTCTGTCCATCATGGTTTTTCAAAAATATATAAATTTAAAATACATATATATTTAAGTACTTTTGTCTTGTTTATCCTGTGACTGCCAACTCAAATCCATTAATCCTCAGCTTCCCATACCCACTCATGTGCATTAAACTCTTTTGCCAGGTTCCTCATAACGTCTTGGTTAACAAACTTGGCAATGTCACCTGATTACATTCATGCAGACTTTGAGCCTGTTGGCAACCATAGATTACCCCTGGGTCTGCTTAAAAACATGAACACTACTACTATACTAATTTTTGTGACACATCTGCTCACATCTCAGTGGTACTACAGGGTTTAACCTTGCTTTGTAATCATAATCAGGGATTATTAATCTAACGATATCTTTAACTCCAACTACATGGTAGTACATTCTGTCTTTGCCCCTTTCTAGATTGAGCCAGTTACTTGTACTTTTTCATCTCAGTTTTTAAATCTGCAAAATGGGAATAATAATAATCATACCTACCTTACTGAGTTTTTGAAGAAATCATGAGATAATTTATTTCAAGTACTCTGAGCAAAACCTATAATATAGTAAACACTTCTTTTATGTAGTTATTGCAGTAATTATCATCCTTGGTTCTAAATTTACCATACTTAGAATTACCATTTTGAAGACAATACTTTAAGATTAAGTCTGTTTTGTTCATTGCTATATCCCTGATGCCTAGAAAAGTACCTGACACTTAGTAGATGTTCAATACATGTTTATGCTTAAATGAGTGAAAGACAGAGGTATGGACACACTGGGAGACATTGTAGATTCAGTTATAAACCACTGCAATAAAGAGAACATTGCTATAAAGTGAGTCACATGAAGTTTTTTGTTTCCCAGGGCATAAAAAGTTATGTTTACACTATAGTGCAATGTATTAAATGTGCAATAACATTATGAAAACATTTGAAAATGGTAAGAATTACCAAAATATGACACAGTGACACAAAGGGAGCACATGCTGTTGGAGAAATGGTGCCAATAGACTTGCTTGATAAAGGGTTGCCATAATCCTTCAATTTGTAATAATAAAAAAAAATACACAGTATCTGTGAAGAACAATAAAGTGATGCACGATAAAACAGAGTATGCCTGCATGTAGATCTCCATCTTGCTGCCTTTGGGTTGAAATCCCTAAGGAAAGAGATTTGGTTCAAGAAACTGAAGCAGCAGATGGCTAATTCAGTCATTTATGATTTAATAAGGGACTCTCAAACTTTCAAGTGGAGAAAATCAATAATTAAGACATGATTCACTTAAAGGAATTTGGCTATTTCCTCTTGACCCAGGAAACAACTAGTGAGCTGTCCACTGTACCAGCTTAACTGGCAGATAATCTTGCCGGTTGTGCTGAAACCTGGCCAGTTGAAGAAGCTGGGAAGGAATGATGGGATAATCCTCCAGGAATGATGCTGTCAAAGGGTGTTAGTCCTAGTAGAGCTGGCTTACAACAGGGTTTCTGAACCTCAGAGTCACCAAGCTGGTTCCACTGACTTGGGTGGTAGTGAGTGCTGTCTGGGAACATATCTTAGTTAGCTAGTGCTTCTATAAAACAAGTACCACAATTGGGTGCCTTTAACAAACAGATCCCCACCCACACACACACACACAGAGTTTAGGAGACTAGAAGTTCAAATTCAAAGTGATGCTCTGAGGGAAGTCTCTTTCTCTGTCCCCTCTGGGGGAAAATTTTCATCTCTTTCCGCTTCTCGTCCTTGATCTCCACATGGCATCCATCTTTCTCTATCTCTGCTTCCTTGTTTCTGTGCCCAGTCTGCTCTTTCTGTATCTCAATATTTACTGGTTTAAGAAACACGGATATGACCTCATTAATGTAACAAAGATACCTTATTCTCAAATAAGATTACAAATATAAGGGTTGAGATTTACAACACAGATTTTTGGGGCACACAATTCAATCCATAACTGAACCCGCTTACAGTTAATTATATGTAAGGCTCAGGGAATATGTAAGTAGGAGCATATGTGCATTGCTCTGTGTCCAGCACTTTTGGAACTTATAAAATGGTTTCAAGACCCAGAGAAGATTAAGACTCATTTGAGTTTCTGCTGAAAGAAGTTAGAAGGAGACAGTGGAGGGTTCAGGATGGCAGCTGCTGTGACCACTGAGGAGGGAACAGCAGCATACTGTGTGACATTCTCTATTGCTTCTGCCTCTCAGGGAAAAAAGGTCTGTTTTTCAGACAAAATTATGCCACCTTCTCCAGCTTGACAATTTTAGATCCTCACCAAACACTAGCTGGTCTTGCTATTATTCTTCTTTAGCCATGAATTTAATGCTTGTCTTCTGCAGGGAATTTAGATCAGCTCTGGTGGCAGAGTGCCTAAGACATTTGACTGCTAACCAGAAGGCTGACGGTTCAGACGCACCACCCGCTCCTTGGAAGGAAGGTTTGGCAATCTACTTCCATGGTGGTACC
The DNA here is from genome assembly GCF_000298275.1 of Orycteropus afer afer. Taxonomy (NCBI): domain Eukaryota; kingdom Metazoa; phylum Chordata; class Mammalia; order Tubulidentata; family Orycteropodidae; genus Orycteropus; species Orycteropus afer. Next base: position 3,254,373 of record NW_006921675.1, on the reverse strand, counting down.
ACTTCGGAAACCCAAGGAGGGGCCGCTATGAGTCAGATCTGAATCGATGACAGTGAGTTTGGTTTTTTTTTTGACACCTATGTCCTAAAGATGCCTAGCTGGGAAGACAAAGAAGAATATACAGAGTAAATATCAGAACAGAAGGAAGAGAATGCATAGTGTCCATGTTTATCTCATGTCATAGTGGGAGATGTTTTCCATAGTGGCTGTGACATTTTACGTTCCCGCCAGCAGTGTAGGAGAGTTCTAATCTCCCCACAACCTCACTAATATTTGTTATTTTCTAGGCTCTGGTAGCGTAGTGCTAAGGCACTTGACTGCTAACCAGAAGGCTGGCGGTTCAAACCCACTAGCCACTCCTCAGAAGGAAGGTTGGGCAATCTATTTCAGTAGTGATACTGTCTCAGAAAACCAAGGAGCAGTCACTATGGGTCAGGGCCAACTCTTTGGCAAAACAACAACAACAACATTATTGTGGGGGTGAGATGGTATTTCATTTTAGTTTTGATTTGCATCTCTGTAATGGCTAATGATCATGAGAATGTCTTCATGTGTTAGCCACCTGAATGGCTTTTTTGCTGAATTGTCTGTTCAAACCCTTTGCCCATTTTTTAATTGGATTGTCTTTCTATTGTTGAGGTGTTGAAGTTTCCTATAATTTTTGGAGCTTAGAACCTTGTTGAATATGTCATAGCCAAAAAAATTTTCTCCAGTCTATAGGTTCTCTTTTTATTTTTTGGAGAAGTCTTTTGATGAGCATAAGTATTTAATATTTAGGAGGCCTCATTGATACAGTCAATTTGTGCCCATTCCAAAGAAAGGCGATCCCACAGAATGTAGAAATTATAGAACAATATCATCAATATCACATGCAAGTAAGATCTTACTGAAGATAATTCAGAAATGTTTGCAGCAGTATATTGACAGAACTTCCAGAGGTTCAAGCCGGATTTAGAAG
>NW_006921675.1:3217134-3252525 GCF_000298275.1 Orycteropus afer afer | reverse complement strand
TTTTGGTCATGTTGTAAGGAGGGACCATTCCCTGGAGAAGGATGTCATGCTTGGTAGGGTGGAGGGTCGATGAAAGAGGGGGAGGCCTTCAATGAGATGGATTGATATGGTGGCTGCAATGATCGGCTCAAGTATAGCTTGGTCATGATGTATTATTATTATTATTTATATGCTGTTGAATTATATTGCCTGGAGTTTTGTTGGTAATTTTTATGTTTATATTCATGAGCCACCACTCATCTGTCAGTTTGACACAGTGGCTGCAACGGTGGACTCAAGTGTAGCAAGAATTGTGAAGAGATGACCAAACAATGTTTAGTTCTGTTGCACATAGGATTGCTATAACTCAGACCTGACTTGATGGCAGCTAACAACAACAACAACAACATATTCTGAGGGATATTGTTCTGTAATTCTCTCTTTTTTTGTGGTATCTCTGCCTGGGTTTGGTATCAAGAGAAAGTATCAGGTATCTATGTTGACTTCGTAGAATGTATTCAGGAGTATTCCTTCCTTCTCTATGCCCTCAAATAGTTTGAGTAGTATTGATGTGAGCTCTTCTCTAAATGTTTGGTAGATTTCTCCGTGAAGCTGTCTGGGTCAGGGCTTTTTTTTTTTTTTTTTGTTAGGAGTTTTTTTTTAATTTTCTCTTCAATCTCTTCTTTTGTTATGGATGTGTTCAGTTTTTCTACCTTAATTTGTGTTGATTTAGCAAAGTAATGTTTTCCTAGAAATTTATTCATTTCCTCTGTGTTTTCAAATTTGTTGGAGTACAACTTTTCATAGTATTCTATTACGATCCTTTTATTTCATTTAGTTCTGTTATAATGTCACTCATTCCATTTCTTATTTGGGTTATTGGCTTCTTCTCTGCTTTTCTTTTGTCAATTTGGCCAGCGGTTTATTGATTTAATTGATCTTATCAAAGAACCAACTTCTGGTCATGTTGATTCTTTCTATTGTTTTTCTGTTCTCTGTTTCATTTATTTCTACTCCAATTTTTATTATTTCCTTTCTTCTGGTGACTATGGATTTCTTATGCTGCTCTTTTTCTATTTTTTTTTTTTAATTTCATCTTTTACCCAATGTTTTTTAAGCAAGGTGTTATTTATTGTCTATGTGTTTTATATTTTTTTCCTTGCTCTTCCTGTTATTGATTTCTACTTTTATAGTGTTGTAGTGATAACTGCCTCGGAAACCCAAGGAGGGGTCGCTATGAGTCGGGGCCGACTCGACGGCACATAACAACAACAACAACAACAGTGTTGTGGTCAGAGAAAATGCTTTGTATTATTTTGATGTTTTGGATTTTATTAAGGCTTGTTTTGTGGCCTAAAATGTGGTCTATTCTGGAGAAGGATGTACGTGCATTGGAAAAGAATGTATATTTTGCTGCTGTTGGGTAGAGTATTCTGTGTAAACCTGTGAGGTTGAGTTGGTTGATTTTGGCATTTAGATCCTCTGTATCTTTGTTGAGTTTCTTTCTAGTTGTTCTGTCCTTCACTGAAAGTGTTGTGTTGTAGTCTCAGAGTATTGTGAAACTGTCTATTTCTCCTTTCAGTGCTGTTAGAGTTTATTTCATGTATTTTGGAGCCCAGTCATTGGTTGAATATATATATTTAATATGGTTATGTAGTCTTGGTGGATTAATCATTTAATCATGATATAATGTCCTTCCTTCTTTTTTATAGTGGATTTTGCCTTACAGCCTATTTCATCAGAGAGTAATATTGCCACTCCTACTGTTTTTTTTTTGGGGGGGGCTATTCTTTGCTTGATACATTTTTTCCATCCTTTGAATTTTAGTTTATGTATGTCTTTTGTCTAAGGTGTGTCTCTTGTAGACAGCATATTAATGGGGCCATTGTTTGTCTCTTTATTGGTATATTTGAGCCATTTACAATCAGTGTGATTATTGATTGGTATACATTTACTGCTCTCATTCTGTTGTTTTTTTTTTGTGTGTGTGTGATGTTGACAGTTTCTCTGTTCTCTTGATTTTCTGTGCTGAGTTCTTTTTATTTATGGATTTTCTTTTCATTTCTTTCATTGTTGATTTTGTGTTTACTGAGACTTTATGTTTTTCTTCTTTTTTATTGTGATGAATAAGTTTGTTAACTTTCTTTCTGGTTACTTTGAAACTTAACTTTATCTTCCTAAGTTTAAAGTTATCCTTTATTTCTCGATAAATCCTTGATTTCCTCTCCATATGAAAGTTTTATAACAACACTATTTATTCCCCCTTTTTATTTTGACATTTTCTTCATTTACTCATTGATGTCTCTGGTTCTCTGTTTTCAGTCTTTTAGTTTTGTTTTGTTTTTGAGAATTTTTTATCTGGGTTGGCATCTGGCTGATGTTATCTTGTGTCTTAATCTCAGATTTTTGTCTGATGTTGTAGTTCTCTGTCTGAAGGACTTCCTATATTTCTTGTAAGATTTGTCTGGGTTTTTAAAATTCTTTTGATTTTTCTTTATCTGAAAGTGTAATTTCACCATTGTATTTGAGAGAAAATTTTGCTGGATATATAGTTCTTTGTTGGCAATTATTTTCTTTCAAGGTGTTATATATGTCATCCCAGTGTGTGCATGGTTTCTGCTGAGTTATCAGAGCCTAGTTTTATTGATTCCCCTTTGTAAGTGACTTCATTTTTCCTGAGCTTCTCTCAAAATTCTTTTTCTTTAGTTTTGGGGTATATCCTTTATGGGATATGATGAGTTTCTCATATGGATATCTTCTCACATTTCATGATATTAGGGAAATTTTCTGCCAGCACATCTTCAACAACTCTCTCTGTTTTTTTTTTTTTTTACCTCTTTCTGTTCTAGAATTCTGATCACACATAAATTTTCCCTCTTGATTGGGTCCCACATAATTCTTAGGCTTTCTTCATTATCTCTCTCTCTCTCTTTTTTTTCCTGATGTTTCCTCAAAAAAATTGATGTCAAGCAATTTGTCCTCTGTTTTACTAATTCTGTCTTCCATAGATTGAATTCTACTCCTATGTCTTTCTATTGAGTTGTCTATTTCTGAAATTTTACTGTTAATCTTTTGGATGTCTAGTTGCTGTTTTTGTACAGTTTCAAATTGTCTGCTTTGGAATTTTGTTCTTGTATTGTTTTCCTTAATTTTTTTTTTTTTTATTGCTTTGTCTGTGCTTTCCTTGAATTTGTCTATATTTTCCTTGGTTTTGTTTGTGTTTTCTTTGATCTCTTGGGGAATCCTGTATATTATTCTTTTGAACCAGAAGTGGAGCACATATATGGACCTGATATTCCTGTGCTGAACCTTCTTGGCAGAGAGATGGCAGCAGTAGAGGCAGCAGAACCAAGAGACCTGCATGAGACAGAGCAGCAGGCTTTCCATCTCACAGAATGAGAAAACTGAGTGCCTTTGGGTAGGAGGCTTGCTAGCAGAGTGGGATGCACCTGTCAGCAGAGCTAAAACAGTTTTGTAACACTTACACAAGCAGGATAGAGGCTAGGCCCAGCGGCCAAGGGCCAAAGTGAGGCATGCCAATGTGTATGGCAAAGGCGAGGCTGTCCTGGTTGAAGAATTGTATCATGAGCATTCCTGAGCCTAAATTATAACTTCTTGCTTCCCTAATAAACCCCATGATTATAAGTATTGTCTGTGAGTTCTGCGTGGGCATTGCAATGAATTATCAAACCCATAAGAGAAGTAGAGAGTACCATGGGAGGGACGGTTGGTGTCAGAATTGGTGGAAAGTTTGGAGGGTGGTGACATATCTGACCTCCACCTCATAGGAACCAGCCGTGGGCTGTTGATGTTAACTAGATTATTTTTCCCCATCATGAAGCTAAAGAAAATCAGATGTCACCCCTATGCCCTTTTTGCAGCTTATTTTGAGACTGAAAGTGAACAAGCACTCATTTGATTTCAAGAGCTCTGGAATATGCTTTGAAATAACTGTTATTTTCTTTTCTACTAATATTTTTTAAGACTTATTTTTTAAAAAAGAAAAATATAACTATCAGACAAGAATAGTTGGAGGTTTCATAGGGCTAGAGACTCAAGTCCATCTAGATATCCTTTGAAATAACTGTTATTTTCTTTTTTTACTAATTTTTTAAGTGTTATTTTTTAAAAGACTTCTCCAAAAGAGTCAGAAGAGAACCTACAAATTGGGAAAAAATATTGGGCAATGAGACATATCTGACAAAGGACTTATCTCTAGAATTTATAGAAAACTCCAACACCTCAATAACAAAAAGACAAATAATCCAATTAAAAAAATGGGCAGAAGACATGAATAGACACTTCACCAAAGAGGATATTCAGGTGACCAACAAACATATGAAGAAATACTCATGATATTTAGCCATTAGAGATGCAAATCAAAACAACAATGAGATACCATCTTTCCTCAACACTAGTAGCAAAGTTCAACAAGACAGAAAATAACAAATGCTGGCTAGGATGCAGAGATATCAGGACTCTCATGCACTGCTGGTGGGACTGTAAAATGGTACAACCACTGTGGAAAGTAACACTAGATAACTAAGACAGCTGCAAACCAAAAGGGTAGAGGTTCAAATCCACCAGCCCTCTGCAGAAGACAGATGTAGCAGTCTGCTTCAGTAAAAATCACAACCTTAGAAACCCTATGGGACTGCTCTACTCTGTCCTATAGGGTTGCTATGAATTGTAAACCACTTGATAACAACAGTTTTTTTCCTTAAGTACTCACATGTAGCTATTTAAATTTTAATTAATTAAAAGTAGTTAGAATTTAGTTCCTCAGTCACACCAGCCACACAAGAGCTCAATGACCACATGTAAATAATAACTATTTTATTAGACAGAACATTCCCACAACTGAAAAAAGTTTTATTGGAAATTGCTGATTTAGATAGATATTGGCATAAGAAATTTGAACTGGTAAGGACTTAAAATGAAAACAAAAGAGAGCCCAAATTAAAAATAACTGGCTTTGAGTATTAAATTAAATCCTTTAGTTAGTTTGTACAGGCTATGCAATGTTTCACATGTATGTAAAATTTTGCTGAAGATAATTTAAAAATGATTGCAGCACTATATGGACTGGGGACTTCCAGAAATGCAAGTTGAATTCACATGAGGACATGAGACAAGGGATATCATTGCTAATGTGAGATGGATATTAACTGAAAGCAAAGAATACCAGAAATATGTTTACTTGTGTTTTATTGACTACACAAAGGCATTTGACTGTGTATCTCATAACAACTTGTGGATAACATTGCAAATAATTGGAATTCCAGAACACTTAATTGTGCTGAGGAACCTGTACATAGACCAAAAGGTTGTTGTTTGAACAGAACAAGAAAAGAACGCATGATATAAAATCAGGCAGGGAGAGCATCAGGATTATATCCTTTCACTTAGTCAGTCTGTATGCTGAACAAATAATCCAAAAATCTGGACTATATGAAGAAGAATGTGGCAACAGGATTGGAGGAAGACTCATTAACAACCTGTGATATGCAGATGACACAACCTTGCTTGTTGAAAGTGAAGAGGACTTGAAGCACTTACTGATGGAGATCAAAGGCTACAGCCTTCAGTATGGATTACACCTCAACATAAAGAAAACAACAAGCTTCACAACTGGGCCAGTAAATAACACCATGATAAATGGAGAAAAAATTGAAGTTGTCAAACATTTCATTTTACTTGAATCAACAGTCAACATGCATGAAAGCAGCAGTCAGAAAATCAGATGTTGTATTGCACTGGGCAAATCTGCTGCAAAAGACATCTATAAAGTGTTAAAGAGCAAAGATGTCTCTTTGAAGACTAATGTGCACCTAGCCCAAGCCATGGTCTTTTCAATCACATCATATACATATGAAAACTAGGCAATGAATAAGGAAAACTGAAGAAGAATTGATGCCTTTGAATTGTGGTGTTGGTGAAAAGTATTGAAAATACCATGACTGCCAAAAGAATGAACATTATCTATCCTGGAAGAAGTGCAGCTGGAATACTCCCTAGAAGCAAGAATGGCCGGACTTCCTCTCATCTACATTAGTTATGCTGTCAGAAGGGAGCAGTCCCTAGAGAAAGATCTCATGGTTGGTAAAGTAGAGGGTCAGCAAAAAAGGGGAAGACCATCAACTAGATGGACTGACGCAGTGGCTGCAGTGAAGGGCTCCAGCACAGCAAGGATTGCCAGGAAGGCACAGGACTGGCCAGTGTTTTGTTCTGTTGTACAGATGGTCGGTAACTGTAAGTAGGAATCGGCTTGAGGGCACCTAATAACAACATACAATGTTTTACTATTAAGAGCTCATCCACAAGTGCTAGAAGCACAGTTTGTGCTCATTTACTAATCTAAAAGTTGGCAGTTTGAATTCACCCAGCAGCACTGCCGAAGAAAGATCTGATAGTCTGTTTCTGTAAATATTACAGCCAAGAAAACCCTATGAGCAGCTTTACTCTGTAACCGATGAGGTTGCCATGAGTTGGATTCTACTCAATGACATTGTTTAACTGAGATGACACCATCTTGTAAGCACTGATGTAATGCAGCACCACAGAAAATGCCAGATTCCTTACAAATGTCATGTTTGTGCTCTTGACTAGCCACTTGCTTTAAAATCAATGCTGTTTGACAATGTCATCCATCAATTTTTGGTAATCAGCTTAAAGGTGGAAGTTGGGATATGAGGCTGAGTGAGAAGAGGAAGCTGCAAGAGCTGAGGGATCTCAGGAGACAGCCCATAGGCCAAACTTCACTGACAATTGGTAATTTCAGTAAAACCTAAATGATAGGTGTTCCAGAAAGATGTCCTCCACACCAGAACTTTTTCTGATTATATGTGAATTTGAGGATTAATAGACTTGACTTAGTAGGAATCTTGACTTCACACCATCTTGACCAGTTAATTCCAAAACCTAATGAATGGATTCTTATACTATAGGTTGTGGCTTTGCCCCAATCTTAAGTTAGAGGAATTTATATTTTAGTGTATGTGTGTCAAAGAACATGGGTTTTGAGATGTGCCAGGGCAGATCTGGTCATCAATTTTGAGATTTAAACAGTGGTCCATGCTGGGTTAACACCTAGGAACTATCACCATCGGCATTACTGCACGGTACTTTGAGGCCCAAGTAGACAGAATGCTTGAGTGAGAACTTGTCTTGGTCTTGGAAGTGGCCTTCTGAGGGCAACCCATCAAGTCTAGTGTTTTAGAGGCCTGTGTGAGGTATGAGAAATCTTTATAACATGCAGCAGAAGCAGGAGTGAGGCAGTTTTGCTGAAGAATGTAAGCTTAATGATCTCAATATTGTCATCCTGAGTTATTAGGCTATTCCAAGGCGGACAGCTATGCAACAACTGATGTCAGAAGAGGAAGTTGAGGTAGGGAAATGTGAGGACTTGCAGTGGTGAATCAAGGAGACTACACTGGACTTGGGAAGCTGGACTTGGCTTGTCTCCCCAATGGACACAGAAGGCTTTTAAGAAATAACTAATACACTAAGAGCAACAAGGAAATGACCCTAAGGATCACCTGTAGGTTGATGGATGAACAGATGTTTGTAGTTTTTTTGGTGTTGTTTATTCTGAGATGCAACTATGGAATGATGAGGTTGGCTGAGTTTCTAGACACCATCCAAAAAATCAGCTCTTTCCTTCTGTGTTTATGTTTTGGAAGCTGAATTGTTCCTCTGCCTGTTGGAGAATATAGGAATATGGAAAGAGAACCTGATTGCTTTGGGAGAAGTCCAAACATAAATCAGGTTGTATGCCTTGAAGGATTTTTTTTTTTTTTAAAGAGAGAATGTGTGTCACTATCTGTTACTTACCTCAGTCAGGTGCCCTCAGGTTCTTACATACCTTGGAGTGGTCATGTCAGAATTGATGCCTGACTCTACAGACAACATGTAAAAGATTGAAGCCAACTTCAGATCTCATTTTTTCTAAAATCCTTCTTACCACTGGCCTCTGAAGTTATTGCCCAGACTCCTTCTTGGGATTTTTCACCTACTTTCTTCGTATAAAGAAAGATATTCTTATATTTATTTTTTGCCATATTTTAGTATCTGCTATATATTTATTCTTGACATACAGATTCTTTCTCGGGATTCTTCCTGGATCTCTGGGTCCCAGATCCTCAACTGGAATCTATGCTCCACTGCTCATCGGTTTCCCCAATTATTAGGAAAAAGACTGCCTTTGCCACAGACACAACTCTAGGCTTGCTGTTCTTATCCTGGTATTTTTAGAACACTAAAGGGAAGAAAAGAGCCTCACCTCAATGTTACATTAGTCTTTAGTTACAAATATTCCATGAATACGTGTTGTGGGAATTAACCTATGAGCAATATGAAAATATGTAAGATTCAATTCTAGCCTCAAGCAGATAAACTTTATTCAGATAAACAAAACAGGAGCACATGAAAAATCAAATGATACAAGTTTTAACAGTTTCAACATACTAAATGTCTACTATTTTCCAGGTAACTTACATTTTCTATTTTGATGCTCAAAATTACAGTATAAAGTATGATTATTCACATTTAACAAATGAGGAACCTCAGTGTTAGAGTTCCCAAAGTTCACTCTGCCAGCAAGTGGTAGAAGCAGAGCCTGTCTTCAAAGGCTGAGCTCTTTCTTTTGAAGTGTATTACCTTTCTATCTGTTCATTTTAACAAGGATAGAGATTATCATTACCATTCAGAAACTAGAAGCTTAGTCTAATGTTATAAGGAATTATGAAGAGGGAACACATTCTGTGGCCTGGGGTGGTTAGGAAAGACTTTTGTGCAGATATAGACTGATTTCATCTAAGATCTGAAGGACCTGTAGGGTTTGGTAGGAAGAGGAGAGAGGGACTAGCCTACTTGCAGGGGACTGGCATGAGCCACAGCTTCCTGCAGTGGTTTTGAAGGTGGGTGCATCTAGAAGTGTAGCTTTGACTGCCTCCATTCCCAACTGAGAGGCTCCTCAGACCTGAAGAGGTTCTGTAGATAGGACAAAGTTGTGACTTGTATCTCCCGCAACTGCCCAGTTCGGCTCATAAAGGGCCTTCTTAGTCCACTATTTTCCATGGGTATGTTCTAGATGGACATTAGGAGAACAAATTTTCTGATGTCAAACAGTGTCAGCAGCCCACTTTCTATTGGTACAAGTTGTAAGGCCTGTATTTTTTTGGTCCTTTGTTTTTGTTGTGTGTTGTCAAGTTTATTCAAATGCCTAGTGACTCTCAGAAACCCTATAGCAACCCTATACAGAGTAGAACTCCCCATAGGGTATCCTAGGCTATAATCTTAATGGGAACAGATCTCTAAATTTTTTCTCCCATGGAGCCACCGATGGATTAGAACTACTGGCTTTTTGGTTAACAGCTGAGTGCTTATCCATTGTGCCACCAATGCTCTTTATATTCCCCTTAAAAAAACTCTTTAGGCTTTTGGTCTACCTATAGGGTCACTATGAGTCAGAATCAACTTATTGACAAAGAGTTTGGTTGGTTTATATGCTTCTGATTCAGAGCCAAAAGTTTTATTTACACAGAGCTATTGAGTCTGAGAATTGCTATCTCCTATCTAAGGGGCCTATGGTCTAATCATCTCCCAACTTGTCAGCCTAATAGTTTCTGGGCACCACCTGTAACCTCAGCCCACAATCTAATCTTGTCTATCTTCATTTTCACAACCATCTCAAGAAGTAGGTACTATCGTCACCCTGATTCATAGATGTTGAAACTGATTATTACAGAAGTTAAAACACCAGATAGGAAGGGGTGAATGTCTTCAGGGTTCTCCTTCCTCTCTAGGTTGGACCAGGACTTGTCTTCCCCACATGCATCCCATGCAGTCCCTGTCCATTATTTCTCAGCAAATCCTTTTCCTGTGAAGCTTCTCTTTTCCTCTGCCCTTGATGTGAGAAACCATGGAAGCTGGGCTCTGATCATCAGGCTCTGGACTCAGGGATCCTCCTTGTCTGAAGTGGTCAGTAGGGTGTGAAGCCTGGCAGAGTGTAGCTGGCCCCATGCCTGTCAGAACCTCAGGGAATAAATCTCCTGTTGGCCCAGCAGTAATCAGCTCACACCTTGAAGCATGAAATTTGATTAGCCCTTTTATCTCAGCTGCATCACTAGGACTATGATTATGGATAATAAAATTGAGTGTACCCCCACCCTTCCTACCTCTCTGTCAGTGTGACCTGTATAGGACTTGGTCACCTCCAAAGAAAAGTAGGGCTGATTTTCTACAAGTGAAGAGCTTTGTTCTTTTTCATTTCTATGAATTTGCATGAGCTGCTGGAAAAGGGAACTGACTTCTTAGGTAAACCTTACTAAGGTTGGGTTTTCACAGTTAGTATACTGTTTAAATGACCCCCTGGGTTGCACAAACAGTTAAGCACTCAGCTACTAACCAAAAAGTTGGTGGTTTGAATACACCCAGAGATGCCTCAGAAGAAAGGCCTGGTAATCTACTTCTAAAAGATCCAAAAAAAAAAAAAAAAAAACCCAAACTCAGTGCCCTCAAGTCAGATCCAACTCATAGTGACCCCTCTTTGGGTTTCCTAAGCAGCATCACTATGGGAGTAGATCACCCAATCTTCCTTCTGAGAAGTGGCTGGTGGGTTTGAACTGCCAGCCTTCTGGTTAGTAGTCAAGTGCCTTAGGCGCTATACCACCAGGCTCCCTCTAAAAGATCACAACCATTGAAAACCCTCGAGAGTACAGTTCTACTCTGAAACACATAGGGTTGTCATGGGTTTGAATCAAATTGATGAAAGTTGGTTTGTTTTTCTTTTGATTATACCATTTAAATGGAGGATGGAAATTATATGTGTAATATGTCTCCCCTTATTGTAGTAGCAGTGCAAATTTTGTACCAAATTATAAAAAGATCTGTAATTACACTAAGACATGATTTGAGGGTCCATATCTGGAAATAGTAGCTGATTGTTGTTGTCGTTGTTATGTGCCATCAAGTCGGACCCGACTCATAGCAACCCCTCCTTGGGTTTCCAAGGCAGTAGCTGATAGTGATTCCCAAACTAACTAGCAAATAAGGATATTCTAGGGAGTTGTTAAATAAACATATTCCCAGGTCTATCTCATTTGAATCCATATTTCAGAGAATTCAGACTAGGAAGTCCTACTGATCACTTTGGACCTGTGTTAGGGGAGGCACTGATGTAAGCTAAGGAAAGACTGGCTGGGTTTGTCTCCATTTCAGTACTCCAAGGATCAGGTATACCAGGGCTTGCATGTCCTTGTCAAGAAACAGAGACCCACTCAGCCTTAAGTAAAGGGATTTTTAATTTTTTTTAGTTCAACAAGGAATCCTGGAGAGGAGAGAGGGTCCCACTGGGCCATCGTAGGAGACTGAGAAGTGGAGAAAATCAGGACCGTGATTGCCTTCTTGCTCCTCAATGGCCACATGGACTCTGCCTTTTCTGCTTCTCCCTGCCTGATACTCCATGTGCTTCGCTCTCTGCCTGTGCTTGAGCCAACCTCAGCTCAGGCATCCACCATGTTCTGACTGGTTTCTGTGTTTCATAGTCCAAATTCTTGAGAAATGAAAGATGATTGGTCACTGGTCTGACATCTCCTAGGTTCACTGTGAATCAAACTGACTGGACCTGAGGAAGTTAATCCAGTTGGGCAGCTAGAGCTCCCCTTCCTGGGCTCTAAATAGCAAGTGAAAACAGATAGGAAAGACAAGAAAAACAGGCACATTATCCAACATGTTCATTAACACCACAAAAGATTGACATTTGCCAGTTTACTGAAAATAGGACTCTTACAGGGACCAAAAGTAATTGTGGTCATGTGGCCAGCACATTCTTTTTCTGTGATCATGCTACCTGGAAAGTCAAACCAGAATCAGTCTTTTTATTGAGTTATTTTTTATTGATTTATTCATTAATAAAGATTTATTAAGTATATTCTATGTGCCTGGTATTCTTTTGAGACCTCGTAACTGTTCTAAGAGCTTGGGATCTTTGGTGAACAAACCAGACAAAGATAGTCACTTTTGAGGAGAATGTATTTTAGTGGGGTGAGGTGGAGAGAAGATGGACAATGAACAATAAACACAAGAAATAAGTACATTATGTGTTGTGCTAGGAAGAGATTAATTCCATGGGGGAAAAATGAAAGCTATATCATGATAAAGAGCATAAAAAATTCCAGGGAGGTGGACTGTAATTTTAAATAGAGTGGTCAATATAGTCTTATTGAGAAGATGACATTTGATATTTGAGATTGTTGGAGGTGTAAATATGTGGAAGTATACTAGGCAGAGAAAACAGTCTAAGCAAAGATCACAAGGAGGGAGAATGCCCTAAGAAGGGTTGTAGCTGGAATGGGTGAGTGAGGACAGAATATTAGAGGAAGCCACAAAGTAAAGGTGGAGGACAAAGCATGTAGAACCTTGTAGTCACTGCAAAAGGAGCTCTGGTGGTGTAGTGGTTAAGGCATTTGGCTGCTAACCAAAAGGTTGGTGGTTTGAACTCAGCAGCCACTCCACAGAAGGAAAATGAGACAGTCTGCTTCCACAAAGATTTACAGCCTTGGGGTTGCTATGAGTTGGAATCAACTTGATAGCAGTGAGTTTGCTCTTGGTTTGAGTCATTGCAAAGACTTTGGAGTTTACCCTAAATGAAATGGAAGCTAAAGCAGAGTTTTAAGCAGAGAGATGATAGGAGGATGATATGACCTGGTATAGTTTTAAATTATTGCTTTTTAAAAACTTTTATTATGGAAATTTTAAACAAACTAAAGGAGACAGGGTAGTATAATAAACCTTTATGTACCCATCACCCAATTTTATAATTATACACTCTTAGATAAACCTTTTTATCTATGCTCCCATTCATTTTCTCTCTTCCTTGAATTCTAGACAGTGTCATTTAATCCACAAACATTTCAGTTATATAACATGATTTTAGTTGAGATATAATTTACATGCAGTAAAGTACAGCTTAATGAATATTTTCATATTTATACACCTGTCTCAGTTTTCTAGTGCTGCTACAACAGAAATACCACAAGGGGATGGCTTTAACAAACAGAAATTTATTCTTTTACAGTTTAGAAGACTAGAAGTCTGAGTTCAGAGTGCCCATCGACCTTAGGCTTCAGCTTTCCCCTCCAGGCCCACTGGAGAAGCTGGAGGTTTCTCCTGAATCATATAGCTGCAGAGGCTGATGAACTCAAGATTAGCAGGCAGTATAGCAGGCTGTAGGAGCTCTGGTAGCATAGTGGCTAAAGCACTTGACTTCTAACCAGAAGGCTGGTGGTTCAAACCCACCAGCCACTTCTCGGAAGGTAGGTTGGGCAATCCTACTTCCGTAGTGATACTGCCTCGGAAACCCAAGGAGGGGTCGCTATGAGTCGGGGCCGACTCGATGGCACATAACAACAACAACAACCTAGCAGGCTGTATATTGCTGGCTCAGAGGCTGCAAAGGCAACAATATGAAGATCAGCAAGAAATATAACAGGCCCCTGGTTCAAGTCCAGGAGATGATGAGGAACCAAATGCAAGATTCCAAAATGAGCAAAAAGTTAGAGACCTTTCCTAAGCTTCTCCATATAAACTGGAAGCAGGCCATACCCTGAAGGCAACTCCTCTTCAACTGGTTAGCTGTTCACAGAAGATTCTACCATGGAAGTGATTACACCATATCCAATCTCATCATGGGGAATTACTACAACCAGTTGCCAAACCACTCAAAATCACGGCCCAGCCAAATTAATCCACAACCTTAACTACCACACCACCCTTATGATCACCATCCAGATCAGGACATAAAACATCCAGCATCCCAGAAAATCCTTTTGCCAATTCCCAACCCATAACCTCACTATCACCACCAAAAATAGTGATTTCTATTATCACAGATATGTTTTGCCTGTTCTTGAGTTTCTTATAAAAGTACCTATACAATATGTAGTCTTTTGAATCTGGCTAATTTAACTTGCTCTTGAATGGAGACTAGCTAACACAAATGGAAGAAATGACAAGATAAAAGAGCTGAACAGAAGCTTTCAAAGAGCAGCTCAAAAAGACAAAGTCAATTATTATAATGAAATATGCAAAGACCTGGAGTTAAAAATCAAAAAGGAAGAATATGGCATTTCTCAAGCTGAAAGAACTGAAGAAAAATTCAGGCTCAAATTGCAATATTGAAAGATTCTATGGGCAAAATATTAAATGATGCAGGAAACATCAAAAGAAGATGGAAGGAATACATGGAGTCACTGTACCAAAAAAAATTGGTTGGTATTCATCTATTTCAGGAGGTGGCATATGATCAAGAGCCAATGATATTGAAAGAAGACGTTAAAGTTGCACTGAAGGAATTGGTGAAAAACAAAGCTCCAGGAATTGATGGAATATCCACTGAGATGTTTCTACAAATGGATGCCATGCTGAAGACTCTCAGTCAGCTATGCCAAGTGATTTGGAAGACCTGGCCAACTGACTGGAAGTATTCCGTATTTGTGTCCATTTCAAAGAAAGGTGATGCCACAGAATGTGGAAATTATCAAACAATGTCATTAAGATCACAAAGTAAAATCTTGCTGAAGATAATTCAAAAATGGTTGCAGTAGTGTATTGAGAGGGAACTGCCAGAAATCCAAGCTGGATTCAGAAGAAGGCATGGAACAGAGGATATCATTGCTGATGTCAGAAGGATCTTGGCTGAAAGCAAATACCAGAAAGATGTTTATTTGTGTTTTATTGATTTTGTAAAGGCATTCGACTGTGTGGATCATGACAAATTATGGATAACATTGAGAAGAATGGGAATTCCAGAACACTAAATTGTGCTCATGAGGAATCTGTACATAGATCAGGAGGCTGTCATTTGAACAGAACAAGAGAATACTGCATGGTTTAAAATCAGGAAGGGAATATGTGTCAGGGTTATATCCTTTTACCACATGTATTCGATCTGTATGCTGTATGCAAGTCATCCAACTAGCTGGACACTATGAAGAAAAATATGGCAGACTTATTAACAGCCTGTGATATGCAGATGACACAACCTTGCTTGCTTGAAAAGTGAAGATGACTTGAAACACTTACTGATGAAGATTAAAGACTACGGTGTGCAGTAGGGATTACAGCTCAACATTAAGAAAATGAAAATCCTCACAACTGGACCGAAAGCAACATCATGATAAACGGAGAAAAGATTGGAGTTGTTAAAGATTTCATGTTACTTGGATGCACAGTCAACGCCAATGGAAGCAGCAGTCAAGAAATCAGACATATTGAACTGGGCTAATCTGCTGCAAAAGACCTCTGTAAAGTGTTGAAGAGGAAAGATGTCACTTTGAAGACTAAGGTGTGCCAAACCCAAGCCATGGTATTTTCAATATCCTCATATGCATGTGAAAGCTGGACAGTGAATAAGGAAGAATGAAGAAGAGTTGATTGCTTTTGAGTCATGGTGTTGGTGAAGAATACTGAAAGTACCTTGGACTGCCAGAAAAATGAACAGATCTGTCCCGGAAGAAGGGCAACCAGAATGCTCCTTGGAAGTGAGAATGGCCAGACGTTTTCTCACCTACTTGGTTATTTTGTCAGAAGGGACCATTCCTGGTGAAGGATATCATGCTTGGTAAAGTGGAGGTTTCAGCGAAAAATGGGAAAGCTCTCAACAAGATGGATTGACATAGTGGCTGCACCAATGGTCTCAAGTATAGCAAGGATTGTGAGAATGGTATATGATTGGGCAGTGTTTCATTCTATTTTACATAGGGTCACTATGAGTTGAAGCTAATTTGAAGTCACCTAACAACAGCAACAACAACAATTTATCTAACAATTTTCTACAAGATTCATTGATGTGTGTGTAACAGAAATTTGTTGTGAGTTCATTTTTTAAATTTTTTTGCTATGTAGTATTCCATTATATGGACTTACCACAATTTATTTATTCACTTGTTGACATTTGAGTTGTTTCCAATTTTTGGCTACTATGAATAAAGCTACTATAAACATTCCTGTGCTTGTCTTTTGGTAGATATATGCACTGCAATTTCTGGGTCATAGGATAGGCAAGATTTTAGTCTTAGTAAATATTTCAAAGAAGCCCTGGTGGTACAATGACTAAGCACTCAGCTGCTTATGAAATGTTGGTGGATCAAATTCACAAGCAGCCCCATGGGAGAAAAGGCCTGGAGATCTGCTCCCATAGAGATTATAGCCTAGCAGGTATGTCCAGGCAGGTGAGAGTGTGCCCATGACCATATTTAGGGTTGGCAGAGAATGTTTCCATGTGTGTATTTGTATGTGCTGTAAGAATGTCCAGGAGTATAGTAGAGTTGACAAAGGGCAGGGTTGTGGCAACTTCTTAGTCACAGCCAGCTACCCTGACCAAGTGAGTAGTGGAACCTTTGGGCTTGGGACCATGGTCACAGGGACATCAAGCTCAATTGGCATAACATGCTACCCAAAAACATTGTTCTACATCCTACTTTGGTGAATAGTGACTGGGGTTCTTAAAACCTTGCAAGAGGCCATCTAGATGCAACAAAGGGTCTGTCCTCATCCAGAGCAAACAAGAATGAAGAAAACCAAAGATGCATGGAAACAATTATTCCAAGGGACTAGAAGACTATGCAAACCTCAACCTATATGGCTATGAGACAAGAAGTGTCTGGTGACCATCTACCACTGTCAACCACTTAGAGGAGAATCAGTGCAAGAGATCCTGGATAGAGTGGGAGAACAGTGTGGAACAAAACTCAAAATCATAAAAAAAAAAAAAGTTAAAAGGGACCAGGCTTGCTGGTCTGATAGAGCCTGCTGGGACCCCTGAGACTATGGCCCTTAGTTACCCTTCAGGTCAGGAAATGAACTCACTCCTGTGGCTTCCAACCAAACACTAGACAGATATAAGGGGTGAACATTTACATCAGGAGGATACACTCCTTGGAGCGATTAATCATGGGAGAACAGAAGGACACTGTTTGCACAGAGACACAGCTTGGGGGGTGGGAGTGTATGGGAGAGAAGGACACAGGGAAGTGGTAACTATAGGGAGGAAGTGGGAAGAGAGCTGTTACATTGAGGGGAATTGTAGTCAACGTCATAAAACAAAATGTGTATGAACTGCTGTATGGAAAATGAATTTGCTCTGTAAACTTTCACCCAAATCACAATAAATTAAACAAAACAAAACACTAGCCTAGGAAATCCTATGGGGCTGGGGCATTTCTACTCTGTCATACAGGTTTGCTATGACACAGAATCAACTTGACGCACACAACTACAACAACAAAGTGGTTTCCAAAGTGGCTGAACTGATTTCCTGTCTCCTGTATGACAGTCCACATTCTCACTAACATTTAGTATGGTCTGTTTTAAAAATTTTATCCATCCCAGTTATATGAATATTTCCTAATGGGTAATGATATCAAGCACATTTTCATATGCTTATTGACTATTTGAAGGTTATCTTTTATCATTGGCTTGTTTATATCTTTTGCTCATTTTGAAAATGGTTTATTTGCTTACATTATTATTATTTTGTAGGAGTTCTTTATATTTTTTGGAAGTATATCTTTTGTCAGATATTACATTTTGACTCTGTCCAGTCTATACTACCTATTAAATTTCTTAATGATTTTTTAAAAAATACATGTTATTGAAATATAATTTATGTACATTGAAATACACAAAACTAAAGTGTTTTTTTTTTTAACCAGTAGGTGTTCTTAATTTTAGTGAAATCCAATTTATTATTTTTATAATTTATTGTTTTTCCAGGGAGTCCCTGGGTGGTACCCATGGTTAAGCGCTCCAACTACCTTCATAAATTGACAGTGAGAACCCACTCAGAGACTCTTTGGAAAAGAAGCCTGGCAATCTGCTTCTGAAAGGTGACAGACTTGAAAATCCCATGGAGCGGTTCCACTCCACGTACATGGGTCACCATGAGTCAGAATCAGCTTGACTGTGATCAGTAACAAACACAACAATTATTTTACCAACACCAAGGTCACGAAGATATTCTCCCATGTGTTTTTCTAAAAGCTTTATTGTTTGGTTTTTTCACTTAGGTCTATTATTCACCTTGGATTAATTTACGTGTATAGTTTAAGGTAAAAGTCAGAGTTTGTTTTATTTTCATAGGTTATCTGATGGGCGCAGCACAATTTTGGGAAAGTTTATCCTTTCTCCATTGAATTGCAATGGCATTTTTGTAAATCAAGTGACCACATATGTGTGGACTGATTTCTGGTTTTAAACACTTTAAAGAGGTCTTTGCAGCAGATTTGCCCAATTCAAAAGTCATTTGATTTCTTGATTGCTGCTTTCATAAGCATTGATTGTGGATCTGAGGAAAAGAAATCCTTGACAACTTCAGTCTTTTCTCCATTTCTCATGATGCTGCTTACTGATCCAGTTGTGAAGATTTTTGTTTTCTTTATGTTGAAGTGCAATCCATACTGAAGATCGTAGTCTTTGATCTTCAAAAGTCAGTGCTTGAAGTCTTTTTCACTTGTATTCAAGAGCAAAGTGTTTAAGAGCAAAGAAGGTCACTTTGAAGAGTAAAGTGTACTTGACCCATGCCATGGTATTTTCAATAGCCTCATGTGCGTGTGAAAGCCGGCCAATGATATTCACAGAAGAATTGATGCATTTTAGTTGTGGTGTCGGTGAAGAATATTGAATACACCAAAGACGGCTAAGAGAATGAACAAATCTTTCTTGGAGGAAGTATAGCCAGAATGCTCCTTAGAAGCAAGAATGGCCAGACTTCATGTCTCATATTTTGGATTTGTTGTCAGAAGAGACCATTCCCTGGAGAAAGATATCGTGGTTGTTAAAGTAGTGGGTCAGCAAAAAAGGGAAGATCCTTAATGACATGGATTGACATAGTGGCTACAGGATGTCCTCAAACATAGCAACAGTTGTGAGGGTGGAGCAGGAGTGAGCAGTGTTTTGTTCAGTGTACACAGGGTTATTGTAAGTCAGAACTAACTCAATGGCATCTGACAACAACAACAAGAACAACATTTCTGCTCTCTCTGATTTGTTCCACTGTTGTATTCGTCCATATTTGCACTCACATCACACTGCCTTAATCATTGTAGCTTTTTAGCAAGACTTGGAATCTGGTAGTATTAAGCCCTCCAACCTTGTTGTTCTTCTTCAATATTGGCTTGGTTATTCTAGGGTTTTTGCATTTCCATACATTTTAAAATCATTTTGCCAATTTCCATGAAACAATCTTGCTGTGATTTTGATTAGAGATGCATTGAAGCTATAGATCAATTTTGTAAATATTGATATCTTAGCAGTATTGCATCTTCTAATCAATGTACATGCAGTATTTCTCCTTTTATTTAAATATTCTTTAATGTTTTAGCAATGTAGCATAGTTTTTACTTGTGGAGATTTTAGATATATTTTGTTATCCTTTTACCCAATATTTGATAATTTTTTATGCTATTGTAAATGGTATTTTTAAATTTCCAAATGTTTGTTGCAACTATATAGAAATATAATTAATGTTCATATATTCAACTTGTGTACCACAACCTTGCTCAATTTACTTATTAATTCCAACAGTTTATAGAGTCTTTCATATTTCCTATATATACTATGTCATCAGTGAATAACAACAGCTTTATCGGTCCCTATCCAATATTTAAACCTTATATTTCTTATTCTTGCCTCATTGTACTTGCTTCACTGTGCAGTGTAGAGAAGAAATGATAGTGAACATTTTAATTTTGTTCCTGACCTTGAAGAAGAAAGATTTTAATACTTCACCATTGAATATAATGTTAACTATAGTTTTTGTTTGCTTTTTTTTTTATTTTGAAAAATTACCTCTTTTTTTCATATTAAAGAAGTTAGGTTCATTTCTATTCCCAGTTTGCTGAAAGTTTTCTTTTTTAATCAGGAATAGGTTTTGAGTTTTATCAAATGATTTTCTGTATTTCTTGAGGTCATATAGTTTTTATCATTATTCTGTTCAAAGTGATGATTTACATTTTTGGCTTTTCAAATATTAAACCATTTTCTCACTTTTTAAAAAGGATTATTCTGACTATTGTGTGAAAATAGACTGAAGGGGGCTACAGGTGGAAGTAGGGAGAGCTATTGGGAGGTTATTATAGCCATCCAGGAGAGAAAAAAAATGGTAGCACAGACCAGTATGGTAGCAATGGAGACAAAGAAGTGTCAAATTCCAGGTATATTTTGAAAGCAGAGCCAATAGGATTTCCAGACACATTGTATGTGGAGGGTATAAGAAAAAGACAGGAATCAATAGTGAATCAAAGTTTTTGGCTTGGACAACTGCAAAGATAAACTTTCCATCAACTGAGATAGGATGCATATGAACCAAGTTTGGAGGCAGATCAGGAGTTTAGTTTTGGGCACACAGAGTGAAAATGTATAGTTGTCTAGTAGGCAGTTGAAAATGTGGGTTTAGAGTTAAGGAGAAAAGTCTAGCCTGAAGATTTAAATTTGGGAGTCACTGGAGGGATAAACCAAAGCTACTAACATTGAGCTGATTCCAACTCATAGTGACCCCCACAGTTTCCAGGGCCATAAATCTTTATGGAAATGCACTACCTTATCTTTCTCCTGTGGAGAGGGTGGTGAGTTCAAAATGCTGACCTTTCATTTAGCAGCCGAATGTCTCAGACACTAGGAGAATAAAACCAAAATAAAACAAACTCATTGCCATCAAGTTGATTCCAAATCATAGCAAACTTTTGGGTTTCCAAGGAGATAAATCTTTATTAAGTAGATTGCCCAGTCTTCCTTTTGTGGAGTGGCTGGAGGGTTTGAACCACCAACCTTCTGGTAGCAGTCAAATGCCTTAAGCACTATACCACCAGAGCTCCTTACTAGAGAAATAAACCAAACCAAACTCACTGCCATCAGGTTGGCTCTGACCACTAGCAACCCCTCCTTGGGTTTCTGAGGTGGTATCTCTATGGTAGTAGATTGCCCAGTCTTTGTTCCAAGGAGTGGCTGATGGTTTGAACCACCAGACTTCTGGTTAGCAGTCAAATGTCAGGCACTGTGCCACCAGAGCTCCCTACGAGGGGAATAGATGGTATTTAAAACCAAACACACTGCGTCAAATCATCAAGTGAGTGTAGCTAGAGAAAGGATCCACTCCAACATCAAGAGGAAGAGGAGAAAAGGAAGAATAATAAAGGAGATTGAAAGGAGGAACTACTGGGGTATGAAGAGAAGCAAAGAGAATGTGCTCTCCTGGAGGCCAGTAGGAGACAGTGAATCAAGGAGCTTCGCCTAATTGTGCCACATGCTACTGGTATATTGCCTTAGGCTGGATTCTCTAAAGAAGCAAAACCAGAGAAGCTTACATACACACACATACACACACACACACAGATTTATCTCAAGGAAATGGTTCACACAGTTGTAGACATTGACAAGTCTCAAGTCCATGGGTCAAACATTAAGCTGGAGGCTTCTCTTTACTCATGAAGCTGCAGGGGCCGATGAACCCAAGATCAGCAGGTAAAATGGAAGATTGTTTGCTCACAGACTGTGAAGGCAACAATCCCAAGATCAGCTGGCAATATAGCAGGCCACTGGTTCAAGTCCAGGAACTGGAGATGATGATGACCCAGATGTAGGATCAAGTTCCAGCAGAAAGCCAGAGACCTTCCCCAAAGCTTTTCCATATATACTAGAAGCAGGCCACACCCCAAGGAAACTCCCTTTCAACTTATTGACCAATCATAGCAGATCTCATCATGGAGGTGATTACGTTATATCAGATCTCATTGTGGGGGATGACTACATCATAACTGATAAAGCACTTAGAATCACAGCCGAGTCAAGTTCACACACAACCTTAACTACCATGTTAGATCAAATTAGATGCAAACTGAGAATTGATCCTAGGACTTAGGATTGCATAGGTAATTGTTAACCTTAATAAATGCAACTTTGGGAGCAAAAGCCTGACTGGTGTGTTTAAGAGAGAAGGGATGAAACTACTTGATTAATGTACATAACCCCTTTGAGGAATTTGATACAAAAGAGAGCAAAGAAATGGGGACAAATCCAGTGGGGAAAGTAGGGTTAATAAAATTTTGTTTGCATGTTTGAATAATGGGAGAAGCTATAACATGCTTGTATGCTCATGGGAATGATCCAATAGAAAAAGAAAAACTGACAATGTAGGAAAGAGGAGGGAATTGATAGTACAAAAATCTTTGGATAAAGGAGAGTTGAGGTCTAGTACAAAAGTAGAGGAATTGGCTTTAGTAGAGAAAAGAAAAAATCAAGAAAGTCATAAGAAATCAATGCATCAGAGACTGAAAATGCTTGTGTGGGCAAGATTAGGAGCATGTATATATTCCAGATCTCTCTGGCTTTGTCAGTTTGGGAATAAAGATGAAGTTCTAATAAAGATACAAATCTTTATGTCTCTGAGCCCCCCTGGTTGTTGCTGAAATCTCAGCCTTTCCCAGATTTATTTGCCCCAATAGGTTTAGAAATCCTGGGGTGCTGCTTATACTTGTCCATATACATGTTTTGTTCATTAGTAGCTATCAGTTTGAAAAAAGCCCTGGAAGCACAGTGGTTAAGCTCTCATCTGCTAACTGAAAGGTCAACAGTTTGAACCCATCAGCCATTCCTTGGAAGAAAGATGTGACAGCCCGCTTCCAAAAAGATTACAGCTTTGGAAACCCTATGGGGCAATTCTACTCTGTCCTACCGGGTCTTTACAAATTGACCCAACAGCAAATGGTTATTATAGCTTGATGAACTAAAACATCGCACACTCAAACCTTGACAGTTCTACAGTCAAGGCCCAAAGTCCTTTATCTCTGCTCTAAAAGTACATTCCTTCTCAGTTAAGAGGCCCCAGAGCAAAATTTGCATGTGCAACTTCTTTCTCACAAGGCACACAAATGATACTTCAGAGATAGGGCAGGACAGATTCTAGTATCATCTGCTGCATAATGACAGGGACCAATACCAAACCAAAAAAACAATCTCACTGCCATCCAGCTGATTCTGACTCATAGTGACCCCCCTTGGGTTTCCGAGGTGTTAAATCTTTATGGAAGTAGATTGCCCAGTCTTCTGTCCACAGAGTGGATGGCAGGTTTGAACTGCCAACATTCTGGTTAGCAGTCAAGTGCTCTAGCCCCTTCCAATGTCAGTCTTTAAGCTTATTATACTTCAAATCTTCTTCCATTATGGTGAGCTATCTCTCAGCATACCCATTATGGCTTTTTTTTTTTTTTCCAATCTGATCTTTACTGGTTACCTTGATCTCCACCAAACCACAACATAGCAAAGAAGTGGTGGGGCAAAGGAAGATTTATATTTTCAGGCACCAGAAACTCACTAACCACACATTTCACTTCTGTATCTGCAGAGCACAGGGAGGGAAAGCACATGCACACCACATTGTCCCCAGGTGTCATATTCCCTCTTCCTGCCAACGCACTAAGCCCCATCATAGGCTAAGTCCATCAGCTGTATTGTTTGTAATTGAACTCCAAGATTTGAGAATTCACTCTAGAGACTTCTTAGCTTTTATGTAAATCAGGAACTACAAATGATATATGGGAAGGGGGAGGGAGTTGGCATAACCTAACTTCATCAGCTCCTACTCCGTCAATACATGTGAGATCAGAACAAGAAATGCTAGATTAAGTGTGTAATGGTGTGAAGCTAAGATAGCCATAAGGATCATTTGACAAGGACAACTGGATCAATTGAAGTCTCCCACAGTCTGTCTGAGACACTATGCCTATGGATGTTTTTATGACTTTTTTTTTTCTTTTTTTAAGTGTCATGGGTGACCAGCCCACATTTGAATAGACACACTTTTCCTTTCCATATGTAAATTCAACCAAATGTGTAAAGGCAAAGATTTGCTGGCCAAAATGTTGGACTTCAAGAAAGGATTTAACTTCAGAAATGCTAGAAATTTTATGTTAATAACCCAAATGGAAGGATCTCTGGTGGCATAGTGTCTAAGCCACTTGACTGCTAACCAGAGGCTAGTGGTTCAAGCCCACCAGCCACTCCTCAGAAGGAAAATTGGGCAATCTACTTCCCAAATGGAAGTATTTTGTTGGGCAGAAATTATTAAAATCACAAGGGGAGGGAACACAGTATCCTTCAAAGCCCTGGTACAACTCCCAGATGATTCATGAATCTATCAGTGGAATCCAGTTGATTTGCTCTAAATGTAGTTACTAATCTGCCTTTCTCTGTCTCTCAAACATATTCATATATCATAACATAAATTACAGGGTTGCAAAAGAGCACTGATGTTACTTATCAAGGATGGCCATGAACAAAATTCCTACTGATCTGGCCTTGTGGGTGACACATCATCTGCTCTGTATCTCTCTGTGTTGGCTGCGCTGATCTTATAAGTTGTTCTTCTCCAAGCTGACTCCTGCAGAAACTGGCTTCTGAGAGGGGTTCTGTCTTACTTTCTTAGTGCGACTGTAACAGAAATACCATAAGTGGATGGCTTTAAAGAACAGAAATTTATTTTCTCACAGTTTAGGAGGCTAGAAATCCAAATTTAGGGCACCAGCTCTAGAAGAAGGTTCTCTGTCAGTTCTGGTGGAAGATCCTTGTCTCTTTCAGCTTCTGTAGCCCTAGTGTTTCTTGGTTCCTTGGTGACCTTCACATGATAATCTTCCCCTGTTTGTGTTTTGCTTGTCTGCATGTCTATGCTGCTTCTTATAACTAAAAAGTCATTAGGTTTAGGACATACCCTACACTGATATGGCCTCATTAACATTTTCTTCCATAAGTATAGGAGTTAAGATTCTGACACATGTTTTGAGAGAATACAATTCAATTCATAATAGACTCTATTTTTGGTCTCTGTTGGATGTAGGGCAATCTGGGCTCCAGGAACCCACAGACCAGAGCATCTATTTTTATTGTTTCTTTTGATCAAGAATTTTTCCTCCTTTGTGCTCTGGGTCAAGATAGTGCTGACTAAGCATAGATGATATCTCTGTAACAAATGGACTGTGGATCACTGTAATGGCCATTTACCTGGCATTCTCCAACAAGGGATTCAGGCAGGGAAGTCCTCAGATTTCTACATCACTGGGATAGATGGTCTCAAAAATGTGTACTCTAGCATCGTTTCCAAACACGTTTCCATTTATATGATGGTAAGAAAAGGCTTTAGTTTAAAACCAATGTGGATTCAAATTCCAGTTTTGCCACTTACCCTGTGACATTGGGAAATTTTCTTCATCCCTTATGAGCTTCAGTATCCTCATCAGTAAAAGTGATATAACCTTCCTCACAAGGCTGAATTAAATTAAACTTAAGCTGGCACATGGTACGGGCTCAATAAATGCCCATTTCCTCTTCTCCAAGCGATTTTAAAGGCTGAGTTAGAATCTCCATAAAACTCTAACTCTAGGCAACCACACAGGGCAAAATACCTAGACCAGACTTTGCAAAATCAGGTTTTATCTTTATTGGTTATCCAGAATATGAGAGACTGAGTTATCAAGTCTTTGCCATGGGCACATGCCAAATCATAGTTCCTGGAGATAGACACTGGCCTTGATCCATCCCTATGTCTCTGCAGGGCACAGCTGAGTATCTGGCATAGAATAGGTACTCTGTGAGTAGTTGTAGAATATTAAGTTCAGAGCCATCTGTGTTTGAAATCTTAGACTTTACTGTGACAGTTTTGATTCAAATGTAGCTAATATGGAGACAACAGCATGTTTTTTTTTTTTTGTTGTTGTTGTTGTTAGTTGCCATCAAATGGCATGGTGGACCAATAGTCAGTTTACACGTGAAGAGGGGTTTATAGTTAAAGAGGGTTCACAAACACAGCTTGGTTAATCCATACCACAGTCCCATGTATGAATGGCTGCCCATTCTAACAATAAGGAAGCAAAGAAAAGGATCAACATCTCCTGGCCAGAGTAGTGAAATAAGGCCTTGTCCCAGTTTTATGGAAAGAGTCCAATGTCATAAATATTGAAGCCTCTATGAAAGAGCAAGCTCCAACTGAGTTTTGTTCCTGGAGTCCTGATAGACTAGTGATTCTCAACTGGGATGATTTTTTTTTTCCGTAAAGGGACATTTGGCAATGCTCAGAGATATAGTTTCTTATTTCTGATTTTAAAATAAAAAAAAAAGGTGTGAATCAGGGTTGTATGGTTTCATCATACTGATTTAATCTGTATGATAAGCAAATAAACCAACAAGCTGAACTATAGGAAGAAGAACACAGCATCAGGATTGAAGGAAGACTCCTTAACAACCTGAAGTATGCAGATGACTCAACTTTGCTTGCTGAAAGTGCAGAAGACTTCAAGCATGTACTGACGAAGCTCAAAGAGTACAGCCTTCAGTATGGATTATACCTCAACATAAAGAAAACAAAAATTCTCACAACTGGGCCATTAAACAACATCATGATAAACAGAGAAAATGCTGAGATTGTCAAAGATTTCATTTTACTTGGATCCATAATCAGTGCTCATGGCAGCAGCAGTCAAGAAATAAAAGATGTATTTTATTGGGCAAATCTGCTGCAATACCATAAAACCGAACCCACTGCCATCAAATTGATTCCAACTCATGGAACCTATGGGACTGAGTAGAACTGCCTCATACAGTTTCCAGGGTTGTAAATCTTTACATAAGCCGGCTGCCTTACCTTTCTCCTGCAGAGTGTCTGGCAGGTTTGAACCACCAGCCTTTTGGTTAGGAGCAAAAGGCTTTAACCTCTGTGCCACCAGAGCTGCTGCAAAAGACCTTTTTAAAGTGTGAAAAAAGTAAAGGTGCACTTTGAAGATTAAGTTGTGCCTGACCCAAGCCATGGTCTTTTCAATTGCCTCATGTGTATGTGAAAGGTGAATAATAAATAAGGAAGATTGAAAAGAATTGATGCCTTTGAATTATGCTGTCAGTGAAGAATATTGACTATACCATGGGCTTTCAGCAGAACAAATAAGTCTGTGTTGGAAGAGTTATACACTAGGGACTTCTAGTAAGATAGTAGACCTACCTAGACCCTTTACAACAAATACCCAAGAAACCAAATAAAACACATATGGATGATAATCCTGAAACCCTGAGCATCAAAGAAAAGGATAAAGAAATAGATCATATACTGTTCAGAAGAAACTGGATGAAAACAGTGCACCAGGAGACATATGAGTGATGAATTGTCAACTAGCCTGGCACAATGCAGCCATTTTTAATTATTGCGTGCATCATTCTGATCAACACAGAACAAGATAACCAGTTCAGCTTGCCTAGGACTGCACTAACGATAACACTGGTGGCTTGTGATCAGAAAGGTGTGATCTCCCTCTTATTACCCACACCCTCCTGGTGACCAGAGTGTGGATACCCCGCATGCTCACCCACCCAGCATCTGGTGACATCCCTACTTCCACCCCACTGAAGTCAGAGGTGTGCCCTCATGGATCAGTCATCATGGGAACACCATTCCTCGTTTCCAGACACGCACTTCTGCAAATTGAGTGCCCTGCCCTAATCACTTCCTCAGCCAGCAAAATCACTGTTCCAGACCAGGTGCCCCATCTCTTGTTGCCTCCTTTACTGGCAGAACCACAACTGTAAGCCAGGCAACCCACCACTTGTCCCCTTGTCAGCTAGCAGAAATGCCATCCCAGAGATGATGCACTGCCTCCCAATGCCTCTGTAGCTGGTTGAGCACACCACACTGGACTGGCTACTCACTCTGCAGTGCCCCAGTTTTCTCCTTTCTTTCTTTTTTTTCTCTACCATCCCTTTTCCCCCATCTTTTTTTCTTGTATTTCTTTCCCTACCTTTATTTTATGTTTTTCTTCCCTTATTTCTTTTTAATTATATATATATATATATTGTCTTTATCTCACCCATTAGGAGGCAGCAACTATTTCCACACTATCCAGTAACACCCTCCACTTCTGCTGTCCCATCCACTGGGCAAATGTCACCACCTCCTGCACCACTTGATGAAAGATAGCTGATAGCCAACACCAGCCCAGATAGCTCTCAACTGTTCTACATGAAAAATGAACAGAGAACTGTGCACACAATCCTATCCTCTACTGCATCCATCAGGAAACAGGTGGTGAGTGCCTAAGTGCTGCCAAACTAACAAGCAGAGTAACTTACCCATCCTGCTCACCCAGATATATCAAAATAAAATAAAGGGAGAAAACTAGGTGAAACACAGCTACATACTACCATTAATTAAATAAAAATACACCACCACCACAATGTCTCCGAGACAACAGACAATCTCAGTTCACACACAGAAACAACACAAGGTGTCTCAAATAAGTGACCAAAATACAGAGCCAGAAAACATTTCTGAGGAAGAAATGGTATTGGAACTACCTGACATGAAATTCAAAATAATTATATTTAGGTCCTTTATGTCCCTTCAACAGATTGAGAGGAAGATCAAGGAAAATACAGAAAGAAATTCCAGAAAGCTCTGGAAGAATTTGGGAAGACAATACAAGAGCAAAGTGACAAAGTAAATGGGGAATTAGAAACCATATCCCCACCCCACCCCCCAAAAAAACCCACTGCTGTTGAGTAGATTCTGACTCATAGTGACACCCATTGGATTTCCAAGGTGGTAAATCTTTACAGAAGTGGATTATCCCATTGTCCTTTCACAAAGAAGCTGGTGGGTTTGAACCACTGAACTTCTGAGAGTCAAATGCCTTAGCCACTGCACCACCAGAGCTACTTGAGAAACCATACAGAAACAGCAAATAGAAATCCAAAAAGTTAATACCAAAATTACAGAAATACATAACTCCTCAAAGGGGAAAGAGTAGAATTTAATCAGTGGAAGACAGAATTAGTGAGATAGAAGACAAATTTCTCAGTACTACTTTGTTAAGGGAACAGTCAGAAAAAAAAGGAATGAAAATAATGAAGAAAGCCTAAGAATTATGTTATACATCATTAAGAGGAATAACTTATGTGTGACTGGAAATCCAGTACAAGAAGAGACCAAAAAAAAAAAAAAAAAAAACCCATAAAGAAAATTTGTGGAAAGAAGACGTCCCTAATATAATGAAAGATGAGAAGACATGCATTCAAAATATTCAACAAACCCCCCAAAAAATAGACCCCTAAAGAAAATTACCAAAACATGTCATAATCAAACTTTCCAAAACCAAAGACAAGGAAAGAATCCTGAAAGCAGATGGGAAAAATGAAAAGTTACCTACAAAGGAGAACAAATAAAACTAAGCTGTTTTTTGGCAGAAATCATGCAGGCAAGAAAGCAATGAGATGACATAAAGATGACATAAATAAAGCTTTAAAAGAAAAATATTGCAAAAAAAAAAAAAAGTTATATATCCAGCAAAATTGTCCCTCAAATATGATGGTGAAATAGGACAATTCCAGATAAACAGAAATTAAGGAAATTTGTACAAATAGACCAACTTTACAAGAAACACTAAAGAGAATTCTTTAGAAAGAGAACAAGCAATGCAGAGACAGTGGCCTGAGATTAATACACATGACAACATCACCCAAAAACCACCTAGATGTAGAAGTACTCAAAATAAAATAAACCCGTAAGATTGAAGTGACATCAATTTGTAAATGTAGTCACGGAACTTCCAAATGGAGATGAAATCAAGAAAATATCAAGATAGAATGGACTAATCAGTCAATCCATTTGACTTCAGTAGATTCTCTTTAGGAGATTAGAGTAGGAAAGGGGAAAGGATTTGGTTATGGGCCAAGGCCAAATTATGAATGTTCATCAGAAATTTGGGGAGTTTTCTAGGAAGATTCCCACCAGAAATTCTTGTTATGTGTGTTTATTTATCTAATAATTCCAAATCACAAAGACAGATTTTTCTTTTCTTTCTTTCTTTCTTTTTTTTTTTTTTTGAGGTGGGGCAAGTTACCTAATTTTTCTTTGCCTTAGTTTTCTCATCTGTAAATTGGGGGTAATAATAGTTCCTAACTTATTAGTTCAGTAGAAAGATTAAAGAAAATTGTTGTTGTTGTTGTTAGGTGCCATCAAGTCATCTCTGACTCATAGTGACAGTATGCACAGCAGAAAATTATACATGTAGAATAATTAGCACAGTGCTTGACAAATATTCAGTACTCAATAAATGTAAACTATCAGCAAATAGAAAAATAAATAAATAATTAAATAGAATCAACTGTTTTAAACTTGGGAAAAAATAACAATTTACAGGGTAACATCAATGAAAATAATAAAACTCATCAAAATAAAAAAAGAAAATAATAAAGATCTGGTAAAAACAACAACAACAACAACAGAAAAAAACAGAAATGAAGGAACTGTTAAGAAAATCCATAAACAAAATGAACTCAGCACTGAAAAATACATAGAACAAAAACCATCAACACCACATGTACATGCACAACATAGCAAAATAATAGAATTCATACCTATTGATGATTATAATGTAAATGAATTAAATGCACCAGTCAAGAGACATAGAGTAGCAGAATACATAAGAAAACATGACCCATCAATATGCTGTCTACAAAAGATACACACCTCAGACACAAAGACAAAAATAAGATAAAAATAAAAGGACAGAAAATCATATATCAAGCAGATAACAACCAAATAAGAAGAAGTGGCAATATTAATTCCTGATAAAATAGACTTTAATGCAAAAAAGGATAATAAACAAGGAAGGATATTATATATTGATTAAAGCACCAATCCAACAAGAAGATATAGTGATAATAAATATCTACACACCCAAAGAGTCCCAAAGTATATAAATCAAACTTTAACAGAATTGAAAAGAGAAACAGACAACTCCACAATAATAATAGGAGACTTTAATACACCATGCTCAATGAAGAACAGAACAACTAGAAAGAAATTCAAGAAAGATACAGAAGATCTAAATAACATAATCAACTAACTTGACCTTGTCAAAATATATAGAACACTCTACCCAACAGCACAATATACATTCTTTTCCAGTGTACATGGCACATTCACCAGAATAGACTATCTGTTAAGCCACAAAGCAAGCCTCCACAAATTTAAAAACATCAAAATACTACAAAACATCTTCTCATATCACAATGCTATAAAATTAGAAAACAATAAAAGAAAGAGCAAGGAAAAAAAATGTGGAAACTGAATAGCACCCTGCTTAAAAACTACTGGGTAATAGAAAAAATGAAAAATTCCTTGAGTCAAATGAGAATGAAAACACAAAGTACCAAATCTTTGGGACACAGAGGGCAATTTATAGCAGTAAGAGCACACATTGAAACAGAAGAAAGAACCAAAATCAACAACTTAAACCAATATCTCCAACCATTAGAAATAGGAAAAAAAAAAAAAAAAAAAGCCTACAGTCATCAAAAAGGAAAAAAAAAAAAATTAGAGTGGAAATAAACGAAACAGGAAAACAGTAGAAAAAATTGACAAGTCTAGAAGTGGGTTCTTTGAAAAGATTAATAAAATTGACAAACCACTGACAAATTTAACAATGGACAAGAAGGAGAATATGCAAACAAAACAAATAAGAAATAAAATAGGTGATGTCACAACAATGCTATAAAATTAGAAAATAACCTAAATAAAAAGGAAAATGACAGAATACTATAAAGAACTGTACTCCAACAAATTTGAAAATCTAGAAGAAATGGACCGATTTCTAGAAACACACTACCTACTCAAACACAATCTGTACTAGATAGTTTAACAGACCCATAACAAAAGAAGAAATTGAAGAAATCATTAAAAAAAAACTCCCAAGAAAAAAAGTCCTGGCCCAGATGGCTTCACTGGCAGATTCTGCCAGATATTCAGAGAAGAGCTGATATTAATTCTACTCAAAATATTCCAGAATATAGGAAAGGATGCAATACCCCTGGTTCATTCTATGACATAAGCATAACCCTGATACCAAATTCAGGCAAAGACACCATGAAATAATAAAATTAGAGACCAATATTCCTCCAGAACATAGATGCAAAAATTGTCAACAAAGTCCTAACCAATAGAATCCAACAACATATTAAAGAAATAATATTGTAAGCAAGTGGGATTCATACTAGGTATGCAAAGACATGAGAAAAGCAATCAAGGTAATCCACCATATAAGTAAAACAAAAGAAAAGAACCACATGATCATATAAATCATTTGGCAAAATCAAAAACCTATTCCTGATAAAAATGATCAGCAAAATAGGAATAGAAAGGAAATTCCTCAGTATAACTAAGGGCACAAGCAGGGAAGCAGAGACAGGGATCCAGGTAAAGCTGGGAACCCAGGCCATGGCCCTTCCAAGTGACAGCAAAGCCAGAGAAAGCAGAGAAAAACTGGGGGGTGGGGGTAGGGAAGAACCACGGCAGAGTGAGGAAGCAGAGTCAGGGATCCAGGTAAGGTGGGGGTCCCAAGTCACACCCTTCCCAAGCAGCAGGAAAGCAGAGAAAAAGACAGGATGTGTGTGTGGGGGGGGACCAGGACAGAGTGAGGAAGCAGAGGCAGGGATCCAGGTAAGCCCAGGAACCCAGGCCATGGCCCTCCCAAGCAGCAAGAAACAGGCAGGGATCTATGTAAGGGGAAGGTGGGGAGAGTGGAAGGTTTTGAACAGCTAAGGAAGACAAACTTGTCTGTCAGTTTGTCCTACTATGGTGATGTGTTGCTGTGAGGCTTGAGGCTGTGCCACCAGTGTCTCTAACCCAGTAGGGTTGCACATGGTGCACAGGTTTCAACAGCTTACAGACTGAGACAGACTAGGAAGAAGGAGGAGGCCAATCACTTCTCAAAGAATTGTCCAGGAAAAAACCTCAAGAATAGCAGAGAAACACTGTCTGATACATTACTGTACAACTTTATGAATAGCCCAGAAACATTGTCCGATACAGTGCAGGAGAATAAGCCACTTAGGTCAAAAGTCTCTCAAAATAGGACCAGGAAAGAGCTGCATCATCAGAGTAGAACCAGCCTTAATGATATGGATAAGGTAAAGCTTTTGAGACCTCCATTTGCTGACATGGCATGACTAAAATTGAGGAGAAACAGCTGCAAACATCCATTAATAACTGGAACATGGAATGTATGAAGCATGAATCTAGGAAAATTGGAAGATGTCAAAAATGAAATGGAGAGCATAAAGATTGATATCCTAGGCATTAGTGAGCTGAAATGGACTGGTTTTGGCAATTTTGAATCAGACCACCATGTAATCTATGCCGGTAATGGCAATTTGAAGAGGAATGGTGTGGTATTCATCATCACAAAGGATGCTTCAACATCTGTCCTGAGGTACAATGTTGTCAGTGATAGGATAATATTCATACGCCTACAAGGAAGATCAGTTAGTACAAATATTATTCAAATTTATACACCAACTACCAAAGCCAAAGATGAGGAAAATGAAGATTTTTATCAGCTTCTGAAGTCTGAAATTGACCGAACATGCAATCAGGATATGTTAATTATCACTGGTGACAAGAATGCAAAAGTTGGAAACAAAGGAGAATCACCAGTAGTTGGAAAATTTGGCCTTGGTGACAGAAATGGTGCTGGAAATCACATGACAGAATTTTGCAAGACTAATGACTTATTCATCACAAATACCTTTTTCAACAACACAAACGGTGGCTATACACATGGACTTCATCAGACAGAATACACAGAAATCAGATTGACTACATCTGTGGCATTGTTGTTGTTGTTGTTGTGTGCTATTGAGTTGGACCCAACTCATAGCGACCCCTCCTTGGGTTTCCGAGGCAGTATCACTATGGAAGTAGATTGCTCCATCTTCCTTCCAAGGAGTGGCTGATGGGTTTGAACCGTCAGCCTTCTGGTTAGTAGTCAAGTAAGTGCCTTAGCCACTATGCTACCAGAGCTCCAAGAGGTGATGAAAACACTCAATATCTTCAGCCAAAACCAGGCCAGGAGCTAATTGTGGAAGAGACCATCAACTCTTCATATGCAACTTCAACTTGAAGTTAAAGACAGTTAAAACAAGTCCATGAAGGCCAAAATATGATCTAGAATACATCCCTCCTGAATTTAGAGACCATCTAAAGAATAGATTTGATGCATTGAACACCAATGTCCAAAAACCAGAAGAATTGTGGGATGGCATCAAGAACAGCATCCATAAAGAAAGCAAGGGGTCACTAAAAAGATGAGAAAAGAACAAAAGACCAAAATGGATGACAAAAGAGACTCTGAAACTTGCCCTTGAGTGGAGAGTACCTACAGTAAATGGAAGAAGTAACAAAATCAATGAGCTGAACAGAAGATTTCAAAGAGCAGCTCGAGAAGACAAAGCCAATTACTATAATGAAATGTGCAAAGACCTGGAGTTAGAAAGCCAAAAGGGAAGAACACTCTTAGCATTTCTCAAGCTGAAAGAACTGAGGAAAAAAAAATTAAGCCTTGAGTTGCAATATTGAAAGATTCTATGGGCAAAATATTGAATGGTGCAGGAAGCAGCAAAAGGAGATGGAAGGAATACACAGTCACTGTACCAAAAAGAACTGGTCAATCTTCATCCATTTCAGGAGGTGGTATATGTTCAAGAACCAGTGGCATTGAAGGAAGAAGTCAAAGCTGCACTGAAAGAATTGGTGAAGAACAAGGCTCCAGAAATTGATGGAATACCCATTGAGATGTTTCAACAAACGGATGCCCCACTGGAGGTACTCACTCGGCTAGGCCAAGAGATTTGGAAGACAGCTACCTGGCCAACTGACTGGAAGAGATCCATATTTGTACCCATTCCAAAGAAAGGTGATCCCACAGAATATGGAAATTATCAAACAATATCATTAATATTGCACACAAGGAAGATCTTACTGAAGATAATTAAAAAACGATTGCAGCAGTATATTAACAGAGAACTTCCAGAGGTGCAAACTGGATTCAGAAGAGGACGTGCAACAAGGGATATCATAGCTGCTGTCAGATTGATCCTGGCTCAAGGCAAAGAATACCAGAAAGGTGTTTACTTGTGTTTTATTGACTATGCAAAGGCATTTGGTTGTGTAAATTATAACAAATTGTGGATGACATTGAGAAGAATGGGAATTCCAGAATGCTTGATTGTACTCATGAGGAATTTGTACATTGACCAGGAGGCTATTGTTCAAACAGAACAAGGGGACACTGCATGGTTTAAAATCAAGAAAGGAGAGCATCAGTGTTGTGTCCTTTCCCCATACTTATTCAATCTGTATGCAGAGCAAATAATCCGAGAAGCTGGACTATATGAAGAAGAACATGGCATCAAGATTGAAGGAAGAATCATTAACAACCAGCGATATGCTGATGACACAACTTTGCTTGCTGAAAGTGAGGATGACTTGAGGCACTTAATGATGAAGATTGAAGAATACAGTCTGCAGTATGGATTACATCTCAA
>NW_006921675.1:3179863-3216724 GCF_000298275.1 Orycteropus afer afer | reverse complement strand
GACCATTCCCTGGAGAAGGATGTCATGGTTGGTAAAGTGGAGGGTCAATGAAAGAGGAGAAGGCCTTCAATGAGATGAATTGACACAGTGGCTGCGACGATGGGCTCAAGTATAGAAAGGATCATGGAGCTGGCATGGGACTGGGTGGTGTTTTGTTCTGCTGTGCATAGGGTCACTATAAGTTGGGCATGACTTGACGTCACCTAACAAAAACAACAACTAAGGGCACTTAAAAAAATCATTGAAGTATATACATATATATGTATGTATATATGCACACACAGAAATTATCTCAACAAAATGATTCACACAATTGTAGAAGCTGGGAAGTTCCACACCTGTGGGTCATCAAGCTGCAGACTTCTGATTCACTTAACTGCAGGGGATGACAAACTCAAGATCAGCAGACAATACAGCAGCCTGTTGGCTTTAGAGTCTGATAAAACCAAGATTGGAAGGTAAGATTGGAAGGCAATCTGAAAGGCACTGCTTCAAGTCCAGGAACCATAGATGATGATAAGCTGGATGCACATTCCAGAC
The DNA here is from genome assembly GCF_000298275.1 of Orycteropus afer afer. Taxonomy (NCBI): domain Eukaryota; kingdom Metazoa; phylum Chordata; class Mammalia; order Tubulidentata; family Orycteropodidae; genus Orycteropus; species Orycteropus afer. The sequence continues at coordinate 3,216,184 of NW_006921675.1, read as the reverse complement.
CCAACAGAGAACCAGGGATCTTTGCAGGACTTACATACACTTTGGAAGCAGGCCACTTCCCTGAGGAAACTCCTTTTCAACTGACTGACTACTCATGGCAGATCTCATCATGGGAGATGACCACATCATAATGGCTAAACCACTGAAAATCATGACACAGCCAAGTTGACACACAACTTTAACTATCACAAATATTGTATTGGAAGTCCTAGCTAGAGCAATAAGACAAGAAAAGGAAATAAAAGGCATCCAAATTACTAAAGTAGAACTATCGCTATTTGCAGATGATATTATCCAGAACATAGAAAATCTCAGAGACTCAAGAAAACTACTGGATCTTATAGAAAGATTCAGCAAAATGTCAGGATATAAGATCAATATACAAAAATCAGTCTGATTTCTTTACACTATCAAAGTTAACTCTGAAAGACAAATCATGAAAACAATACCATTTACTACAGCAACTTGCTGAAATAATTTCTTTTAGAAGGATCCACACAAGGCTAGTACCCATGAAGTGGCAGTTAAAGATATCCCAAATGTCCAGCTTTTTCAGACTGCTGAACCACTCCAACATCTATGACAGCAATTCCTCCTACATCCCTTAGTACTCTGATATAGATTTCCATATTTTGCCGTAATGTCTCACAGAACTCACAAATTACCAAGGAAATGGCTCACATGCTTGTGGAGGCTGGCAACTCCCAAGTCTGTGGGTCAGGCATTGGTCTGGAGGATTCTTCTCATTCATGTGGTTGCAGAGGCTGACAAACCCAAATCAGCAGGTCAGGTGACTGGCTCCTGTCTCAAGTCCCAAGAACCGGGGGTGAGATGATGATGAACCAAGTGCAGAATCCAGAGCAAGAGAGTGAACTTTGCCAGAGCATTCACATATATACCCCCAAGGAAACTAAGGGTGGTGACTTGAATCACACCCTGCCACAATGAGAGATTCAAGATATATGCCACGGCAATCCTGCCTCATCAGTGCAACACAACTCACCCCAAAATGGGACTCTAACCACAGAGATAGAAGCTAAGCTTTATAATACATCAAAAAATGGGAGACTATGGCTAGAAGGGCCATATTAAGCAATTCACTGCACTGCACCATCCAAAAGATGAAGCACTTTGGAAGAAATCTAACCACAGATACAAAAGACCTATACAAAGAAAAGTATAAAACACTACTACTAGAAACCAAAAGAGACCTACATAAATGGGAGAATATGCCATGCTCATGGATAAGAAGACTAAATATTGTGAAAATGTAAATACTACACAAAGCAACCTACAGCTATAATGGAATCCTGATCCAGATTCCATCATCATTCTTTAAAGAGATGGAAAAACAAATCAACAACTTCATATAGAAAAGAAAGTGACCCAAGTTAAGCAAAGCACTACTGAAGAAGAACAAAGTAGAAGACCTCACACTTCCCTATCTCAAAATCTACTACACAGCTGTTGTAGTCAAAACAGCCTGGTACTGGTACAATGAGAGATACAAAGACCAATGGAATGGAATTGAGAACCCTGAAGGAAATCTACCCACCTGTGGATAGGTGATCTTTGACAAAAGGCTGAAACCCAATAAATAGGGAAGAGATAGGCTCTTTAACAAATTGTTGTTGTTGTTGTTATTTGCCGTCGAGTCGGCCCAGACTCATAGCTACCCCTCCTTGGGTTTTCGAGGCAGTATCACTACGGAAGTAGGATTGCCCAACCTTCCTTCCGAGCTTTAACAAATGGTGCTGGCAAAATTGGATAATCACTTGCAGAAAAATGGAACAAGATCTACATCTCACACCATATATAAACAGTAACTCAAGATGGATCAGACATATATGTAACACTTAAAACTATAAAGATCATTGAAGAAAAAAATAGGGACAAACTTTAAAACACAAAAAACACTGCTATTGAGCTGATTCTGACTCATAGTGATCCTATAGGACAGAGTAGAACTGCTCCATAGGGTTTCCAAGACTGTAAATATTTATTGAAGCAGACTGCCTCATCTTTCTCCTAGAGTGGCTGGTAGGTTCAAACCACTGACCTTTTGGTTAGGAGCCAAATGCTTTAATGATTGCACCACCAGAGTTCCTCAAATTTAGGGGCCCTAATACAAGGAGCTCTGGTGGTGTGGCAGGTAAGGCATTTGGGCTGCTAACTAGAGGGTTGGTGGTTCAAGCCTACCAGTTACTCAGCGGAAGGAAGAAGAGGCAATCTACTTCCATAGAGCTTCACAGCCTTGGAAACCCAACAGGGTCATTATGAGTCAGAACTGATTTGATGGCAGTGGGTGTAGGATTTTTTTTTTTTTTTTTAATATGTAGCATATACCAACACAACAACAAACCCACTGCCATCAAGTTAATTCTGACTCACAGAAACCCCTACTGGGTTTCCAAGGCTGTAAATCTTTACAGAAGCAGACCACTCCATCTTTCTTCTGTGGAGTGGCTGGTGGGTTCAAACCAGCAACCTCTTGGTTAGCAGCCAAATGCCTTAACCACTACATCACCAGAGCTCCTTGATACATGGCATATAAATACTATCAAACATGACTAAAAGTGCTCAAACAGCAAAAGACAAACTAGATGATTGTGACCTCCTAAAAATGAAACACTTGTGCACATCAAAATATTTCAACGAAAGAGAACCTAAAGATTGGGGAAAAAAATTGGCAAAGACATATTGGACAAGAGACTAATTTCTAAAATGTATAGAAAACTTCAATACCTCAACAACAAAAAGACAAATAATCTAATTTAAAAATAGGCAGAGGATATGAACAGACACATCACCAAGCAGACATTCAGACATTCAACATACACATGAAAGGGTTTCCTGCAGGGCAAGGATAAAGCAGACAGGGATAGAAAATGTATGTCTTTTCTGGAAAGAATCTGAAGTAAAATCAGCAAAATCAAGAGCTTTGTGGAAGGAAGAAGGAACTTGGAAAGTGAGATGGCAATATTTGAAGTATTACCTGATGTTCTCCTGTCTTCACTCCTCACTAGGGTGAAAAAGGCAAAGAAGAAAACAATGAAACCCCAAGCCAAATGCCCAGTTCAAGAGTCTTTGGGCTCAACCTACGGATGCCCATGGAAGGTGAGTCTGTTGATGCCTGTGGACTATGGTCAATTTTTTGTACCCCTTACTTGAGCTGTAGTAATTGTGACATATCCCAGCAGAGTTTTCCACTGCTAGTTTTCACACAGGGAATGCTTAATGAATGATTCTGCCCCTTGCTATTCATTAAAGGCTGTTCACACTGAACATGCTGTCAGGCTTTGCAGGATTGATCAGCTTGGAGGATGCATTCATGCTGAAGAAAGAATAGACCAGCAGCTTGGGAGGAACTAATTAGAAAGACCTATGAGGGATATCTGTGGACTCTTGTCTCATTTACTCACTTATTCATTCAGTCATTTATTCATCTACCAATCATATATTTGAGCCTTGTGTGCTTGAATCAATCTAGTCTCTGAGTAAACAAGGATAAAAAAAAGTCATTGACTGGAAATATGAACATGCAGAGGAACATGGTTGTTTTAAGGAGGGCAATTGATATGAGAGATTTTGAGCATAGGGTATCTGACTTCAAATCTATGCTCTGCCACTTACTAGCTGTGTCATCTTGGGAGAGTAACGTACTCATTCTTGCCTCAGTTTCCTCATTTACAAAATATAAATAATAATAGTAACACATAGAGTTGAGAGCTCCAGTAGCTTAGTGTCTAAGGCACTTGACTGCTAACCAGAAGGCTGGTGGTTCAAACCCACCAGCCACTCCTCGAAAGGAAGGTTGAGCAATCTACTTCTGTAGTGATATTGCCTCGGAAACCCAAGGAGGGGTAGCTGTGAGTCGGGTCTGATTCGACGGCAAACAACAACACAACAAACAACAACCACATAGAGTTAAGATAATTTAATGAGGTGATGTATGTAAAGTGCTTAATTGGGGCCTGGCACATAATAGGTGCTCAACAGAGGTTGGTTATTATCAATTATTTATTGAACGTTTATTAGTTATTGTCATGTATTGAGTACAGTGGAGCATAAACGATGGAGAATCTAAGACTGTCTAGGGAGTCATAGAATGTTTCAAAGAAAGTTGCATGTAGGCCAAGACATGAAGAATGAATAGTGGATTGCCAGGAAGACTGGTGGGGTGAGGGCATTCTAGGCGGAGAAGACAATATACATGAGAACAAGGAGACCCCAGAGAACATATATGGAAAAACATATGTACTTTGGAATTGCTTGGTCACAGGGTGATGAGGACTAGGCAGATGAGGAGACAGGGCAGGAAAACAAGGGTTAGTCCTTATACCATTATATTTTGTTGTTGTTGTTATGTGCTGTCGAGTCGGACCCAACTCATAGCGACCCCTCCTTGGGTTTCCGAGGCAGTATCACTATGGAAGTAGATTGCCCCATCTTCCTTCTGAGGAGTGGCTGGTGGGTTTGAACTGCCAGCCTTCTGGTTAGCAGTCAAGTGCCTTAGGCACTATGCTACCAGAGTTCCCATGCCATTATAAGGTCTATAGAATACAGGTAGTCCATGACTTGTGACTGGTTTCCAACTTGACAACTCTGTTGTGAGTTGATTCTGACATAAGCTGAATACCTAATTATTATTTTTTAAGTTTTCATTATTAGGGTCCTTTATTATCAGTATCTTTATAAATCCACTCTTTATTTGTCTTTGTGGGTTGGCATGAGAATGATAGCGTCAGCAAATTACTGGTTGCAACATTCTTTGTAGTACATATTACTGTCAGTAAGATGTACAGAAAAAAAGGGACAGCTGTAAGTGCAGTTTGTTGTAAGTCAAATCTGTCATAAGTCAGGGACTACCTGTATATTCTGTAGGGGATGTAAGTCATTGAGTAACTCTGATCAGGGGTCTGGTATGGTGACATTTTCAGACCACTCTGGTAGCAATGGGAACATAGATGGGAGGGATAGGAATAGAAGCAGATACAGCAGTCAGGAAGCGAGGCACTGGCAAGAATGGATGACTGTGCTAAGGCAGCGGCAAAGGCAAAAAGAGAGGCCACATATGTGAGAGATTATAGAAAGAAGAACCAACAAGAACTAGTACCTGAGGAATCTGGATAACCCTCAACAACAGGATAGACAGGAGTGGTGCCCTCCCGAGATGGGGACGTTGGAGGAGAAACAGGTTTTGAGGACATGAAAATGAGTGAGGTACACATTAAGGTGGAGATGCCTGTGGGATGGATAGGAGTTGAATCATTAACACAGATGAGCTTTCTCAGGAGAATACAGAGGAAGAAAATGCAACGACTGAGCTCCAGAGAGTCCCACATTTCATGGAAAGGTAAGGAAAGAGAAGCCTGAGAAAGAGGCAGAGAAAAAATAGCTAGTGAATGAGGAGGAGAATGAGAGGAAAGGGTGGTCCTTGAGACTAGAGCATACATTTTAAAAGGAAGAGAGTGGTCCTCAATGTCAATACCACTGTGGAGTCAGGTAATAAGGGGAACGAACGGTTCTCATTACGTTTGTCAGCTGTGCTTAAACCTCAGCAAAAGCAATCAAGGTGGTGAGACCAGGGGCCAGATTGCAATGGCTGACAAGATGAAGACAGGGGAAGGATGCTTTTTCAGAAGTCTGATTGTAGGGGGAAATTACTGTTTTTTGAAATGTATTTTTAAGAAATATCTATAAATCTAAGATACCCAAAGGGGAATTCTGGAACAGCTTGTTGTGATGGAGAACAGAATCCTAACCAGTAGAAAACTCTTGGGTTGATATTTCAAAAAATGATTCTGTATTAAGTTGGGGCAATTTTATAAAAAAGAGTATGTCAGAAATTGTTTACATGTGCTTCCTAAGTTCTAACCACTAGTGTGTTCTATAGCCAGACTTTGACAACTTCTTGAAACTTATTTGTATATTGCATTCCCTCAGAATATAGTTCATGTCTTTTTGTAGGCAAAATGTCTAATAAATGCATTTGGCAATGGGTACTGTAGTTTATGGAAGCCTGGCAGCAAAATCCCCAAATTTCAAACTAGTAACCCTGTAGTATCAGATCCTTACATTTTTATGAAGTTGCTCCCACCCCATCTTCTGCTTTGATATGTAGTTTCAAGATTCATAAATTTTCTTCCCTCAGCTCATGAGAGTAAGACTCCTTAGAGCTCATATTTTCATGGCCCATTCAAAATTCTCTCAATCCTAAATTCTTATAAAAACCCAAAAGGCAATACATTCTTTAGACCCAGGGCATGTATTAATTTTTCTGGCTAGAGCTAGGTGAAGTTACTTTTTAAAAGTGGTGGTAGAATATCAGGGAGGTGAGTGGAGACATCTCATACTTAGGAGCTATCTAAATTAGCTTAATTGCAACACCAATGATTCTAATACCTATGATGTAAATCACTCCCCACAAGGTGGCCAAATCATCTCCATGGAGAATGTTGTTTCTGAGCTAAAATTTGAAGAATGACTAGAATTTTAATAGGAGAAAGAACTACCCAAGTAAAGGAAATGACAACAGCAAAAGCCTGGAGTCTGGGATGCATAAAACTAGCTGAGAGACAATAATTTACAGTGTTTATGAAAGAAGTCTTTATGAAGAAAATTAATGGACTAGAAGATTAGAGAGAATCATTAGGATCAGAGTTTTCAGAAAAAGGATTTGGGAATTTAGGGACCCAGAATCATGTCATTACGTTAGTAAATTGGGGGTAAGTTTCTTTAAAATTATTCTTGTAAAACTCAACCCAATTGTGAAATCTAAGCTTCCACAGCCTTATAATGCAGAAGTGCAAAGCAGAATCCAAAAGAGTAGTTAAACCCAGGCTTGCAGGGGATGGGAATTTGGTGGACAAGGGAGTCACAGTCAGTGATGGGGCTCATTGTTCTCAGTAGAGGCTGTGGTGCAGTCCTGGTAGGTGTAGTCACACTGGGCTGCATGAGGCAAGTGTGTGAATTGCATTGGTTGGGGTGGGGTGGTGATGGCTACTTTCACCCTGCTTCTTGATCCTTGGAAAGAATGTGCAGTCAGAGAGGAAGCAAGCTTTCCTGCTGGCATTAATAACCCCCCAACTTGCACTTGGCTCCTTTTCTGTAAGCAGAGGTTTCTCTATATGGTAACGTTGAGTGGTACATTTTAGAGCATTTACTGGCCTCTCTTCTATCTAGATACATAATGTGGCTGCTAACCAAAGTCAATGGTTCAACTCCACTAGCAGCTCTGTGGGAGAAAAGACTTGGCAATCTGCCCATGGGGCAATTATACTCTGTCCTAATGGGTCGCTAAGAGTCAGAATACACTTGATGGCATATGACAACAATAATATAGATCAATCCTGTTTTCCATTTTTATAGTACTGAGAGAAACTCTTATGAAAAGAGAGTTATGTGCAAGTTGAGGAAAACTAATATATTGGATTTCGAGGTAAGGAACCACCTGGTTTACTTTCCACCCTTCTTCTGGTACCAGCATCCCCTTTCCTATGGAAATGTCAGTTTTTCTGTTCCAGTGATTCTAATGAGACTGTCACTTATGGTGCTGTGCTCCACTAAGCCACAGTGTGTACATGTGACCAGAGTCTGGCCAGTCGTGGTGCCCCAGCCTTGTGGCTATTGTATTAGGACTGGTGGGCATATGACCAAAGCAGGGTCAATCAGTCCCTCTCTGTGATTTGCTGCAATCTACTAGGATAATGTAAGCTTAGAACTTTCTGCAACCACACTGGAAGAAGCAGAGCTGAGAGAGAGAAACCTGATAACTTCCCTTTGAGTTCCTGGATTTGTGTGTCTTGGAAGGTTCTCCTCCCCACCCCTACTCTCCTACTCCCACCACTATTTTTTTTTTTGAGTTGGTTTGAATTGTGTTTTAGTCACTTCAATTGAAAAAGAGCACTAACTGATATAAAAATGATTTTCTGCTCATTTATTACATTATTGGCTTCACCTTTGTCAACTTTCTTTGTACCAGAAAACCAAGCCTTCTGAGAGTAGGGTCTTCTGTGGTACAAAGATTAGCCCTTACAGATGTGACACCCTTTCGATGTCTCTTAGCTCTGTATCATCAGTTCTGTGGAGTTACACACCAGTAAGGAAATCTCAAAGTACTTCTTAAGAACTAGACAAGGATCCCTGCTCTTTTGGGTTAGTTTTACTACAAGGAAAATGGATTTTGCAGAGTATTTCTGAAAAAATGGATGAAAATTGTGGTGATAACATACATTAAGTACTAAAATGAAAATTGGTTCAGAGGAAAGGCATTATTCTAAAAAATCATTAAGGTGTTTCATTATATAGTAAATGAGATGCAGTTTCACACTTTGTCAACTTATGTTTAAGGCACTGTGTGTGTGTGTGTGTGTGTGTGTGTCTGTAATATATATAGTTTTGCTGTAGAAAATAGGGCAATTTTAAATCATTATAAAGTCTTGAATATTTATATTATGAAAAGGTTTCACTTGTTTGTGTTGTGGATATATATCTTTATTAACAAAAATGTTGTGTTCTAGTAATATACTCCCCGGTCAGAAGCGTTGTTGGTAACCCAATTTATGCTTGCTCAATCCTGGGTCAATTTGGGAGCGAATTGGGGGCAAATGGAGGGGGAAGCCATGAAAAAGTCCCTTAAGTGAACAGTCAGCTGTCCAAATCCCAATGTCCCAAGGGCACCATGATTTTGAGACCATCTGAACCAGCCTCACCATGTAAGGGGAGTAACTCTGGGCTGTCAAGTGTGACATCGAGAGTAGCCACACTACTTAGGGTCTGCAGTGGCACCACTGTGATTCTCAGCAGTTCCTCTCTTTTGGAGCAGAATTCAGAGAACAGGGGTCAGGTAGGGTTTTCTGATCCTCCTAAGGGAGCTGGGTTCAGGGTGGGACTCCAGTTTCAGTAAAGCACCTAGGAATAAGCCTAACTCTGAGAATGTAAGGATGGAGGAAGTTGAAGGAAAGGCTGCAGCCCAGGAGCCACCTGGAATGATCCCTGAACCCCAAGCTCAGAGCTGCAAGTTTATCCAGCCCTCATTGCGAGGGGATCCTGTAACACCCAGTAAGCCTGTGTCCTGCATGAGTTAGGAGCAACTCATTGAGAATGGAAAAAACTTGCAAGGCTGGTGTTTGATGTCAAAGATAGATAGATCCAGGAGAGAAAGAATTCCCAGAGAAGAATTGGACTTTGTGCCTCAGAAGCATCCTCAGGGGATCTGCTTCTTCTCCTCATCTTTCCCACCCCAAGCATGCCATTGGTGGAGATTCAATGTGGAAGGAAAGGAACTGAGACAGAAGGGGTTGGACTCATCACAGTCTTGTTATCTGTGAAAAGCTGTCCAATCCAAGTCGAAGGCACTCATCTCAAATAGCAAAGGAAGGACAAGTATAGTCTCCCAGGCTGGTTTGTGCCCTCTGAGCCACTTATTATGTGGTGACTCTCAACCTTGGCACCTTGGGCCGACTTTAGTCTCACTCCACTCTCATCCTCCTTTCTCTGGACCAAGTCCTTTCCATATGTGATTTCTGAGACTTTTGAGTTTTCACTGTGATGACTCACCTAAGCTAGCTTGGCTGCAGGAATTTGTTCTATTTGCAGGGCTGAAAGTTGGGTCAGTTTTCCCTGTAGGTGAACAGTGACCTCTGTGGTGTGATTTGAGGGGTGCCAGGAAAGCTCCACATGTTCCCACAGCTGTGTGCAATGCTATCAGTATCATTTACTTACACTGAGACATCATGTCTCCCCCATATGTTCATTCAGAGCAGGGAATATGTTTTGTTCACTAGTGTGCTCAGAACAATGCCCTGCGCGTGGTGGATGCTTATAAATACTTGTTGAATAATTTGTTCCTCAAAGGACACTATGTTAAAGTGTAACTATCTTTGGAGGAGTAAAGTGTCCCTTGGAGGAATGGCGCACTGAGCTGTTGTTGGTCCCTGCCACCGAATAGAGGTGGTTGCTTTTTCCCTGTGCCACTGACACTGGACCCCTGCTCTGTACCCTTGAGCTATATACAGGGGCAGGAGAGCTACAGATAGGGACAGTTTTCTTTGGTTCTCAACAGTTACTTCTCTCCTGTTCGCCTTCTACTCCTATATCTGTCTGGCTCTGAGCTCCTGACTTGGTCTCCTGTTTATGACTCAGCTCTGCCTGTCTGTGAGAGCTGGTCTGGTCTAGTCTTCTAAGCTTGGCTTTCATTCTTTCTTAATGAGGTAGCCAGTCCTCCTACATCTATGCCCTACCCAGGAGGGGTCCTTAGGCCCCCTTCTCCAGCTCTTTCCCTTTCTGAATCTTTCTGGTCCCCAGAAAAGAAGCTACTGCACAGAAATGCCAGGGGATTTGGGTGTGGGGTTTGGGTGGGGAGGAGGCAAAGGTGGTGAGAGATCTGGATTATAATGTGTTCTTTGGGCAGTTTTCCCTTCCCACCCACATCCCTCACTGAATTCTCATTCCTACTTAAAACTATACTTAGAAACTGAAATATTTGGTCTGGCGGTTCCTTTTGATTACATGGAAACATGGAGCATCTCTCCTCTCTTCTCTAGCCTTTCTTGTTAGTGATTTCTGTTGACTCTATTTCTCTGTTTCTTCTTTTGTGCTATCTCTTCCTTCCCCTGTGTGTGTGTGTGTGTGTGTGTGTGTGTGTGTGTCTGGGATTCCTCAGTAGAGCTGAGACAGGGGCTAGAGTGTGAGCAGCTGATTTGGGGAAGTGATTTCTGGGGAATTGAGGGGGAGACTGCAGCATATGAGACAAGGAAGGCAGGGAGGTCAATACAATGGTGTATTCTTGAAGGGTCACCTCTGTAAAACACTGAAGTCAATCCCACTGGGACCCTTTGAGGAACCACGGAGAATGTGCCAAGAACGGTTCATCTGAGTGATATAAGAGGGAATATTTATCAGGTGGCTTCAGTCCCCCATGGTTAAAGATTACCCTATGGGCTCTTAAGGCCCTTGCAGATCCTGGGTACACAGGCATGATCCCTGGGCAGGTTCCCCCTGGGGCTCCATGCTGCTGTGTCAAAGAAACTCTGAAACATAACACAAGAGATGTATGACTGAGCTGAGGAAAGATTTTATCTATTTATACCTGTGCAAAGGAAAAGGAGGGCCAGAATGAAGTGAGGCAGGGCACAGACACTGTCTTCTTCTTGCACTGCTCAGACCTAGTAATGTGTCCATTAAGTCCAATTTGTCAGAGACTTCAAGGTTCTGGCCAAGTGCCATCTCTATGAAAGATATACAAGAGGGTTAGTGAAATATGCCTCAGTCATGATCTTGCAACCAGTCTCAAGGCTGCATCCAGATTCATCATCTACTTCCTCCACCACCATCTACTTCTTCCCCTTCTAAGTCTCCCTCTGTCCACTGAGCACCTCCACGGGTCTAGGCTGCTTGCCTGGTGGGATGACCTGGACCCTCTCCCCAAAGGGTCTGAGCCATTCCAGGCCAAGTTTGTAGCAATGATCCCTTTAAGTTATCACAGGGCATGAGACACCCTAGCGGATCCCCTGAGTTGGGGATCAATTACCTATGCCAACAGAGTAAATCCTTGTCTTGTTAGTTTACTGGCACAAGAAGTCTAAAATGACCAGGTGTCAGTTATGGCTTCAAGTGAAACTCTTCCATCTATGTCACTACCCTGGGAACTGTGTGTATGTGGGGGCTCTAATCTAGCAGAACCTAAGTTCATGAGACAGGAAACACAAATTCTGCAGTGGGCCACTGGGAGAGATGGTAAGACAAGGGCCACTCCTACTACCACTCAGTTTACACCTTTGCAAACCTGGTTGCCATGGGTACAAAAATGTCCAATACACTTATCTCTACCCTCCATTTTTCTGTGTCTAATTCTCCACTTCCCTGCCTCTTTGTGTGTGTCTGTCTCTGTGTCTGCCTCTGTCTTTCTCACTCTCTCTCTGCTTCTGTTTCTCCTGACCATCTGGGCTGCCTGTCAGAGGGCAGAGGCAGTGGCTGCTGAGGTCGTCTCTGTACCATGGCCTCCCAGCTCAGCCTCATCTGAGCTGCTCCTACTTCAGAGGACTGGAGACTCTGGAAAGTGAGGGGGCAAAGGGAAGCGTGTGGATTATGGCTTGTAAGGTGGTAACCAGAAGGAGCAAAAGGATCCACTCAGAAACTTTGCCAGGGATTGGCAATGTTTAGAAATTTGAACTTAACTGAAAAAATGTCCCATTCCAAGCCAAAACATCACTTCCATCCTTTCTGCCCCACTGGGGAAATGATAGGAACAGATGCTCAGGGAAGGGATAGGAAACATTCCCCTCCCTCTTTTCCCAGGACCATTCTTCCTGTGACAGCCAAAGACTGCTTCCTCCTTCCAGCAGGAGCTCCATTCACTAGCCAGGCTTCCCTTCTGGATGTACTGGCATAGAAGTGTTTGAGTGAGGAAACCTGAGGCTTGAGCAGCCCTCACAGCTCTCTCCACATTCCAAGCAATCGCCATGTGGTAAACAGGCCAGGCATTTTCACAGTTCTGTGTCTTTGTTCATGCTGACCTCTCTTTCTGGGATGGTCATTCCACTCATTTTCCTTAAAAACTTACTCACATTTTTAGGGCCTTGACCAGGTATCATTGTGTAAGCTATAAAAGAATTAATTGCTTGCCTTTCTGAGATTTTATGCCCCTTTTAAGATAGCTCTACAATAACACCTAACTTAAATGCTTTATAGATTATAACTCATTTAATTCTCATCACAACCTTGGAGGGAAGTTCTGTTATTACCCCCATTTTACAGATAAGAAAACTGAGTCACAGAGAGATTCAACAACTTGCCCAAAGTCATACATCAAGTAATGTTACAAGTTCTGTCTCATAATGGCAATCTCCAGTGCATGGCATTGTGTCTGTCACATAGCAGGGCACAGATATGCTATCGAGTAAATGGTTTGAATGCTGGTGCTTGCTCAAAAGAGCCAAATCAAGTCTGATTTAAGGGAAAGCAAGTATTTTACTTTATAACTTTCTTACTTTATAACTTTTTATAATACTGAAGCAGGTTCTCTTTTTTGTGAACTCTCTGGGCCTTTCTGTACTCTTTCTACTTCTCTTTCTTGTTGATTACTATTTAGTTCTTTCTCTTCTGGATGGAGAAAATAAAGGCAGAGTTGCAAAGAAAGGATGTTTTATTGGGGAAGAAGGTTGAGACCTTTGCTAGGTTTGGTGTTTGGTGACCCTGTTGGCTTCACACTCTTCATTAAGGTTCGATAAATGAGAATTGGCTTTAGGAAGGGGTGGAAGAGCGAAGCTATTATAGTACCTGGTGAGAAATTGAATTCAAAGAGGTTGAATGAAGTGGAGTATGTTCCTTTCAGTCTCATCGATCTTTCTTTCCATCAAGGCATCTCCTACAGGCTTCATTTAAAGATATAGAATTATAGGAATTAGATATGTTGTCCTATCTACCATGATGGCAGGATCATTTGTCAATGAAAAAAATTCAATTGTAAGGTTTCTGGAACACTCTTTATGCTTGACTTCTTTCTGAGATCTTTTTAATTGGATTTGAGTCTTTAGTATTTTTTGTTTGGACAAAGTCATTAACCCCTGTTCTACTGAGCTGAAAGAACCAGAAGGCAGTTTTGACTCTCAGGGAACCATGTAAAATGTTAGAGCCAGCATCCATGCCTGCCCTGCATAGCCTGAACATCACCTATGCTCCTTCCTCATCTGCCTCAGGACTGGGCGTAAAGAAGTGGTGTGGACTGCTGTGACCCTCATTCTTACTGGAAGCTTTCTTAGAAAGCAGCAGCAGAACCAGAGGTGAGCCCTGAGAATCAGGACCCTGCTGATCTGGCCATGGAAGCACAGGTAGAACAAACAGATCTGTTCTCTAGTTCTAATTCTGTTATCAAACTATGGTGGGAGAAGTGAATGCCCTAGGGTTGAAAATGTTTCCTTGCTTGCTAAGGGGAGGAGACGAATCCCAACTGTCCTAGTCTCAGGACTGGGCTCTAGTTCAGAATGCCATATCTGTAATCAAATGTAGTCATACCTTTTTTCCTTATTCCCTATTCTCCCTTTAATCTTCTATGGTGGCTTCTACCCTAAATTGTGTCCTAATAATGTGGGGGAATGCACAAGAATACACTGCCATCGAATCAGATAGAACTCATAGCGACCCCTCCTTGGGTTTCCGAGGCAGTATCATTATGGAAGTAGATTGCCCAACCTTCCTTCTGAGGAGTGGCTGGTGGGTTTGAACCTCCAGCCTTCTGGTTAGCAGTCAAGTGCCTTAGGTACTACATGGGGTAGTTAAAAATAATAATGATCAACATGATGATCATATTAATATGAACTACTCTTTATCAAACACTCAATAAGTACTGTTGCTAGCTGTCATCAAGTTGGCCCTCGATTCGTGGTAACCCCATGTTCAACAGAAGGAAACATTACCTTATCCTGCACCATCTCCATAATCACTTACTGACAGGACTGTTGTAAGGCACAGTATGTACTCAAAAACTCACTGCCATGGAGTTTGATACAACTCATAGCGATCCCTCCTTGGGTTGATGAAGTGTAGATTCCCCAATCTTCCTTCGAAGGAGTGGACATTATTTCATTTAATGGTTACAACAATCTCAAGAGATAGATATGATTATCTGATTATCCCTATTTCAGAGATGGAAAACCTGAGGCCCAGAGATTTGTGCAGGGTCACAGTGAATAATTACAGAGGCAGGAGGGACTGCCAGAATCATTTTTTTTCACCTTGAAGGCCATGCTCTTAGCCAATAGCTTATAGATAATAAAGAGTAGAAAAGTGGTTATCGATGATCCTCAGATGCAGAATCCAGTGGACTTTTCCTTAGTTCTCCTTGTTCTCTCAGAGCAGCAGTCATGTTTGATCATCATTATCTATCTTAATGCTCTGTCCTTGAGGATATGTCCTCATCTACTTAGGATATCTCCTTCTGTTCCTGGTTCCTCCTTCTGCCCTTGTTGTTTGTTGTTGTTATGTGCACCTGACTCATAGTGACCCCTCCTTGGGTTTCTGAGGTAGTATCACTATGGAAGTAGATTGCCCCATCTTCCTTCTGAGGAGCGGCTGGTGGATTTGAACCACCAGCCTTCTGGTTAGCAGTCAAGTGCCTTAGACACTACGCCACCAGAGCTCCCATTCTGCCCTTGAGGATTCCTTAAATTTTGAATGGCGACTTCATACTGTTTTTTCTATGTATATCCTTTCTCTCAGAGAACAAATTCTGAGTTTCTAGCCCCAACTGCTTTCTTCAACTCCAGATCCTGCCGACTTGCTGCTGACCAGTTATTCACATGTGAGCATCTGCATAATTAGCAGCTTATCATTCACCTCCATGGAACTAGACCCTCTTCACCACAGAATTTCTTTAACCAGGTTCAAGCTATTAGAGTTTGACTCCTTCTTCCCTGCCCCATATCCTGTCAGCCAGCCCATGTTTCAAATTGTGTTTCCTTTGGTGTGTCTTTCATCTCTCCTTTCCTTTTCATTTTCACTGCTTGGCACCAGCTTATTTCACTTCAGGACTGGTGCTCTGTTCCCAGGTTCACTCTCTTTTCCAGTCCACCTTCCACATAAATAACAGATTAACTTCCTTAAAGGACACCTCACTTCCTCTCTCTTCTTCCTCGCTTGGCAGAGCAGGGAGGCCCAACTTCTTGAGCCTGAGGGAAAAATATCCTCTCTTCCTGTGTGTATATCCTTCTGAGTGTCTCTTATCACCAACAGACCAGCCTGGATCTGAGGCCTAAAATTTGGACATAAGCCTGAAGAAGAAACCAGCAGGACCATTTAGCTGCTTCCAGCCCAGCTCACCAGCTGAGGAACAAGTTAAGCTCAATGCCCGGATGCATTGGGTATTTTGTGCATTTTAGTTCTAAAGGTACTGGGCAAAAGTGAGGGCTGGAATCCAACCTGTATTCCTTTAATCAGTGGCCTCTGACCCAGAGGAAGGGGCACTTTTTCCCCTTCACTCACCTAAACTGTGAGCCTGCGGTTGTTTGCCTAGAGGCTGCTCTGCAAAGCCCTTTCTAGGGATAGGGATGGATGCCTCTCTGAAGTGTTCCATGTGCAGTTACTAACACCCTTTTGTATCCTATAGCCATTATTGTTGGGGGAGCTTAACCAAATAAAACCAAACCTATTGCTGTCAAGTTAATTCTGACTCATAGTGACTGTTTTGGTTACCTAGTGCTGCTCTAACAGAAATATACCACAAATGGGATGGCTTTAACAAACAGGAGTTTATTCTCTTTCAGTTTGGGAGGTTAGAAGTCCAAGTTCAAAGTGCCAGACTCTAGGGACTGAGTGATAACCCCACAACCTTGAGCTTCAGCTCTGCTTCTTGATCCCAGCCCACTGAAGCTGGAGACGTTTCTTCACTCAGACAGCTGCTGGCAGCTGAGGCTGACAAACCCAAGGTTGATAAGTAAAAAGGCACAGTCTCAATGTTACCAAACAACGCGGCAGGCCACTAATTCAAGTCCTAAGATCAGCAGGGCATAGCAGGCTGTTGAACAACGACTCAGCAACATGTGAGATTCAAGCGTACCATTAGCTAGAGACCCTCCTCAAAGTTGCTTCTTATATACCAGAGGCAGACCACATCCCTAAAGCAGCTACTCAGCTGCTCAGATAGATTCCACCATGGAGTTAATTACCAGTCTCATCATGGGGAATAACTACATGCAACTGCCCAGCCATTCAACCAGGCCCAGGCAAGTTGACAAATAAAGTTAACTACCACAGTGACTCTATAGGACATTGTAGAACTGCCCCACAGGATTTCCAAGGCTGCAATCTACCCCTGCTTTAATTTTTTTTTTTTTTAATTTGAATCATACAAGACTTGTTGATTAGACCTTCTTGATGATCAAAGTTCTTCCTAAAATGCCTCCAGCAATGTGGTCTCCCAGATGACCAAAGACTCCCAAATTAAAATCTCCAGCTTTTCTCTGACCTCTAATTCCTTTGTCTAATTTCCCCTGGACCTTTACATAGGTTTTCAAAAGCAAATCCACTGCCATCAAGTCAATTCTGAATCATAGCAACTCCAATTGGGTTTCCAAGGTTGTAAATATTTACATAAGTAGATAGCCTCATCTTCTTCTCAAGGACCAGCTGGTGGATTTGAACCACTGACCTTCAGCTTAGCAGCCAAAGGTCCTAGCTACTACACAACCAGAATTCCTGACATACACTTTCAGAGACTCCAAATCAAGAGTTGAACAATCAAGCATATGATCTAATCTGCCATCTCCAGAGGTCTCATCTTAAAAAAAAAAAAAAAAAAATATTGTGATTTGGGTGGAAGTTTACAGAGCAAATTCATCTTCCATACAGCAGTTCACAAATACTTTGTCTCATGCAATGCCCACAATGCAACAGCTTTCCTCCCACTTCCTCCCCATAGTCAACTCTTCTCTGTGTCCTTCCCTCCATACACTCCTGTCCCTCAAACTGTCTCCCTGTGCACACACAGCCCTTCTATTCTCCCATGATTGATCTCTCCAAGGAGTGTATCTACCTAATGTAAATGTTCAACTCATATGCTTGTCTTTTGTTTGGCTGGAAGCCATGGGAATGGGTTCAACTCCAGACCTGAAGGGCAGCTAGGAGCCATAGTCTTGGGGGTTCCACCAGGCTCTATCAGACCAGCAAACCTGGTCCCTTTTATTTTTTTTATGATTTTGAGTTATGTTCCACCTTGTCCTCCCACTCTATCCAGGATCTGCTACAGAGATCCCTCTCCAAGTGGTTGACAGTGGTAGCTGGGCACCATCTAGTTCTTCTGGTCTCATAGTCATATAGGCTGTGGATTGCATGCTGTACCAGTCACTAGGACTAATTGTTTCCATGAATCTTTGGTTTTCTTCATTCTTCTTTGCTCTGGATGAGGGGAGACCCATTGTTGCATCTAGATGGCTGCTTGCAGGCTTTTAGGATCCCAGTGGCTACTCACCAAAGTGGGATGTGGAACAATATTTTGTGTAGTATGTTATGCCAATTGAGCTTGATGTCCCCTGTGATGATGGTCCTGAGCCCACAGGTCCAACTACTCACTCCTTTTGTGTAACTGGCTGTGGCCAAGAAGGGACTACAATCTTATCCCTTGTCAGCTCTACTATATACATGGAAATTCTTACAGAATATACAAATACATTTGTAGAAACATTGTCTACCAACCCTATACATGGTCATGGGCACACTACCACCTGCATAGACATATCTAATCATTCAGCCTGTCCACCCATATATCCACCCATAGATCAATGTTTGCCATCACTGACAGTGCAGTATTATATGAGCAAAATGTCTGTACCTCCCATGCACCTCTCTATGTCTTCCTCTTCCTCAATGCCACCGTGTTGATTACTCACATTTGGTACATTGCCCTCCCTTCACTCAATCAATACTTATCTCTACCTATCTAACAGTGTTTCCTCCCCTCCCCTCCACCCCTGGTAACCAACAAAGAAAATTTGCTTCCATACATAAACCTTTCCTTGACTATTTACACTAACAAACTAATAAATAGGTGTCCTTCTGTGACTGACTTATTTCACTCAGCATAATGTTCTCCAAGTTCATCCATGTTGTGTGCTGTTTTGCAGATTCTACGTTATTCTTTAGGGTTTCATAGTACTCCATTGTGTGTATGTACCATAATTTGGTTATCCATTCTTCTGTTGATGGGCACATACGTTGTTCCCATCTGTTTGCTATTGTAAATAGTGGTGCGATGAATATGGATGTACATATATCTGTTCTTGTCCTGGTTGTCACTTCTTTATTCCAACATTTTAAGGGATCACCATACTGCTTTCCACAATGGTTGTATCATTTCCAGAGGTCCCATCTTAAAGAGTATCATCTGCAGCCATCCAGCAACAATAACTGGAAACCTGGAAGTCATCCAGGACACCTCCTTCTCCCTCACAGCCACCTGAGTTAATCAAGTCCTGTCAATTCTGTCTCTTAAATATAGCTCCACTTCCTTCTATGTTGTGGGAGAAAGATGTAGCAGTCTTCTTCCGTAAAGATTACAGCCTTGGAAATCCTATAAGGCAGTTCTAATCTGCCCTATAGAGTCTCTATGAATCAGAATTGACTCAAGGGCAGTGGGTTGAAGGTTGTAATATTTACAGAAGCAGATTGCCACATCTTTCTCCCACAGAGTGGCTGGTAGATTTGAATCACTGATTTTTCAGTTAAGAGCTGATTGCTTGACACTTGCACCACCAGGGCTCCTTGGGGGAGCTAAAGTTAAGGATCTGGAGGGTCAGAATCAGCTCTTTCTCTCTCTTTCCATCAAAGTATAGTCAATATACAACTGTGCTTTCGCCATGTGGATTAATCTTGGCCTCTCCATAGGGGAATGATTGACTTCACTGAAACGTTTGACATTTTCTGACTCTCTCCTTTATGTGTGTGGTAGGGAATCTCAGCAGCTTCCTTCATTTGAGAATGTGTAGATTTGGAGAATGGACACCAGGATATTAGGGGACAGCAAGGGTTACATTGCTCCATCCCCAGAATAAAACCAAAATAAACAAGGGAATAGAACCAAATGGATGAGGGAGGAAAACACAACAAAATAAAAACCCTGGGTGGTGCAAAGGTTAGCACATTCCACTGCTAACTGAAAGGTTGGAGATGCTAGTCCAACCAAAGACACCGCAGAAGAAAAGCCTAGTGATGAACTTCCCAAAACGCAGCCATTGAAAACCCTACGGAGCACAGTTCTATGCTGACGCACATGGGGATGCCGTGAATAGGAGTCAACTTGACAGCAACTGGTTTATTGGTTTATGTTGTGAGAATTTTTGCACGATTAATATATTGTAGACTTTTTGGTAGAAAATAGAAGTCATCTACATGTTAGAACCCCACATTAGAAA
The DNA here is from genome assembly GCF_000298275.1 of Orycteropus afer afer. Classification (NCBI taxonomy): domain Eukaryota; kingdom Metazoa; phylum Chordata; class Mammalia; order Tubulidentata; family Orycteropodidae; genus Orycteropus; species Orycteropus afer. The sequence continues at coordinate 3,196,280 of NW_006921675.1, read as the reverse complement.
GAAAAAATTATGTAAGCAGTCTTTGGGTTACAAGCATTTGACTTAGCACCAACTCCTATTTGCCATTTAATGAAAGGCTTACAACAGGGTCTGCCAAGGCCTATGATGTGGAATAGGAACAGATTGGAATTTTTACCATTTGGATGATTTGTCACGGTAACCAGAATAGGAAAAATTACAGGTCAAAGCCCTAAAATGGGAGACTCAGAAGAGGCACAGTGAGCCCTTTCAGGTGCCTGATGTATGAGATTGGACTGTTGCCAGGATTATGGACAGCCACACACATTCAAAGCTGTACCATCTTTGAGTGGAGTGTTGCAATCTTCAAGCAGGATACCTCTGTGTTTGGGTTTGGCACTGCCATCCTTGAAGCCCTGCTTTAATATTATGTAAATATTTTCTTACTTTGAAGTGGTAGAACCAAACCCTACTCACAATGTAGTCATAATCACAATCATCTTCACTTGCTGAATGTGCAGCTTTTAAGTCACTGAAAATGCTTGAGCCTTTTCTTGCACTAAAGCAAAGCTAAATAGGAACAAATTCTTAAAAATGCAGTTAGAAATGGTTCTTGTTGGTAACCCAGGAACTGACTGTAATTGAATGGCATTGCTGTTAAAATCTTTAGGAATAAATGAAAGAAGTAGGTCACCTTCAGGGACAGAAACAATGAGCAGGTGATGTTCAAGGAATCTTCAAGGACCTTCTCCTTGGACAAACCTCTTTTGTCCATTCTTCCCAAGGCCAATGGCCAACCAAAACAAAACCAAAAAAACCCACTGCCATTGAGTCAATTCCAACTCATAATGACCCTATAGGAGATAGCAGAACAACTCCATAAAATTTCCAGGGCTGTAATTTTTTACAGAAGCAAACTGCTTCATCTTTATCCTACAGAGAAGCTGGTGAGTTTGAACTGTCAACCTTCTGGTTAGCATCTGAATGCTTTAACCACTTGTGTTAGGCTGGGTTCTCTAGAGAAGCAAAAGCAATAAAGCTTATATATACATATAAGAGAAAGCGAAATTTATCTTAGGAAAATGGCTTAAACACTTATAGAAGCTACTATAGAAGTTCTTGGATCAAACATCAAGCTGGAGGCATTTCCCAACTCACGCAGCTGCAGGGGCTGATGAGCTTAAGGTTGGCAAGCAGTATACAGGCTGTTGACTCCAACGAATGACGAATCCAAGATCTCCAGGCCGAATGGTGGATTGTTTGCTCACAGACAGTCGTAGGCAGCACAGCAGGATCCCAATCCACAGAAGAGTGTCTCTTTTCCCAGCATGTCCATAAATATATTGGAAGCAGGCCATACCCCTAGGGAAACTCCCTTTCAATGGATTGGATGCTCAAAACATATACATTTGATCCCATCATGGAAATAACCCACATCATAACTGCTTAAACCACACAGAATTGTACTCCAGCCAAGTTGACACACAGCTCCAACTATCACACCACTGCACCACCAGAGTTCTTGACAAGTGGCCAGTTGGTCTCAAACCTCTGCCTGACATTTGATACCACTCAACATGAAACTTCATTTCAAAAGGAGGGGGATAGAGAGCGAGAAACTAGTTTGATATTATCTGATTATAATTTGACATTATCTTGAGTAGAAAATGGCAGGACTTTGTTGAAAAAAAAAAAAACTTTGACTGATGTCTGTCTCTTCTAATTCTGAACATTTCAGTCACTGTCTTAGAAAAAGAATCTATTGATTTGAGGCTTGGCAAAGAGAAAAGATCTCCTCTTCAGGCAAAAATTGCCTTATAAACACTCTTTGGATATGCTCTTATCTCCAGTGTTGTAAAATTTCATGATGACATGCCTTGGTTAGAGTTTTTCAGCCTATTGTGCTGAGAAATTGGAAGTCCTTTAATTGGAGAAGAAGGTTGGGCAATCTACTTTCCTAGTGACACCTCCTGGGAAACCCAAGAAGGGGTCACCAGGAGTCAGATCCGACTCAACAGCAGGGCGTTGCTTTTTGTTTGTTGTGTTACTGGGAGAACGTGCGTCCTATGATCTGTGACATTTTCTTCTATTTCATATCTTTAATAATCTGGGCCCCTCTCTTTATTTTGCTTTTCTCATGCTCATAGTATTCAGATGTTGGATTTTCTGGACTAATCCTCTATTTTTTTTCCAAAAATCTTTTCTATCCTGATTTCTCTCTCTTGATCTTAATTAACTTTTTATGTTTTAAAACAAATCTAAACTTACAGAAAAGCTGCAGATCGAGTAGAAAGATCTTTTTATTCTAAGCCATATGAGAGCAAGTTATGAACATGATTTAAAAAAAAAACTCACTGCTGTCAAGTGGGTTCTGACTCATTGCAATCCCTCCTTGGGTTTCCAAGGGGGTAACTCTATAGAAGTAGATTGCCCAATCTTCCTTCCAAGGAGTGGCTGGTCGGTTTGAACTGCCAGCCTTCTTTCTGGTTAGCAGTCAAATGTCTTAGGCACTACACCACCAGAACTTCTATGGACATGCTACTTCATGACATTCAAGTGCTGTAGTGCGTATTTCCTGTAAACAAGGACATAATCCTACATACCACAATAATGCCCATTGCTGTCAAGTTGATTCTAATAACCACCACATAGGACAGAGTAGAACTGCCCATAGGATTCTAAGGCTAAAATTGTTATGGAAGCAGATTGCCACCTCTTTCTCCAGTGGAGCAGCTGGTGAGTTCAAAGTGCTGGCTTTTCAGTTAGCAGTCTAGCACTTAAGTACTATGCCACCAGGGCTCCTTATAAAACTGGCCCATAGGATTTCCAAGGCCATAAATCTTTATGGAAGCAGACTGCCATGTCTTTCTCACACAGATAGGATGGTGGTTTTGAATTGCTGACCTTTTGGTTAGCAGCCCAACACTTAACTGTTGCACTACCAGGCCTCTATAACCACAGTATAACCATCAAAATCAGAAAACTAAAATTCATATATCACTACAATCTAATTCTCAGAACCAAATCAAGTTTTGCCGATTTACTTACTAATGTTCTCATGATGGGTTCAATTGTGTCCCTTCAAAAGGCATGTTCAAATCCTAACCCCCAGTGCCAAGAAATGTGAGTTTATTTGGAGTATTTGATCTTTGCAGATGAATTAGTTAAAGATCTGGAGATGAAATAATTTTTGATTTAGGGTGAGCCCTAAAGTCGATGACTGTCTCTACAAGAAGAGAAGACACAGAGACATAGGAGGGAAGTGGGCTGTGTGAAGATGGAGACAGAGCTTGGAGTTGTGTTGCCAAAAGCCAAGCAGTGCCAGGAGCCACCAGTTGCTGGAAGAGGCAAGGAAATATTTTCCCCTAGGAGCTCTGGTAGCATAGTGGCTAAAAGCACTTGACTGCTAACCAGAAGGCTGGTGGTTCAAACCCACCAGCCACTCCTCGGAAGGAAGGTTGGGCAATCCTACTTCTGTAGTGATACTGCCTCGGAAACCCAGGGAGGGGTCGCTATGAGTCGGGGCCGACTCGAAGGCACATAACAACAACAACAACAACAACAGAGCTTCCACAGGGAGCATGACCCTGCAGATACCTTGATTTCAGATTTCTAGCCTCCAGAACTGTGAAAGAATAAATTTTTGTTGTTTTAAGACACTTGGTTTGTGCTAATTGTTTATGACAGCCTTAGGAAACTAATTCAGTACTTGTAGCAAAAGATTCAGTTCAGAGCCTTTTCCTCTTGACCTTGACACTTTTCATGAACATCATTGTTGTTGTTGTTGTGTTTGCCATTGAGTCGGATCTGACTCATAGCGACCCTTCCTTGGGCTTCCAAGGCAGTATCAAGGTGGAAGTAGGTTGCCCATTTCATGAACAAAGGTTATTTGTTTTGTAGACTTACCCTCAATTTGGGTTTGTCTGATGTTTCCTCTTGATCAGATCCAGGTCATGCGTCTTTGGTGAGAATGTCATAGAACAACATTGTGTGCTTCTCATTGTAGCCTATTAAGTGGTTCACAATTTTGATTTGTCCTATAACTGTCTGTGGTGGTTATGTTTGTGTATCAACTTGGCTGGGCCTGGTTGAGTGGCTGGGCAGCTGGTGGTAGTTATTTCTCATGATGAGACTGGCAATCAGCTCCATGGTGGGATCTACCATAAGCAGCTGAGTAGCTGCCTTTGGGATGTGGACTACTTCCTGTATATAAGGAGAATCCTTGGGGATAGTCTCTAGTTTATGGCACGCTTGGACCCTGCATGTAGCCATGTCATTGTTCAGCAGCCTGACATGCTCTGCTGACCTTGGGACTTACAATGGACTTATAATGGTCTGCCATGTGGTTTGGTAACATCGGGACTGTGCCTTTTTACTGTCAACTTTGGGCTTCTCAGTCTCAGCAGCTAGCAGCTGTCTGAGTGAAGAAAGCCTCTAGTTCCAGTGGGCTGGGAGCAGGAGGCAGAGCTGGACCCCAAAGTTGAGGGACTTTCACCCAGCCTCTAGAGCATGGCACTTTGAACTTGGACTTAAAGCCTCCAAACTGTAAGAGAATGAACTCCTGTTTGTTAAGGCCATCCCATTTGTGGTATATTCTTGTCAGAGTGGCACTAGGTAACCACAACACTGTCCTTTTATCACTTGATTAAAGGGATATCTGCCAGGCTTCTAGGCTATAAATCCTTTGTAATTCACAAATATTTTATAGGAAGGACTGTGAAAATGATGTGAATATTCTGTTCCTTACCAAACTTTCAATGTAGTCATTTATTTATTTACATAATTTATACCATCCCTTATTAAAAAAAAAAAAAAAAACTCACTGCCATCAAGTCGGACTGACTCATAGTAACCCCTCCTTGGGTATCCAAAGCAGTATCTCAATGGAAGTCGATAGCCCAACCTTCCTTCCCAGGAGTGGCTGGTGGGTTTGAACTGCAAGCCTTCTAGTTAGCAATCAAATGCCTTAGGCACAACACCAACAGAGCTCCTTACATTGACAAGATAGAGCTCCATCCCTTATAGTTTCCTATTTTATTATCAGATTAAAACTCATTACTGTTATCTATTCTAATGCTTAAATTGTTCCTTATTAGACCAGTGGAAGCTCCTTTTAGCAAGCTTCTCGTCCTTTTAACAATTCCCCATCATTCTCTGAGGAATTTCTTACTTTCAGGTATAACAATATCCCAGGCTTCTTTGGACTTTCCCATCCCTGTCTTGGAATCAGCCATTTTACCTGGGAACCCTGGAGCATCATTATAGCAGAGAATCAGATTTAGAAACCAGAATCTGGGCTCCAGCTTTGCTCATTTCTACTGGAGTGTTGCTGTTTCCAAACCTTTTGTTGTTGTTGTTGTTGTCGTTGTTGTTATGTGCCGTCAAGTCAGACCTGACTCATAGTGACCCCTCTTTGGGTTTCCGAGGTGGTATCACTACAGAACTAGATTGCCCAACCTTCCTACTGAGGAGTAGCTGGTGGGTTTGAACCTCCAGCCTTCTGGTTAGCAGTCAGGTGCCTTAGGCACTATGCTACCAGAGCTCTTTCCAAGCCTTTTAGAGGACAATAAGCACCGTGTTTCTGTCTCTGTCTCTGCTCTGACCCTCTCTCTCTCTCACACACACACACACACACTATACATTTTTAATTGTTTGTTTATTCATTGAATCTCTGGATAGTGCAAACGGTTAATGTACTTGTCTGCTAAATGAAAGTTTGAAGATTGAGTCCTCTCAGAAGCACCTCAGAAGAAACACCTGGTGATATTCCTTCAAAATATCAGCCATTGAAAGTACTGTGGAGCACAGTTTGACTCTGACACATGAGTACATGAGGTAGTCATGAGTTTGAGTTGACTCAATGGTAATTAGTTTACTAGTGATATTTTTATCCCTGTATTTATATACATTAAAAACCCTGAGTTCACACCAATACCTCCAACACAACAGGGCTTGTTCTAGTTTTTTTTCCCTTTCCATATTTGTGATCTCTTTCTTTGATAGTGAGAGGATCCTTTTGTGCTTAAAATCTTTACTTAGTTAATCAATTGCCATGTATGAACCCACTCTCCCATCTAAGGCAAGTTCTCCTCACCCCACTCAGATTCAGGTACCACTGGATGCCCCAACTCTGGGTATCTCCCTCCCCTTTATCATGTTATGGTACCCCACACAGGGATTCCTACCCCTGCCCAGATGCTGTCTCAGGCTCTAACTCCCCAACCCAGGCAACCTTCCCATAGGGACACCCTCACCCTTCACCAGACCAAAATATACCACTGATCCTGGCAAAGTTTCAACCCTTCTTCTGAGCCATCACATCTCTCCTTACACCCTGCCCCCCAAAACACACAGGCATACAGTGAGGACTCAGTCTTACCCAGTGCATTTGGGAGTGAATTGTTCAGGAAAAGAAAAAGAGGAAATTCTCTTGATCTTTTTACTCTATTTTATGGGACCTCTCCATTCCTTTACCTTCCAACCCTTCCATTGAACTTTTAAAATTTTATGAAATTGAATTTATCATCTTCAAGAAATCTTTTTTATTCTCTGAATGGTGTTCTTTCGAAATACTACCCTAATATTATTTATTGGGTAAAATACATCTTCTTATCTGACTAAATGGGTTGCTCTTTCTTTATTTTGTTTTCTCCTGGGCTTCTGGTGTTGTTCATTTTCTCCAAAGAACCTGTCTGTGAGTCTTCTGGGAGAGAGTAGAGGAAGGATCTTGGGAGTCTCCTTACTCAGAATATAGACATTCACACAGTCCTCCTGTTTTCACCTAGTGTTTTACACATTATTGAACCTTATATCTATAGGCCTGAAAACATTTTGACTCAGTTTCTTCAGAGAGTAAATAAGACTCTTGTCTCCTGTGTCAGATGGGGCTGGTCATCTGGTAGCATGGGGTAAGCCGAAGAGGTGGGGACAAGCCTCATGAAGACTTGTCAGTGTTCTCAGTCCCTTTCTTCATTGCTGATTTCAGAGGCACCTGGTCCTAAATCCAAAGCCTCTCAGTGGCTTAATGGAATGAATCAGCTTGCTTCTCTTTGGCCATCTCTCTGAAGGCATTTGGGTTTTGATTTTCTCTGGTGTGTAGTTATCACTCATCTTTTCACTTTCCATTGTTTTGCAATCTGTTCTCTTCTTTTCCAGTCTCTGTCCATATAGTTTATACCTTCATATATTTGTACTGTCATTTTAGAGAGATTTCAGGAGGAAGTGAAGATAAATGCACACACAATTTCTAAGCTTTACTGGAAGTCCTCAAAGTATTTTTGTACTATCTCTTTGAACAAGTTCATCTGGTCTACATGCCAAATGAATTTAGGCTGGCACTGTAATATTCAGAATTCCTTAGGTACATATGAAAATTAAGTACCTCCTTCACACCACTGTAGCACTTTTGTTCTTCTTGTTGTTGTTAAGTGCTGTCAAGTTGGTTTCAACCCGCAGCGACCCTATGTACAACGGAACGAAACACTTGTCAGATCCTGATAATTGTTGCTGTGTTTAAGCACATTGTGCAGCCACTGTGTCAATCCATCTCATTGAGGATCTTCTTCTTTTTCACAAACCCTCTACTAAGCATGATGTTCTTCTCCAAGGATTGGTCCCTCTTGATAACACGTTCATAGTATATTAAATGAAGTCTTACCATCCTTCCTTCTGTACTTTTTCCAAGACAGATTTGTTCTTTTGGCAGTTCATGGTATATTCAGTATTCTTTGCCAATATCATAATTCAAATGCATCAATTCTTTTGGTCATCCTTATTCATTATCCAGCTTTTGCATGAATATGAGGCAATTGAAAATAGCATGGCTTGGGTCAGGTGCAACTTAATCCTCAAAGTGACATCTTTGCTTTTAATAGTTTAAAGAGCTTTTAGTTTTCTTTTTTCTTTTTGCAGCAGATTTGCCTGATGTGATACTTTGTTTGATTTCTTGATGGTTGCTTCCATGGGCATTGATTATGGAGCCAAATAAATTGAAGTCCTTAACATTTTCTCCATTTATCATGATGTTGCTGATTGGTCCAGATATGAAGATTTTTATCTCTTTATGTTGAAGTGTAATCCTTACTGAAGACTGTAGTCTTTGATCTTCATCAGTAAGTACTTCAATTCTTCTTCACTTTAGGCAAGAAAGGTTATGTCATCTGCATATTGCAGGTTGTTAATTACTCTTCCTCCAAACCTGATGTCATGTTCTTCTTCACATAGCCTAGCTTCTTGGATTATTTGCTCAGAGTATAGATTGAATAAGTATGGTGACAGATTGAATAAGTATGATGAAAGACTACAACCCTAATGCACACTTTTCCTGATTTTAAATCATGTACCTCCTTCTTTTGTTTGAATGACTGTCTCTTTGGTCTATTTACAAGTTCTGCATGAGCAATAGTAAGTATTCTAGAATTCTCATTCTTCACAATGTTATACATAACTTGTGGGATCCACGGTGTCTAATGTCTTTGCATAGTCAATAACACAGGTAAATATCTTCTGGTATTCTTTACTTTCAGCCAGGATCCACCCGACATCAGCAATGATACCCCTCGTTCCACACCCTCTTCTGAATCTGGCTTGAATTTCTGGTAATTCCTTGTTGATGTAGTGCTGCAATCCTTTTTGAATTATCTTCAGCAAAATTTTACTTGAGTGTGATATTAATGATATTGTTTGATAATTTCCACATTCTGTTGGATTACCTTTCTTTGGACTCGGTGAAAATAGGGAACTTTTCCAGTTGGTTGGCCAGGTAGCTGTCTTCCAAATTTCTTGCCATAGATGAGTGAGCACCCAAAACCCTTGGTATTTAAAGAGGCCCTTCATTTGTGTGATAAAGACCAATGTAGGTTTTCATTTCAATGATAACATAAAATATTGTATAATATTCAGGCTATAAAATATCCAGGTGGATATTCAAGTGTATTGTAATGGTATCAGATTACTCAATAAGCAAAGTAAGCACAGGGTTACTTGGGCTTACTTACTAATTTGTAGTGAGCAATTTAACATTTTTCCACCACATCAAAGGTTCTGTTTCTAAGTAGGCTAACATCTCTTTCACAACTCCACAGCACCTTCTTAAAGAATCAAATACTCTTTTCAAATTATAATCCCTGACAGGGAAGACTCAGTTACTTCACTAAGGTGCTCCTGCTAGGGACTACTCCATGAAGCACTGAGTACTCCATGAAGTACTCAGTAAGCAAATTAAGCATGGGTTTACTATGTCTTAGTAATCTGTAGGGAACAGTTTGGCATGATTTTTACCACAGATGTGGTGAAACCCATGTGGAATTGTTCCCTATAGACTATTAAGTAAGCACAAGTAAGTCCATGCTTACCTTGCCTATTGGGTACTCCAACCCTGGTGTTAGAGGTTACTTTCTTCTAGGCGTTTGGTGTACTCAGGGTCACTTGGCTGATATTTGAGATGTAGCCACTGTAGGCAGGTAGGGAATAGAATGAGGGGAGGGAAGATAGTATGGCTAAGAACATGCACTTTGGAGTCAGACTGTCCCCTCAGCCACTTGTTTATTGCATATCCTTGAATAAGTTATTTAACCCTTAGCATTTTCAAGTTGCCCACATGATGAATGGATATAATAATATTCACCTCATTGGTTCTTTGTGAGGATTAATAATATGTTATATAAAAAATAAATAGTATCTATCATTATTATTGTTACAGTCTATTAAAGTGGTTTATGTACCAGACCTTCCAAAAATGGTAGAAGCAAATAGTAGAAAAACATCATCTTTTGCTCATTCAAGAGGTGAACAACAATTATCTCACCACTTAGAGCTGAGCTTGGAAGCATGAACCTGGTGCTGAATCCCTAAATGCTCAGATTTGTCTTTGGTGTCTGAGCCATTCAAACTGCAGGAGTTGCCTTTCCCACTCTGTGTTCTTCCCCAGGATTGATGCTGCTGTCTCCTCAGCAAGCCAGACTTGTAATGTCAGGCTTCTTACCAAAAGATTTCATTTTCATCCCTCTTTGGTGTCTGTTCAGCAAAGAGGATCCTTGCTTTGTTCCTTTAGAGGTTAAAGTCCATGCATGTCCATGGTGCAAAGTGCTAACTCCTGAACCAAGGCCTTCCTGATACTTGAGAGGGAAGTCATATCTACAGGAAGCAGCAGTGTGTCAGGCTTGGGCAGCTGCCTTTGAGTACAGACATTAGATCCATGGGAATACTATCCAGAGTCTTGCATTTCTCTTTTCCTTTTTAAAATTTCTTTCCCAGTAGGTTCATAGGAAGGAGAGTTCATAAGCCCCATCCCACATGATTAGCTAGTGCCCTGCATGAGGTCTTCTGGATCACGCAGAGGTCAGGGACCTTGAACTTCAGTAGACTCCCTCCAGGAAAGTTATAAAAGCCCATCTTAGATCTGCCAAGAAAGTTTCTGTTACAACAATAAGAAAGAGCAGCTGTTGCCTCCAGGACTGCTGTTCCAGAAACTCATAACAGCATGAGCCTTGATTTTAATATTCTTTTATAGAGGGTGTTGGAGAAGACATTTTGCAGCTGGCAAATGTTTTTAATCATAACAGGGTGTATGTTCACCAAGGAGCCCTGCAGAAACCAAAGGGAATGCTGAGTGTGACTGGAAGCCTGCAATTTCTTTGTGATGAAGAACATTTGATAGGAAGGCAAGAGCAAGTGGGAGAACAAAAGTGATTGTTTTTGTCTTAGAAGGAGGGAGAAGAGAGTCAAAATAATTCTTTTTCAAAGTGTATATTGGGAAATAAGTTTGTTTTTCCTCACATATAAACAAATATTTTAAAACACATGTTCTCCTCTTTAACCCATGGATAAAAGTTCTTAAAGGAAACTGAATCTGATCTATGTACATGGGTAGCTAACACAGATTTGCCTCTTGTAAGTGTTGCTTTTTTTTATTATTGCTGAAAATTTTTATCTTCTATTAAGTAGTGTTGTTTTCAGACCAAAGAAGAAGATTTGTGTGAAAAGGATGTTAATGTCTGTGTAGCATGAGCATAGCATTTGAGCTCAGGCTCTGGACTTTGAAGTCCAAGCATGTCTTGTCTCATTCTTTTTTTTTAATACCCAACCATAGAGACCACCAAGTGTTCACTGCACTAAATAAAGAAATCCAACCCACTTACTCCTGAATCAAGTTGCAAAATCAAATACATTTACAGAAAGATTGGGCCAAGTCAGATAAATCTATCTTCACTGTTTGTAAACATTAATCAAATTCAGAAGGATACAAACTTAAGAAGAAGCATTTTAAGTAAATAAATAATGTTTCAGAATTTATAATTTAGGACATTATTTTTAAAACCTAGAACGTGGATTACCTTCAGGAAGTATTGAAGAAGCCAGATGATGAGTCAGGTGGCTTCATGGAGTAGTCGCTAGAAGGAGCACCTGAGTGGAGTTTTTGAGTCTTCAGCCTTGCATGTGGGGAATCCCTCTGCATCAGTACAGGCAGGTGGGCTCTCACTTATGGGTGTGGAGGGGTATTTTGAAAATTCATAAGAAACTGATTTATAAACACATTCCTATAGTATTTTTATAATAAGAGACCCATCTTATGCCCTCTTATCTGGATAACCTCCTTCCCAGTGTCTTCCCTAGACACTGTAAGATTCCTGGTGACATCAGGAGTATAAATTTTTAAACACTTGGCAGCTAACCAAAAGATTGGAGGTTTGAGTCCACCCAGAGGTGTCTTAGAAGGAAGGCCTGCTTATCCACTTTCAAAAAAATCAGCCTTGAAAAAATCCCAGTAAGATGGCAGGATAGACAGAAAGACTGCACAGACCTTCTTTAACAAAGAAAAGGGGAATGAATTAACACAGATACAGAAGACAATCCTGGACCCCTGAGCCTTGAAGAGAATAATATAAAAGTGGACTAAACTCCAACTAGCAGAAGAATTTGCATGAAAACACCAAAAAAGGAGACATACAGAGCTGCGGTCTGGCAGTGATCCTGATGGCACAGACAGCTTAGATATTGCCGAGTGGTGGTAGGACCTAAGAATTAACCTAAAAATCAGCCCTACTAGCCAGGGACTGCACAGAGGACTGCTCTGGTGACTGGTGAATAAAAGGGGAAGCAGCGGAAAGGAAGGCAGGCTGAGCTGTGGATTTTGGGCTGTCCAGAGGGCACAGCCATTTTGAATGTTTACAAGCGGTTTACCATTTTGGATATTTAAAGCAACAGCATTCTCCCAGATTCCAGGGACTTAAGAACAGGCTCCACTTACTGGGAACCACAACGACATTCCAGACACGGATGACTGGAAAGGTATGACATTCCCCTTATGACTCTTATACCCCACACCCTCTTGGTGAATGGAGGTGAGGCCATCCCTCACTCCCATCCACCTTCTGGGCCAGCAGGAATTCCATCCCAGTCTGTGTGCTCAGACGGAGCTTGGGTGTCCTGTTCTGCCATCCTCTGATTTTTTTTTTTTCTTTTTTCAATTTTATAGTATGTTTGTTATTGTCTGTTTTAAAACTACTATTATTATTATTACTTTTGTCCTTTTTACTATTATTCTTTATTCTTCCCCTCCCAGGTTCTAGTTTTCAGCTTTTTTTCTTTTCCCTGTTCCTGGTTGCAATTTGTTTTTCTTCCTTGTGGTTACCCCATTCTTTAGTTTTCTTTTTGCATTTTTCCCATTTTTTACTCATTACTCTCCTTCCCTGCCTTTTTTCTTTTATTGCCCTCTCCCCAGAGAGTGCACTTATTTTTCTTTTTCCCTTTTTTCTTTTTGTGGTTACTGTTCCTGTGTGATTACACAGTGTATTTTTGTCCATTTGCTTTTACTTTTTTGATGGTTATTCAATTGTTATTTTTGTCCAACTGAGTGGAAGACAACAACAGTCCCCATACAACACAACTACACTCTCCAGTGGGAGCCACCACTTCCTTCTCCACCAACAGGCCATCAATTAACAACCACCAAGAAGAACCTGACTCACCCTTGGCTACTCTTCACAAACAGTTAACAGAGATCTAAATAAAATTTCATCATGTCTTGAAGACAACAGACCATCACAGTCCACACAAAGAAGCAAGATACTACAGTGGTAGAAACAAGGGAGCAGGATACAGACACAGAACACATCCCTGAGGAAGAAGCAGCATTGGAACTCTCTGATAAGGAATTCAAAAGAATTATATTTAGGTATTTTCAAAGGATTGAGAGACAGACCAAGGAAAACACAGACAAAACTCTAGAAGAATTTTGGAAGAAAATACAAGAAAAAAATAAATGAAAAATTAGAAATGATTCTAAACCTAAGATAGAAATCCAGAAGATTAATACTAAGTTGTCAGAATTATATAACACAACCATGAGAAAATTGTCCAAGATTTATTGGAAGAGAACTTCCCTGATATGATGAAAGATGAGAATATATCATTCAGGAAGCCCAATGAACCCCAAACAGGATAGACCCCAAAAGCAAATCACCAAGACGTAGCATCATCAATCTCATCAAAACCAAAGACAAAGAAAGAATCCTGAAAGCAGCACAGGAAAAACAAAAAGTTATTATAAAGGACAACCAGCAAGAACAAGGTCTGATTTCTCAGCAGAAACCATGCAAGCAAGAAGGCAATGGGATGGTATATATAAAACACTGAAAGATAAAAATTTTCAACCAAGAATTATATACCCAGCAAAATTGTCCCTCAAATATGATGGTGAAGTTAGGAGATTTCAAGATAAGCAGAAACTAAGGGAATTTGTTAAAACCAGATCAAAGTTACAAGAGATACTAAACAGAGTCCTTTGAACAGGACTAAAAATAGCAAACAACACCAACCAATAATACACAACAAGACATAATGTAAAAACCACAGTTATGGACATATCCAAAGTAAAATAAGCTTACAAGATTGTAAACAGGGAACCAGAGATGTCAATTGGCAAATGAGGACCAACTATAAACCAAAAAGAGGGAAAATACTGTGTAGTTACAGAACTTCTAAATGGTGAGGAGATCAAGAGAGTTGCAAGATAGAATGGGCTGTTCTCAACTTGGGGAGAAAATTATAAAGCACAGAGTAGCCTTAAAGAAAAATGATACACCTTCACATCACAATAAAAAAGAGGACGAGCACAAATATTCAGCAAATACTAAAACAACAGCAACAAAGGAAATGATAAAAACAATTCATAAACATAATAAGGTCAACACAGAAATAATATGGAACAAAGAAACCAGGGACACTATGAAAAAACACATAACAAAATGACAGCAACAAATTCAAACTTATCGAAAATTACCCTGAATGTTAATGGATTAAATGCACCACTCAAGAGATGGAGAGTTGCAGATTGGATAAGAAAACAAAGCATATCAATATGCTGTCTATAAGAGACACACCTGAGAGACAAAGACAAAAAAAGACTAAAAATCAAAGGTTAGCAAAAGATATATCAAGCAAATGACAACTGTAAAAGAGCAGAAGTGGCAATATTAATTTCTGATCAAATTGACTTTAAGACAAAAACCATCATACAAGACAAGGAAGGACATTATATAATGATTGAGGGATCAATTGAGCAAGAAGATATAACCATAATAAATATCTATGGACCCAATGAAAGAGCCCCCAAATACATAAATCAGACTTTAAAAGAGTTGAAAAGTCAAATAGATGACTCCACAGTCATAGTGGGAGACTTTAATACACTACTTTCTTTGAAAGATAGAACAACTGGGAAGAAATTCAACAAAGATGCAGAAGAGCTAAACAATACAGTCCACCAACCTGGCCTTATAGACATCTACAGAGCATTTCACCCAACAATAGCACAATATACATTCTTTGCCAGTGCACATGGAACATTTTCCATGATAGACCATATGTTAGGCCATAAAGCAGGCCTTAATAAATTTAAAAACATTGAAATACTGCAAAGCATCTTCTCAGATCACAATGCTATCAAATTAGAAATCAACAATAGGAAGATCAATGGAAAAAGAGTAAACACATGGAAACTGACCAACATCCTCCTTGAGAAAGACTGGGTAAGAGAAGAAATGGAAATTGAAATTCAAAAATTCCTTAAATCAAATGAGAATGAAAACACAAAATACCAAAATCTTTGGGACACAGCAAAAGCAGTGACCAGAGGCCAATTTACAGCAATCAATACACACATCAAAAAAGAAGAAAGGGCCAAAATCAACACTTTAAACCGACATCTCCAACAATTAGGAAAAGAACAGCAAGAAAAGCCTACAGTCACCAGAAGAAAGGAAATAATAAAGATTCGAGCAGAAATCAATGAAACAGAAAATAGAAGGGCGATAGAAAAAATCAACAAGACCAGAAGTTGGCTTTTTGAAAAGATTAATAAAATTGGCAAACCACTGGCAATTTAACAAAGAAAAAGAGGGAGAGAATACAAATAACATGAATAAGAAATGGAAAGGGTGACATCATAACAGAATCAACTGAAATAAAAAGGATAATATCAGGATACTATGAAGAACTATATGCCAACAAATGTGAACATCTGGAAGAAATGGACAGATTTCTAGAAACACACAACTTACCTAAACTAACACAGAGTGATGTGCAAAAGTTGAACAGGCCCATCACAAAAGAAGAAATAGAACAGGTCATCAAAAAATTACCAACTCAAAAAAGTCCTGGCCCAGATGGTTTCACTGGAGAATTCTACAAAACATTCAGACAAGAACTGACAGCAATCCTACTCAAACTATTACAAAACATAGAAAAAGATAGAATCCTCCCTAACTCATTTTATGAAGCAAGCTTAACTTTTATATCAAAACCAGGCAAAGACATCACTCAAAAGGAAAACTACAGACCAATATTCCTCACAAATATAGATGTAAAAATCTTCAACAAAATCCTAACCAATAGACTCCAACAACATATCAAGAAAATCATTCATTATGACCAAGTGGAGTTCATGTCAGGCATGCAAGGATGGTTCAACATTAGAAAACAATCAACATCATCCACCACATAAATAAAACATAGGAGTAGAGCCACATGATCATATAAATTGATGCAGAAAAGACATTTGATAAAACCCAATACCCATTCCTGATCAAAACTAACAGCAAAATAGGAATAGAAGGGACATTCTTCAACATAATAAAGGGCATCTATGCAAAACAACAGCCAACATTATTCTCAATGGAGAGAGACTGAAACCATTCCTCTTGAGAACAGATCTGGACAAGGATGCCTGCTATCACCATTTCTATTCAACATTGTACTGGAAGTCCTAGCCAGGGCCATAAGGCAAGAAAAGGAAATCAAAGTCATCCAAACTGGTAAGGAAGAAGTTCAAACTATCCCTATTGCTGATGATAAGATCCTGTACCTAGAAAACCCAAGAGACTCAGTCAAAAATCTGCTGGAACTAATTGAGAGATTTAGCATCATGGCAGGATATAAGATCAACATCCAAAAATCAGTT
>NW_006921675.1:3162043-3178738 GCF_000298275.1 Orycteropus afer afer | reverse complement strand
AACAAAAAGACAAATAATCCAATTAAAAATGGGCAGAAGACATGAAAAGACACTTCACCAAGGAGATATTCAGGTGGCCAACAAACATATGAAGAAATACTCATGACCATTAGCCATTAGAGAGATGCAAATCAAAACAACAACGAGATACCATCTTGCTCCAGCACTAACAGCAAAGTTCAACAAGACAGAAAATAACAAATGCTGGTGAGGATGCAGAGATTGGGACTGTCATACACTGCTGGTGGGACTGGAAAATGGTACAACCACTGTGGAAAGCAGTATGGTAATTCCTTAAAAAGTTGGAATTAGAAATACCATTTGACCCAGCCATTCCATTACTAGGTATATATCCTAAAGAAATGAGAGCCATGACTAGAACAGACATATGCACATCGATGTTCATCACAGCACTATTTACAATAGCCAAAAGATGGAAACAACCTAGGCGTCCATCAGCTGAGGAATGGATAACCAAACCATGGTCCATGCACACTATGGAATACTATGCAACCCTAAGGAAAAACCTAGAATCTGCAAAACACCACATAACATGGATGAATTTGGAGGTAATAATGCTGAGTGAAATAAGTCAATCACAGAAGGACAAATATTGTATTACTGTTATTGTAAAAGTCAAGGAAAAGTTTGTCTATGGAAGGAAATTTTCTTTGTTGGTTACTTGCGATGGGAGGGGAGGAGAGCGAACACTGTTAGACAGGTACAGATAAATGTAAATTTGGGTGAAGAGAAGGGCAATGTGTCAAATGTGAGTGATCAACATGGTGGCATTGAGGAAGAGGAAGACTTAGAGAGATACATGGGAGGTATAGACAGTGAAGATGAACCCTTTTGCACATACAGTACTGCATTATCAGTGAAGGCAAACATGAGTATGTGGGCGGATAGATGGGTGGACAGGATGAACTATTAGGTATGTCTATGCAGGGGGGGAGTGTACCCAAGACCATGTATAGGGTTGGCAGACAGTGGTCCTTTAAATGTATTTGTATGATCTGTAAGAATTCCCAGGTGTATAGTAGAGCTGACAATGGACAAAGTTGTAGTCACTTCTTGGTCACAGCCAGCTACCCAGAGGGACCGAGTAGTTGAACCTGTGGGCTTGGGACCATAGTCACAGGGGACATCAAGCTCAATTGGCGTAACATACTACACAAAACATTGTTCACTTTCTACTTTGGCAATAGCAATTGGAATCTTAAAAGCCTGCAAGCAGCCACCTAGATGCAACGATGGGTCTCTGGTCATGCAGAGCAAAGAAGAATGAAGAAAACCAAAGATTCATGGAAACAATTAGTCCTAGTGACTGGTACACCATGTGATCCACAGCCAATATGACTATGAGACCAGAAGAACTAGATGGTGCCCGGTTACCACTATAACCACTTGGAGGGGGATCTATGTAGGAGATCCTGGATAGAGAGGGAAAACAATGTGGAACAAAACTCAAAATCATTTGGAGAAAAAAAAAGGGGAGGGGTTACTGGTCTGATAAAGCCTGGTAGAACCCCTGAGACTATGGCTCCTAGCTGCCCTTCAGGTCTGGAATTGAACCCACACCTATGGCTTCCAACCAAACAAAAGACAGGCATATGAGTTGTACATGTACCTGAGGTAGATACAGTCCTTGGAGAGAACAACTGTGGGAGAAAGAAGGGCTGTTGATGCACAGGGAGACAGCTCAGGGGGCAGGACGGCATGGAGGGATGGACACAGAAGAGGTAACTATCGGGAGGAAGTGGGAAGGGAGCTGTTGCATTGGGGTAAATTGTAGTCAATGTCATGAGACAAAGTGTATGTGAACTGTTGTATGAAAAGTGAATTTGCTCTGTAAATTTTCACCCAAACACATTAAAAAAAAAAAGCCTATTTGGGCGTGGGTTAGGTGATGGTACTGGTGAGGACATAGTTCTTTTCTTCCCCTAGCAACTTGGTCATTGCAATAATGTAAACAGATTTTTTTTTCTTTGAGAGGCTATATTGGGGAATTATTTACTGGTTTTTAAGGCCCCAATATAGGATAAGGACAAGAAAGGTGAAGAATGAACAAATGAATGGCAAGACCATTCCATGCAGCCTTTTACAAACAGGAAAAGGTTACTGCAGCTAAAGCCCTAGGCCAGGAGAAGAGTGGCCTAAACTAGGTAGCGAGCTGCTGGCGGCTCCAGCACAAGCTAGGAAGGAGCGACATATATATACATGGCATTTCCTACTCTTAGTACAATCTTAGTAGTAAGGACAAGCTGTCAAGTGTCTTCATTTCTCAAACTGCATTTCAGGGTGGCCAACCTATTCATTCTCTTACTACTGTGCAACGGTCTCACTGTCCAGAATCTTCTCTGCTCGAAGATGGACAATCTACTTCCGTAGTGATACCGCCTCGGAAACCCAAGGAGGGGTCGCTATGAGTTGGGTCCGACTCGATGGCACATAACAACAACAACAACATACTCAGTTTTGGAAAGAAACTCTGGAGGTCCTCAAGAGAACGCCATATACTAGTTGGTGGGAGTCAAAGGAAACAGGGTGCAAACCATCCCTTGCATTTCCAAGTGTAAGTAGGTCCAAGAAGTCTCGTCAGGAAGAGCTCCACTGCTTGCTTCTGATGCACAGGTTGCAGTTCAGTCACTACTGGTTCTCAAACAAAATACACTATTTTACATTACTGAAATGACCAAGTTGCTGGGGAGAAAATCTACAACCCTCGCCAGTACCACTGCCTAGCCAGCAATTCCATGTCCGAGATTCTTGCATACTTGGTCTTCATCCAGAAGAACTAGATAGCATCAACCACTCAGAGGGGGATTGGTACAGGAGATCCTGGATAGAGTAGGAGAAAAGTGTGGAACAAAACCCAAAATTAGTTTTAAAAGACCAGGTTTGCTGGTCTGAGAGAACCCTTGAGACTAAGGCCCCTAAGTGCCCTTCAGGTCTGGAATTGAACTCACTCTTGTGGCTTCCAGCCAAATAATGGACAGGCATATGGATTAAACATTTACATCAGGTAGATATACTACTTGTAGCAATCAATCATGGGAGAACAGAAGGGCAGCATTTGCACAGGGAGACAGCTGGGGGAGGCAGGAGTGCATGGGAGGGAAGGACACAGGAAAGAGGTAACTATGGGGAGGAAGTGAGAAGAGAGCTGTTACGTTGTAAGGAATTGCAGTCAATGTCGTGAGACAAAATGTGTACGAACTGCTGTATGAAAAATGAATTTGCTCTGTAAACTTTCACCCAAATCACAATTAAATTTTTTTTAAAAAAATCAGCCTTTGAAAATTCTATGGAGCACAGTTCTACTGTGACACAGTGGGGTTGCCATGAGTTGGAACTGACTTGAGAACAACTGGTTTAACTGGTAGTCTCACAGGATGTGCCATGGCAGAGCCTGGAGAGTTGTTCCATTTCCACTGGAAAAGGCATTTGTAGCAACTAGAAACCACATGTTGGTCAGACAATTGTGAAGACTCTTAAAAACCCTGACCAGGAATTTTCTATTCATCTCCTGTCTCTAGATTCCATATAGAACTTCTCATTTGCATTTGTCATTAGTGTGTTACAATTCTCAAGACTAGCTTATCTCAATAAGCTGAAGCCCATTTGAGATTAGTAGTTTCCCATTGAGATACCAAACACCCAGGGGCTCTTGATAGGATTTGGGAGACACTCTAGTCTTATCTGTAATATGTTTGCAAAACATCTCTGAGGGTGGATGACTTATAGAGATAGAAACCATGGGAGGCTAATCTCATTCATTGCATATTGATTTTTGTCATTTTCTGTTTTCAAAGATGTCATTTTCTGACCTTGCTTCTAAATTCTGGCACTAACTTTAGGGACTATTCAGAAGAATTATTTTGTGGAGTATTCCCTGCGTCATCAGGGAAACAACTTGTTCTAATTCAAGTAGCATACATACAAAATCAATAAGAAATAAAATAATTCCATGGCCTATGCTTTTCAGCTTGATTCATAGAAGTGCAACCTCTCAAAATTCTTTTCACTCACTTACTTAGGGACTGGGAGAATTTCGAAGCTATCTCATCAAATATAGTTCATCAGCCAGATGTGCTCATAGCAAAGTATTAGACCATCCCCAGTGAACCTTAGGGGTCTGGGGGTATTTGACCATCAATATTTGACCACTGCCTGTGCATCTCTGCTGGGACTCCACGGCCTCTCTGAAAAGCTCCTTTGGCATCTGTTCTGTTTGCATAACGGTAGCCAATTACCGAAATGAATTAGGGCTTAATGATACATTGCAAATATGTTGCAAGGGGAAACAGTCAGTTTAGCCATTGCACAAAGGATGTACTGAGAGGCACACGTTTGACCTATAGTGTATGTGTAATAAGGAAAACATGAAGAGTGCAGGAAAGGAAGCCTCAACCTCCTTCAGTCCCTTCCCTCAGTCAGGGTTGTGTCTGCCTGTGATATATCTGGAAAAATCTTTGTTTCCTGGAGAAAGTGTAAGAGCTTTGACCTTATGTAAGAATTTGATTCAGAATCTCATAAAATCTTTAAGGAAAAGTTTTATTTTCAATGTGTTTATTTCTTTTCTATGTTGTTGAAGGTGGAGGCCACCATTTACTTTTATTTTTGTTTAGGGAAAAATTATTCTGTGGGAATTTTTTTTTTTTTTTTTTTTTGGTGACCTTGACAATTTAGAGGAGTACTAGTCAGGCATTTTGTAGGATGCACCTCTACTGAAATTCGTCTGATGTTTTTCTCATGATTAGACTGTGTGAGGTTGGGGGAGGAAGACCAAAGAGATAGAGTGCCCTTCTCTTCACATTATATCAAGAATACATACTTTCAGCATGATTTAAGACCGTTGATGTTGACCTTGATCACGAGGCTGAGAGTGTCTGCTGGATTTCTCTACTGTAAGATTACTCTCTTTACCCCCCTACTTGCATACTGTACTCTTTGTGAGGAAGTCAGTATGTACAACTCACACCTAAAGAGTGGGGAGCTGTGCTCCTTCTCCTTTAGGGTAAAGTATCCACAGAAATTACTTGGAATTCTTCTTCACAGGAGATTTATCTCCTTCTCCATTAATAATTAATTCAGTCATTTTTTATATAAGTACAAACTCATGGGTATTTTGTAATTTTATATTGAAAACAAAAGCCAATATTACTTTATTTATTTTATTGCTCAAATTGGCCCAATTTTGGCCACTCAGAGCTCTATCGGTTGGTTCCGGTGCTACTTTGACATACACCCATTAGCATTAGGTTTTAAATATTTTCTAAGTACTTTCTTACTTTCTGACATTATAAGATGATCCAGGCTCATCTTGTATATTTCTTGCTCAGTTTAGAATCTGTCATTTCCCCTCAGGAGCCTGGTTCTTGTTGTTGCAGAATAGTATTAGAAATCCAGATCTGGGCTCTAGGTGTGTCCCTTGCTATTGTTTTTTTTTTTTTTTTTTTAATTAGGCCCTCTCAGCTGAATGAGCAAACAAACAAACAAAAAATGTATACACACATATCTATAAATATTACCATACATAATAATCTGCATATTAAGCTAAACAAGAATTCTTACTGATGTCTCCAACTCCAATCCATTATCATTTTTACTCTTCTGGCCTCCTCCCTTGCTTATCTGTAAATTCTCACTCCAAATATGAGAAATCTGACTTGTAGGAATTTTTTAATGCAGATACGCCAGTGTTAACATTTTAGTGAAAGTTTTCCAGACATCTCCATCTTTATCTCAGTCCATGTTCTTGCCTTCTCTCTATTTTTTCTTTAAAAACAAAACAAAACAAACAAAAAAACTGTATATATGCACATAGTTCTTTATTTTCACATAAGTGGTACATATTCTTACATGCTGCTTCATAATATGCTTCATTCCCCCTACTTAACTACATGCCTGAAACATCTCTCATGTTAATAAATTCTCATGTATATCTTTGTTTTCAAACAAATTAGAGTCCCTGGGTGATGCAAGCAGTTAACACGCTTGGCTACTCACCGAAAGGTTGGCAGTTTGAGTCCACCCAGGTGCACCCCAGAAGAAAGGCCTGGCAATGTATTTAAAATAATCAGCCATCAAAAACCCCATGGGGCACAGTTCTACTCTGACCCATCTGAGGTCATCAGGGTAGGTATCAACTTGATGGCAACTGATGGCATCCCGTACATTAAATAGCACCTTTTTGATGGCTATTTTTCTTGGTCCCAAATTTGTCACTATTACAAACAATGTCGTGATGCAAATCCTTGTTCATTCTCTCTGTAGAAAATATTCCTTGATGTGGAATTTATCCTACAGAGATAGACGTTTTTAAGCCTTCCAGAACTCTTCCAGGAATATATAATCATCTTTTGACTGGACTCCCATCTCTCAGAGCAGTCTGAAGGTTTGTTTGGGGCCCTGGCGAGCATGCACCCCACCAGCTTTGCCTTCGTGCAGTGAGGTAGTGATTGCATGAGGACCTGTTCTGTTTTAGCCTTAGCATGGGAACCAATGCTTTCTTTCCAGCTGGCTGCCTTGTATATCACTGCCCCATGGTTAGCACCTGGTACCTCCCTGAAGTCAGAGCCTGAGCCATTTACTTGATTATTCTCTGGCAAAGTCTTACCTTTTTCAAGGGCCAAGTACTCAGATCTATGAGCTCTGCCCCACCCTCACGCTCCTCTACCCAGCATTTCCAGGTCAATGCAACCTTGTGTCAGTTCATCACTCAAAGCTCTGTGTGCCCACAGCCTCTGCTTTATCCTCCAGAGCTTCATTAACACATTGGTTTTAGTATCTGGGATGGGCAAGCCAATTTGCAGATCAAGCAAGAAAGAATAGAAATTAGGTTAAATCTTCACTCAAAACATGGAACTGAACCAGGTGAGACCTACTAGAAAATGTGAGGTAGAAGCTTTGTCGTTGAAAGCCTGGCATGCTGATTCTACTAATCTCTGCTCCTGAGGTCAATTGCTGAGCTGCTTGCTCAAAAGGGCAGAAAGGCCTGTTTTAGAGGTATTTTCTTTAAAGAAATGCTTAAGGATTGTAAGTGATTCAAGGAAGTGGAGTTATGATCAAAGGGTGAAATGACAGGCAGTGGTACCTGGAACCCCTCCTTAACTCATGCCTCATGGTTGGATATTATTTCCCTCATGCAGTTGTTGTGAGGATTAAAGAAGATAATGTACACATTTAGCAGCTAGTAGCTAATCAGTAAATAATAACAGCTAAAAATAGTTTATATTTATTGAAGGCTTATTCTGTGCCCGATACTGTTCTAAGTGTTTTATACAGGCTAACTCATTGAATCCTCACCACAATGTTGCTATTAATTTTATAGATGAGGAAACTGAGGCACAAAAAGGCAAAACAAATTTCTAAACCTCAAACAGCTAGCAAAGACTTTAAACCCAGCCATTATCTCCAGAATTTGTATCCTGTATCCAGAACTTGTATCACACTGCTGCTCTCCTGAGATGCAGTATCCTATAGGAGGGGTCGCTATGAGTCAGGGCTGACTCGACGGCACATAACAACAACAACAACAACATAGTGGGATGAAAGCTGCCTTTGAACCTAAAGCAAATATTGCTAGATGCATCCTCAGCATCCATTCTTCCTTCTTTACTAATTGAACAGAGATGTTTTTTGCAGGGTGGTAATATGCCAAACTTGTCTGTCAGTTTGTCGTACTGTGGTAGCTTTCATATTGCTGTGAGGTTGGAGGCTATGTGCTTGAACAATGTCTCTTAGAAAGATCAGCACGAGGCTGGTTCCCATGAGGCGGAGGTCAAAGATGTCCCAAATGTCCAAACTACCATGCCACTCCATCATCTCAGACATTAACCCCTCCTCCTCCTCCCAGTAATTTCCCCAGTCTTAGGGTTCTGAATTTCGCTGTAACGCCTCACAAAACTCACAGACACCCAAGGGTTCGTCTCACGTAGTAGTAGTGGTGGAGGCTGGCAGGCTGGCGAGTCCCAGGTCCGTGAGTAGGTCTGGCGGATCTTCCCAACTCTCGGGGTTAGATGAACCTCGATCAGCAGATCAGATGGCAGTGGCTGCTGTCCCAAATCCAGGGGTGAGATGACGATGAGCCAAGGATCAAAGCCGGAGCAAGAGGCGAGCGAATCTTCCCAGGAGATTCATAGGTAAAACCCTCAGGGAAGCTAAGGGCGGCGATTTTAATTATATCCTCCAGCAAGGCAGGACTCAAGATACATTCCACTTGTGTTGTCCCAACAGAATTAACCTAAATCCCATCACAGAGTCGATTGCCAGTCATTATAGGGAATGACTACTACCAGCTGCCCAGCCAAGTTGATACCTGACCTTAACTAGCACACCACCCCAAACAGGCATGGATAATGGGATTTACAAAACACCACAGAATGGAGGACAATGGCTAGAAGGGCCATATCAAGCAATTCACTGCACTATGCCACTGATATTGTAAACTCCAGCAGGGTCACCCATGGTGGACAGGTTTCAGCAGAGCTTCCAGACTAAGACAGACTTGGAAGAAGGAAGAGACCTTCCACTTCTCAAAGAATTGTCCAGTGAAAACCTCATGAATAGCAGTGAAACATTGTCTGATCTACTACTGGAAAACTTTATGAATAGCCCGGAAACATTGTTTGATATAGCTCCAGAAGATGAGCCCCTTGGATCGGAAGGCACTCAAGATGTGACTGGGGAAGAACTGCCTCCTCAGAGCAAAGCTTACCTTAATGATGTGGATGGAGTGAAGCTTCCAAGACCTCCGTTTGCTGATGTGGCATGACAAACGGGAAGAAACAGCTGTGAACATCCATTAATAATTGGAACATGGAATGTACAAAGTATGAATCTAGGAAAATTGGAAGTTGTCAAAAATGAAATGGAATGCATAAAGATCAATATCCTAGGCATTAATGAGCTGAAGTGGACTGAATCAGACAACTTGTGGTGTAGTAAATTACTTACTATGGCTTTTCTACCCATAAGTCATTGTAAACTCAATGGTGGAATGAGCAACTGAGGAGCTCCTGATTGTAAATGTTATCCACCTGGGTTATTTCTGTTGGGCATGGCACAATGCAATGTTCTGGGAGGCTCACTCTCAAGTGCTTAGAATTCTGTTGTTGTGATTGGTTGGTCTGGCCACTCTGCCAAGCTCGAAATGAGGCCTCCTAGAGGCAGAATTCTCTCTGACTGCTGGCTGAGGAAGGACACGCTCCTGCGAGACATGTGCTGCTGGGAAAGAGACGCAAGAGACACGTATTGCTGAGAGAGACACCAAGGGACACACACTGCTGGGAGAGAGACTGTTGAGAGACGGTGGGCTGGGGAAGAGACTGAGCATTTCTTCCTGAACTCAAATTGTAGCCTGGTGCTTCCCTAATAAACCCCATAATCTGTGAGTTCTGTGTGGCCACTGCAGTGAATTATTGAACCCAGGAGAGAGGTGGTGGGTGCTTTGGGAGGAAAAGTTGGTGAAAGGGCTAGAGGGAGGCAGCATGTCTGGCCTTATAGGAATAGGCCTTGGGTTATTGATGGTGACTCTGTCTTCCTTTTGGGGGGTTCGAGGAGGTCAGAACATGTGGCCTCCTTGACCTTTTAGCACAACTATATGATCTACTATGTCAGGAATGACCAACTGAAGAGGAATGGTGAGGCATTCATCATTACAAAGAATATTTCAAGATCTATCCTCAAGTACAATGCTGTCAATAATAGGATAATATCCATACACCTACAAGGAACACCAGTTAATACTACTGTTATTCAAATTTACACACCAACCACCAAAGCCAAAGATGAGGAAATTGAAGAGTTTTACCAACTTCTGAAGTCTGAAATTGACCAAATATGCAATCAAGATGTATTGATTATGACTGGTGATTGGAATACAAGTTGGAAACAAAGAAGAATCACTGGTAGTTAGAAAATATGGCTGTGGGATAGAAATAATGCTGGAAATTGCATGATAGAATTTTTCAGACCAATGACTTATTCATTGCAAATACCTTTTTTCAGTAACACAAATGATGGCTATACATGTGGACTTCACCAGATGGAGTACACAGGAATCAGATTGACTACAAAGAGGTGATAAAGAAGCTCAATATGTTTAGCCAAAACAAGTCCAGGAGCTGACTGCGGAACAGACCATCAACTGCTCATATGTATGTTCAAGTTGAAGTTGAAGACAATTAAAGCAAATCCATGAGAGCCAAAATATGACCTTGATTATATCCTGCATGAATTTAGAGACCATCTAAAGAAGAGATTTGATGCATTGAACATCAATGACTGAAAACGAGAGTAATTGTGGGATGACATCAAGAACAACATCCATGAAGAAAGCAAAAGGTCATTAAAAAAAGATAGGAAAGGAAGAAAAGACCAAAATGGATGTCAGAAGAGACTTTGAAACTTGTCCTTGAACAGAAATTGCTAAAGCAAATGTAAGAAATGACAAGATAAAGAGGTGAACAGAAGATTTCAAAGAATAGCTCAAGAAGACAAAGTCAATTATTAAATGAAATGTACAAACAGGACAAGAACAGATATATGCACACCTATGTTCATTGCAGCACTGTTTGCAGTGGCAAGAAGATGCAGGCAACGTATGTGCCCATCAACAGAGGAGTGGATGACCAAGCTGTGGTGCATATACACAATGCAGTGCTATGCAGCGCTGAAGAGTGATGCAGAGCCTGAAAAGTACCACATGGCATGGAGGGACTTGGAGGACATTGTGCTGAGTGAATTAAGTCAGTCACAGAAGGACAAATATAGTATTAGTTCCTTGTTGTGGAGGGTCAAGGAAAGGTTTATATAGGGAGGGAAACTTTCTTTGTTGGTTGCCAAGGGTGGGAGGGGAGGGGAGGGGAGGGAATGCTGGAAAAAAAAAAAAAGTGTATCAACCTATGTCACTTTAGTTTTGCGTATTTCACTGTAGATAAATTGCATTTCAAGAAAATGCATTTTTAAAAAAATGAAATGTGCAAAGACCTGGAGTTAGAAAGCCAAAAGGGAAGAACATGCTCAGAATTTCTCAAGCTGAAAGAACTGAAGCCTCAAGTTGCAATATTGAGAGATTCAATGTACAACATATTGAATGATGCAAGAAACATCAAAAGAAGATGGAAGTAATACACAGAGTTACTGTACCAAAAACAATAGATCAATGTTTATCCATTTCAGGAAGTGGCATATCATGAGAATGAATGGTATTGAAGGAAGAAGTCAAAGCTGCATTGAAGGAATTGGCAAGGAACAAGGGAGGGAGGTAGGAAGAAAGGAAGGAAGGAAGGCTCTTCAGATTCAGGCTAAGAGGCTAAGCTGCCATCAGGACCCTTACCTGCTTAGACTTCTGCTTATCACCTAACATCAAACAGGGCCAAACCTCCTCTTTGCTCACTGGGCAGTCAGCCTTTCTGTGCCCTGCTAGTACTTGCCAGTTGAGCTATTAACCACGTGTACTACCAAGGATATACAGAGATACTATAAAGCCAAAAACCAAACTCACTACTGTCGAGTCAGATCTGACTCATAGCGACCCCTCCTTGGGAGTGATACCTCCGAGGCAGTATCACTACGGAAGCAGATTGCCCAATCATCCTTCTGACGAGTGACTGGTGGGTTAGAACCATCAGCCTTCTGGTTAGAAGTCAAATGCCTTAGGCACTACACCATCAGAGCTCCCAGAGTTACTATTATGAATAATGCTGATATGAACATCTGTGTACAAGTTTCTGCATGGAGGTATGTTTTTATGTTTCTTGACTATATAACTAGGAGTAGAATTATGTGGTCATATACAGAAACATAAAAACATACCTCCATGCAGAAACATGTACATGGATGTTCATACCAGCGTTATTCATAATAGCAAATAGTATAAACACTCAAATGTCCATCAAAAGATGAATGTTGTTGTTAGGTGGTTTGAGTTGTCTCCAACTCATAGTGACCCTGTGTACAAAGAACAATATGCTGGCTAGTCCTGCACTATCCTCAAAATCTTTGCTATGCTTGAGCCCATCATTGCAGCCACTGTGTCAATCCATCCCATTGATGGTCTTCCCCTTTTACACTGATAATCTACTTTATCAAGTGTGTTAGGCTTGTTCTCTAGAGAAGTAAAACCAGTAAAGCTTATTTAGAAGAGAAATTTATCTTAGGAAAATGGCTCACACCCTTAAAGAAACTGGCAAGTCCCAAGTTTTTGGATCAAATGTCAAGCTGGAGGTTTTTCCAACTCATGCAGCTGCAGGGCTGAGGAGCTCAAGGTTGGCAGGCAATATACTGGCTGTTGACTCCAACGAATGATGAATCCAAGATCTCAAGGCCAAATGGTGGATTGTTCACTCACAGACAGTTGTAGGGAGCACAACAGGAACACCATCCACAGAAGAGAGTCTCTTTTTCCCAGGACGTCTGTAAATATATTGGAAGCAGGCTACACCCCTAGGGAAACTCTCTTTCAACAGATTAGCTGCTCAAAACACATACATTTGATCTCATCATGGGAATCACCCACATCACAACCACATAACCACTCAGAATTGTGGTCCAGCCACGTTGACACACAACTGCAACTATCACACCGAGCATGATATGGTCCATTCTGACAACATGACCAAAGTATGTGAGATAAAGCCCGGCCATTCTCACTCCTGAGGAACACTCTGGCTATACTTCTTCCAGGACAGATTTGTTTGTTCTGGCAGTCCATGGCATTTTCAGTATTCTTCACCAACACCACAATTCAAAGGCATCAATTCTTCTTTGGTCTTCCTTCTCACTCTCCAGCTTTCACATGCATATGAGGTGATTGAAAATAACATGGCTTGGGTCAGGCATACCTTTAAAGTGACACCTTTGGTCTTTAACACTTTGTTGTTGTTGTTGTTGTTGTTGTTATGTGCCATCGAGTCAGCCCCGACTCATAGCGACCCCTCCTTGGGTTTCTGAGGCAGTATCACTACGGAAGTAGGATTGCCCAACCTTCCTTCCGAGGAGTGGCTGGTGGGTTTGAACCACCAGCCTTCTGGTTAGCAGTCAAGTGCTTTAGCCACTATGCTACCAGAACACTTTAGAGAAGTCTTTTGCAGCGTATTTTCCCAGTGCAACATGTCGTCTGATTTCTTGACTGCTGCTTCAAGCTATGGGTGTTGATTGTGGATCCAAGTAAAATGAAATTCTTGACAACTTTAATCTTTTCTCCATTTATCCTGGTGTGGCTTTTGGGTCCAATTATGAGATTTTTGTTTTCTGTATGTTAAGGTTTAATCCATCCTGAAAGCTGTAATCTTTGATGTACATCAATAAGTGCCTCAAGTCATCTTCCCTTTCAGCAAGGAAGGCTGTGTTATCTGCATATCGCAGGTTGTTATTGAGTCTTCCTCTAATCCTGATGCCATGTTCTTCTTAATATAGTCCATCTTCTCAGATTATTTGTTCAGCTACAGGGTGAATAAGTATGGTGAAAGGATACAACCCTGACACACACCTTTCCTGATTTTAAACCATGCTTTGTTGTTGTTGTTGTTGTTATGTGCTGTCTTAAACATTCAGTATCCCATTACTCCATTTGAATGATAGCCTCTTGGTCTATGTACCAATTCCTCATGAGCACAATTAAGTGTTCTGGAATTCCCATTCTCCTCAATGTTATCCATAATTTGTTATGATCCACACAGTTGAATACCTTGGTGCAGTCAATAAAACACAGGTAAACATCTTTCTGGTATTGTTTACTTTCAGCCAAGATCCATCTGACATCAGCAATGATGTGCCCCATTCCACATCCTCTTCTGAATCCAGTTTGAATTTCCGGAAGTTCCTTGTCAAAATACTGCGGCAACCATTTTTGAATTACCTTCAGCAAGATTTTACTTGCATGTGATAGTAACAATATTGTTTGATAATTTACACATTCTGTTGGCTCTCCTTTCTATGAAATGGGCATAAATATCCATCCCTTCCAGTTGTCCAGGTAGCTGTCTTCCAAATTTCTTGGTGTAAGTGAGTGAGCACCTCCAGTGCTGCACCTGTTTGTTGAAACATCTCAATGGTTTTCCATAAATTCTTGGTTGGAGCCTTGTTTTTCATCAGTTCCTTCAGTGCAGCTTGGACTTCCTTCTGCAAAACCATTGGTTCTTGATCATATACTACCTCCTGAAATAGTTTAACATCAACCAATTCTTTTTGGTACAGTGAGTGTATTCCTCCTATCTTCTTTTCATCATTCAGTATTTTGCTCATAGAATCCTTCAACACTGCAGCTCGAGGTTTGAATTTTTTTCTTGAGTTCTTTAAGCTTGAGAAATGCCAAGTGTGTTCTCCCCTTTTGGTTTTCCAATTTCAAGTCTTTGCACATTTCATTATAATAATTTACTTTGTCTTCTTGAGCCACCCTTTGAAATCTTCTGTTCAGCTCTTTTATTTCATCATTTCTTCCATCGATTTTAGCTACTCTCCTTTCAAAAGCACATTTTAGAGTCTCTTCTGACATCCATTTTGGTCTCTTCTTCCTTTCCTGTCTTTATAATAACCTTTTGCTTTCTTCATGGATGATGTTCTTGATGTCATATCACAACTCATCTGGTCTTTTGTCATTGGTGTTCAATGTGCCAAATCTGTTCTTCAGATGGTCTTTAAATTCAGGTGGGATACAATCAAGGTTGTATTTTGGCTCTCATGGATTTGTTTTTTCTTCAGCTTCAACTTGAACTTGCATGTGAGCAATTGATGGTCTGTTCCACAGTCCAACTGGTCTTCCTTGTAGGCATATGGATATGGATATGTCAGGATAATCACTGACAGTATTGTACTTCAGGATAGATCTTGAAATGCTCTTTTTGACAATGAATACAACACCATTCCTCCTCAATGCATCATTCCCAGCCTAGTAGATCATACCAAACAACCAACCGAACTCACTGCCATCAAGTCAGATCTGACCCACAGTGACCCCTCCTTGGGTTTCCAAGGCATTATCACTACAGAAGTAAATTGCCTAACCTTCCTTTCAAGGAGTGACTGATAGGTTTGAACTGCCAGACTTCTGTTAGTAGATCATATAATTATCTACTTCAAAATGGCCAATACTAGTCCATTTCACCTCACTAGTGCCTAGGATATCTATCTACATGCATTCTATTTTTGACAACTTCCAGTTGTCCTAGATTCAGACTTCATACATTTCACTTTCTGAGTATTAATGAATGTTTGCCGTTTCTTCCAGTTTTGAGTTGTTCCATATCAGCAAATTTAGGTCCCAAAGATTTACTCCATCCATGTCGCTAAGGTCAACTCTACTTTGAGGAGTCAGCTCTTCCCTAGTCATATTTTGAGTACCTTATAACCTGAGGGACTCATCTTCCAGCACATATCAGACAGTGTTTCACTGCTATTCATAAGGCTTTCAGTGGACAATTTTTTTCACAATTATTTGGCCCCATCCTTCTTCCCAGTCTGTCTTAGTCTGGAAGCTCCACTGAAAACTCTCCACCATGGGTGACCCTGCTGGTGTTTGAAATACCAGTGACATAGCCTCCAGTCTTCCAGCAAGACACAAGCCACTCAAACAAACAAACAAACTCACTACCATCAAGTCGTCAAGTCAATTGACTCATAGCAACCCCTCCTTGGGTTTCTGAGGTGTTATCTCTACAGAGGTAGATTGCCCAATTTTCTTTCTGAAGAGTGGCTGGTGGGTACAAGCCACTACAGTGCAACAAACTGACAGATGAGTTGTGGCAGATGAATTGTAGGACAGTGCAAATAAAGTGTATGGAACCCTAACGTGAGAATTGGTCAGTTTTGCCATCTTGCTACACTTAAAATACGCCATCCCAGAGGGGGAAAATGGGGATCTCACTAACGTCAAGAAAGAAGAGCAAGGAGTGGAGTGCAAACTTTAGACCTGGGATACCTGCACAGAACTGCCTTGATCTAGGATACAGAAAGCTGTGACACCACAGACAGGGAGAAGCAGACCTGGCCACAGACCTGGCAGCAGACCTGGCAATGGATGCATCAGGAAATAACACGCTGGGCTTCTAGACTCGCAGAGCAAGAAAGCTGAGTGCTTTTGGGCTGAGGCTTCCTGGTAGAGTGAGATGCTTCTAGGCACTTACAAGCAGAGCCAAAACAGCTTTGTAACACTTCCCTGAGCAGGGCAGAGGCCAAGGGGCCACTGGGCCAAGAGGATGAGGACCAAATAGAGGCTTGCCTTCAGCACTGCTGAGAAGAGGCTGTTCTAATCAAAGAACTGTATCCTAAGTCACTCCTCATTCTGAGTTGGAACCTGTTATTTCCCTAATAAACCCCATAATTATGAGTATTGTGTATGAGTTCAATGTGACCATTGCAATGAATTATTGAACCCAGCAGAGAAGAGAATGCCATGGGAGAGATGCTTGGTGTCAGAACTGGTAAAAAGTTTGGAGGGTAGCGTCATGTCTGACTTTCACCTCATAGGAATCAGCCTTGAGCTGTTGATCTCGATCAGTTGTGGGTGGTGCAGTAGGATGAGGATATGAAGGAAAGAGAACAGTCCCATGGACTCCTGGATTTTTGTCTTGTATACCACCACTAGTTGTCGAGTCAACTCTGACTCATGGTAATTACATTGGGCCAATTTGTATTATCCTTTGCGTATTACAGTAGAACTGTGATCCATAGCATTTTCTTTTTTTTTTT
>NW_006921675.1:3135698-3161278 GCF_000298275.1 Orycteropus afer afer | reverse complement strand
ACCTTGCCCCTTGTCAGCTCTACTATACACCTGGGAATTCTGATCATTTACATGAACTTATAGGCCCATTGTGATCCATAGCATTTTCAATGGTTAATTTTTCAAAGATACCTGTGGCTGGACTCATACTTCCAACTTTCTGATTAGCAGCTGAGTGCATTTACTCTCTATTCTACCCAGGGACTCTGGCTTACATGGAAGTCCTTATGTAAGAAGGAGCCTAGAAAAAGAGCAGATATGGAAGAAAGATGACAAGTTGATTTGGGGGCAGGGTGAGCATGAGAGTGTGAGGTATGTCCAAGAGAAGAAGTCAAGCAGGTCATCAGGAATTTTGAGTTGGGGCTCAGGGTAGGAGTTTGGGTGAGATGGTATCCCTGTGTGCACATCCCATTTCTCCCCAGGAGCTTGGTTTTGAGCTGTGCCCTGGAAGCTGAGGTGCCTGCTCCCATCAAGGTTATTTTGATTTACACTCTGTCTCCCTGTTGGCTTGTGATTTCATGCTTTTCACTTCTCCCTTTAAGAGGAAATAAAATCATATTCTCTCTCCAGTAGCTCTGACACCTGTTACTTTTTTTGCTTGGTTTGTGTGCCTGGGTGGCTTGCCTCAGGCAGTGTTAAATGGGGGTATGGGAGGACCTGGAAAAGTGTGCAGAGAGTGGTGTTAGAAAGTGACTCTCTGCAACAGGGAGCTAGATGGGTCCATCTCAAGCTATAAGGCTCTGCAGCTCTGATGCCAACCCCTTTCTAAGTCTCCTTGCTACTGCTTACCAGCAGTCTATCCTTCTGGGCTTGTCTTAGTCTATAGTGCCACCCATCTTTGCTGGGTCCTTCCCTCAGGAATGTTACCTCTATTTCTGTTGCTGAAGTCCTCTCTACCTGTATTAGTTATTGCTGCTGTAACAAATTACCACAAGCTTAGTGGCTTAACACAACACAAATTAGGTCTCACATTAGGTCAGGAGTCTGACATGGGTCTCAATGGGCTGACATCAATCACGGTGTCAGAGGAGCTGCATTCCTTTCTGGGGGCTCTAGGGAAGAATCTTTTTCCTTACTATTCTGGTTACCTAGTGCCACTCTGACAAGAATATACCACAAATAGGATGGCTTGAACAAACAGGAGTTTTTTCTCTTACAGTTTGGAGGCTTTAAGTCCAAGTTCAAAGTGCCAGGCTCTAGGGGATGGGTGAAAGCCCTTCAACCTTGGGCTTCAGCACCTCTTGCTCCTGGCCCACTGAAGTTAGAGGCATCTTTTCACTCAGGGAGCTACTGGCTGCTGAGGCTGACAAGCTCAAGGCCAACAAATAAAATGACACAGTCCTGATGTTACCAAACCACATGGCAAGCCATTAATTCAAGTCCATTGAAAGTCCCAAGGTTGGCAGAGCATGGCAGACTGCTGAACAATGACAAGGCTACATGTAGGGTTCAAGCATGCCATAGCTAGAGTCTATCCCCAAGGCTCCTCCTTATATACAGAAAGCAGACCACATCCCTAACACAGCTACTCAGCTGCTCACAGTAGATTCCACCATGGACTTAATTGCCAGTCTCATCATGAGGAATACCACATCCAGCTGGGCAGCCATTTAACTGGCCCAGCCAAATTTACACACAAACTTAACTACCACACTTACCTTTTCCAGCTTCTAGAGACTGCCTGTGGTTTAGAAGGGGGCTTGTGACCCCTTCTTCCATCTTCAAGGCCAGAAGTGGCAAGTTGAGTCCTACTCATACTACATTACTCAGACCAGAATCTTCTGACTCTCTCTCTCTCTTTTTTAAAGGCCCTATATCAGTCGGGCATTCCTACTTCCGTAGTGATACTGCCTTGGAAACCCAAGGAGGGGTCGCTATGAGTCGGGGCCTACTCGATGGCAAATAACAACAACAACAACATATCAGTTTGCTAGGACTAGTGTAACATAAATACCACAAGTGGGTGACTTTAAGGAACAGAAATTTATTTTATCACAATTGAAGATGGTGGAAGTCTGAATTCAGAGTGTAGCTCTAGCTCTTTAGTGTATTTCAGCCTATAGCAGCTATGACAATCTTTGGCACTGTAGATGTATCTGCTGTGTGTATTGATCTTCATATAGGGCCTTTCTCCTGTGTGTGTCACTGTGTCTATTCGATTCTATTCATAACTCAGAAATGTTTAGGTTTAAGGCTCACCCTACTCATGCATGAACTAATTAACATAATGAAGAAAACCACATTTCCAAACAATATCACATCCACAGGTATAACCCAAAACTCAATGCCATTGAGTCGGACACAACTCGTAGCAACCCCTCCTTGGGTTTCTGAGGCGGCATCACTACAGAAGTAGATTGCCCAATCTTCCTTCCGAGGAGTGACTGGTGGGTTTGAACTGCCAGCCTTCTGGTTAGCAGTCAGATGCCTTAGGCACTACGCTTCCTTCCACAGGTATAGGGGCCAGAATTTCAATATATATATTTTTAGGGACACAATTCAATCCATAGCAACTCTTGTAATTACATTGGGCCAATTTGTATTATCCAAGATAATCTCCGTATTTTAAGGTCAGCTGATTAGCAACTCCAATTTCCATCTGCAATCTCAATTCCTCTTTACCAAGTAAACACACCATATTCACATGTTCCAGAGGTTAGAATATAGACATCGTTGGTACCATTATTCTGCCAAACACACTGCCCTTCAAGGTATAGTTTAGACATCTCTTTTTCTATGGCACTTCTCCTGATAACTGCCATCAGAACCAGATTTCTATGGCATTGCTTTGATAAAACCACAATAATGGTACCTACTACCCATGGCCTAGTGTCTGAGTTGTCTGCCATGTTTTATCGTCCCTGCTCTGTTGCAAGCTTCCCAAGGCCAAGGGCAGGGCCACACAAATCTTGTGTTCCCACTATACCTAGAGCATTATTTTATATGTAGAAGATACAAAATTGGGAAAATATGAGGAACAGTCAAAGGTACAGGCTTTTCCCACTTAACACTCTTACTCTAGTTGAGAAAATCAGATTCTGTATAAAAGTATTAAGCAGAAATCTAGTTCCCACTATTTTAAATCATAAAAATGATCAAATATTACATACCAATCCAAAACAATGAATGAATTTTTCTAAAATGTAACTTTAAACACAGTAAAATACCTATTTATTATTAATAAACATTTTAAACCAAAACCAAACTCATTAACATTGAGTGGATTCCCATTCAGAACAAGCAACTCCATTGGGTTTCTAACGCTGTAAATCTCTATGGGAGCAGACTGCCTCATCTTTCTTCCATGGAATGCCTGGTGGGTCTGAACCACTGAAATTTCGGTTAGCAGCCAAATGCCTTAACCACTGCACCACCAGAGCTCCTTGACTGCTAACCAGAAGGTTGGTGGTTCAAACCCACCAGCTGCTCTGTGGAAGGAAGATGGGGCAATCTACTTCTGTAAAGATTTACCGCTTCAGAAACCCAATGGGGGGTTGCTATGAGTGGGAATCGACTTGATGGCAGTGACTTTGGTTTTATGGGTTTTGAGCCAATACAGTAGCAATGAAGTACATGTGGCTATTCATATTTAAATTTAAATTAAATTGAAAAGGCAACTGTTCCCCAGTAGCAGTAGCCACATTTCAAGTGCTCAATAGTCACTTGTGACTAGTGGATACCATGTTGGATGGCTCAGTTCAGTATAGAACGTTGTCACCACTTCAGAAATTTCTATTGGATAGTACTGGTTAGAACTGAGGAGAAGTTTTGGGGAATCTGCCTACACCAGGAATGTTTAGTTTGGGAAGAGTTGGAAGTGGTATAGGTCAGTGGCATCAGTGGAAGGGGAAATGCAGGGCAGGTGACACCAAAATGTCTATAAAAGTTTTTTGTAGTATTTCTGCAGAAATTTATTATTTTTCAGAAAAATATCACTGCAGTTAGTTAAGGAGTCCTGGTGGCACAGTAGTTAAAGTGCTTATTTGCTAACCAAAAGTC
The DNA here is from genome assembly GCF_000298275.1 of Orycteropus afer afer. NCBI lineage: Eukaryota > Metazoa > Chordata > Mammalia > Tubulidentata > Orycteropodidae > Orycteropus > Orycteropus afer. The sequence continues at coordinate 3,157,300 of NW_006921675.1, read as the reverse complement.
AGCTGTTTGAACCCACAAGGTGTTCCATGGGAGAAAGATGTGACAATTTGCTGCCATAAAGATTTACAACCTTGGAAACATTATGGGGCAGTTCTACACTGTCTGATATAGGGATGCTATGAGTCAGAATCAACTCAATGGTAGTTGGTTTGGTTTTTGGGGTTTGGTAGTTACAACAACAAAAACATATTTTATAAGCCCAGCTTACATGTATCGATTTACCTACAAAGCTAAAACTCTATGCTAATTTCCTTTTTTGAACCTTCTCATGTGCTCCAGTCAGAGCTGTCATTATTCCCAATAACAATGATGCTTCAAAACACGTGGTTTCTTCTGCACGCACTACAAGCATATGCTGTTGGTATCACTGCTGCCAGTCTTATTATACTCACTGATTTTGTCAAATGTTCTGGTGATTTAGTTATAATATTGTTGTAATTAATATTTTTCAACCTATATCAGTAATTTTTTTTGAGGATCAAGTAATAAGTAAAGGAAAATGAGAAAAATAGAAAAGGCTTCTCTTCAGTTGCTAATAATGTTGTAACTAATAATATAATTCAATGGAGAAAGATTTTACAAAACAATTTGTTGTTAGTATTCATATAATCTATGAAATATTACATTTCTACAATTTACAACTATACTTATCACATTATTCTATGATTAAAATTGATAATAAACATTACTAAAAATTCTGAATGGTCTGGTACTAGAGAAGGATTATGGGGAGGAGTGTGACACCTTAGTTACCTCACTGGGTGACACCACTGATGTAAAGCATGAGAAAGAAAAGGAACAGTGGTAGTTAAAGTTGTATGTCAACTTCATTGGCCCTGGTTGAGTGGCTTGGCAGCTGGTGGTAGTTATTTCCCATGATGAGACCGGCAATCAACTCCATGGTGGACTCTACTGTGAGCAGCTAAGTAGCTGCCTTAGGGATGTGGTCTGCTTCCTGTATAAAAGGAGAAGCCTTGGGAAATGGTATCTAGCTTATGGCATGCTTGAACCCTGCATGCAGCCAAGTCGTTGTTCAGCAGCCTGCCATGCTCTGCCAATCTTGGGACTTTTAATGGACTTGAATTAATGGCCTGCCGTGTGGTTTGGTAACATCGGGACTGTGCCTTTTTACTTGTCAACCTTGGGCTTGTCAGTTTCAGCAGCCAGCAGCTGTCTGAGTGAAGAAAACCCTCCAGTTTCAGCGGGCCAGGAGCAGGAGGCAGAGCTGAAGCCCAAGGTTGAGGGGCTTTCACCCATCCCCTGGAGGCTGGCACTTTGAACTCAGACTTAAAACCTCCAAACCGCAAGAGAATAAACTTCTGTTTCTTCAAGCCATTCCATTTGTGGCATATTCTTGCCAGAGTGGTACTAGGTAACCAAAACAGGAACTATCTTCAAATCTTTGAAAAATTGTCATGTATAATAGTTACTAAATCGTTTTTGTGTGGTCAGTGAGTAAACTATAAAGAAGCATTTTCATAAGATAAAATTAGATGCTTCTGGAGGCATTAAGTTTGTCACCAATAGTCATTTTCAAACATAGGCTGAATTATTAACTTTACAGGAAGATTGCAAAAGAAGTTAAAGAACTCAGTGGATTGTCATTGTTGTTGTTGTTAGGGTCCATTAAGTCAGCTTCAACTCATAGCAACTCTATGTGCAACAGAACAAAATACTGCCCCGTCCTGCACTATCCTCACAATCACTGTTATATTTGAGCCATTGATGCAGCCACTGTGTCAATCCATCTCATTGAAGGTCTTTGTCTTTTTCGCTGACCCTCTACCAAGCATGATGTCCTTCTCCAGGGACTGGTTGCTCCTGATTACACATCCAAAGTACTTGAGATGAAGTCTTATCATTCTTGCTGCTAAGGAGCATTCTGGCTATGCTTCTTCCAAGACAGATTTGTTCATTCTGATAGTCAATGGTATATTTATTATTCTGTCTTTTTTCAGATTGCAGGTAAAGTTAAAGAATCAAATGGGTAATTGGGCTAGAATTTATTATTGTAGATGAAGTTAAAACACTGAAAGGGAAGTTAGGCTTTGATGTACTTTGTGTGATATTATTAAGTCTATGGCTAATAGTGATTGAATAAAGAAGAACTAGAGTGAACTCTATAAATTGAGGTATATTCATATTTTGGGCAACATCATTAGGCTAGTATTGGATCTATGGAAAGTTCATTAATTTACTGATTCATTCATTCAGTAAAACTTAACAAATGGCTGATATTGGATAAGGCTCTTGGGAATATAGAGATAAGTCAAATCGCTGGGTCTAGAAACATACAAGCTGATAACTTTCAAGGCTTCCTGCATTAGGTTATCTCATAGGATAGTTATTTATGTTTGAGCAAAGAGATTTCTGTTAGGCAACATTGATTATAATATCAGCTAATGTTACTGAAAATTTTAATATGCTAGCAGACAGCCCCCACACTAAAGGCGGGAAGATGCATTGAAGGAAGTGGTGAAAAACAAGGCTTCAGGAATTGACAGAATACCCATAGAGATGTTTCAACAAATGGATGCCACATTGGAGGCACTCATTTGGCTATGCTAAAAGATTTGGAGGACAGGTACCTGACCAACTGAGTGAAAGAGATCCATATCTGTACCCATTCCAAAGAAAGGTGATCTCACAGAATGCAGAAATTATTGAACAATATCATTAGTATCACATGCAAGTAAAATCTTTCTAAAGATAATTCAAAAATGGTTGCAGCAGTATACTGATAGAGAACTTCCAGAAATGCAAGCTGGATTCAGAAGGGGATATCATTGCTGATGTCAGATGGATCTTGGCTCAAAGCAAAGAATACCAGAAAGATGTTTACTTGTGTTTTATTGAGTATGCAAGAGCATTTGAATGTGTGGATCATAACAAATTATGGGTAATGTTGAGAAGAATGGGAATTTCAGAACACTTAATTGTACTTATGAGGAACCCGTACATACATAGACCAGGAGGCTGTCATTCAAACTGAACAAGGAGACACTGCATGGCTTAAAATGAAGAAGAGAGTGTGTCAGGGTTGTATCCTTTCCCAATACTTATTCAATCTGTACTCTGAGCAAATAATCCAAGAAGCTGGACTATATAAAGAAGAACATGGAATCAGGATTGGGGGAAGAATCATTAATAACCTGAGATGCGCTGACACAATTTTGCTTGCTGAAAGTGAGGATGACTTGAAGCACTTGCTGATGAAGATTGAAGACTAGAGTCTGCATTATGGATTACATCTCAATATAAAGAAAACCAAAATCCTCACAACTGGACCTATAAGCAGCATCAAGATAAATGGAGAAAAGATTGAAATTGTCAAAAACTCATTCTACAATCAACACCAATGGAAGCAGCAGTCAGGATGTCAGACGATGTATAGCACTGGGAAATCTGTTGCAAAAGACCTCTTTCAAGTGCTGAAGAGCCAAGATGTCTCCTTGAGAACTCAGGTGCGCCTGACACAAGCCATAGTATTTTCAATCACCTCATATGCATGTGAGAGCTGGACAATGAATAAAGAAGATCAAAGAAGAATGGATGCTTTTGAGCTGTGGTGCTGCTGAAGAATGCTGAAAGTACCATGAACTTCTAAAAGAACTAACAGATCTGTCCTGGAAGAAGTGCACCTTGAATGCTCCTTGGAAGCAAGAATGGCCAGACTTCATCTCACCTACTTTGGTCATGTTGTCAGAAGGGACCATTCCCTGGAGAAGGATATCATGCTTGGTAAGGTGGAGGGTTGATGAAAGAGGGGAAGGACCTCAAAAAGAAGGATTGACACAATAGCTGAGGCAATGGTCTCAAGTATAGCAAGGATCGTGGAGCTGGTGTGGGACCGGGCAGTGTTTCATTCTGCTGTGCATAGGGTCACTATGCGTTGGAGATGACTTGATGGCACCTGACAATAACATGCTAATCATTTTTCATCCCTTTTCTCATTTAATTCTTAGAATAGGCCTATGAGGTAGACACTATGGTTATAATATCTACTTTATGCATAAGGGCTTTGGAGGCTGGCAATGTGTAATCAATCATCTTGTCTAAGGTCACATAGTTTGTAAGGAGTGGAGCCAGAATTCAAAGTCAGGTCACAGATGGCAAAGCCTGGGCTCTTGATCTCTCCACTACTCTGCCTGCACCATGTGGAATAGACCAGTCAGGATGAGAATGGACAACGGTCCTGTAGATCATATGAGGTTTCTGCCACCAGTGACTCCAGGGGGAAGTCCCAGCTGTAAGGCTGGTCACCAGGCAGAGACATCAGGTGGGGGGTGCTCTGGGCAGCCCTTTGCCCCGCCTTCCCTTGGCGTCTACCACAGTTTGGGCTTTCTCTTCCTCTCCAGTCCTGTTCAGGCTGCAGAGTGAGCCAGGAGTCACATTCTAGATATAACATGTGTTCTGGTCACCTAGTGCCGCTCTGACAAGAAATACACCACAAATGGGATGGCCTTAACAAACAGGAGTTTATTCTTAAATTTGGAGGCTTTAAGTCCAAGTTCAAAGTGCCAGGCTCTAGGGGCTGGATGATAGCCCCTCAACCTTGGAGTCCAGCTCTGCCTCCTGCTCCCGGCCCACTGGAACTAGAGGCATTTCTTCACTCAGACAGCTGCTGGCTGCTGAGGCTGAGAAGCCCCAGGGTTGACAAATAAAAAAGCACAGTCCCGATGTTACCAATCTACATGGCAGACCATTAACTTAAGTCCATTGTAAGTCCCAAGGTCGGCAGAACATAGCAGGCTGCTGAGCAACGACAAGGCTCCATGCAGGGTCCAAGCGTGCCATAGGCTAGAGACCATTCTCAAAGCTTCTCCTTATACACAGGAAGCAGACCACATACCCAAAGGCAGCTACTCAGCTGCTCCCAGTGGCTTCCACCATGGAGTTGATTACCAGTCTCATCATGGGGAATGCTACATCCAGCTGCCCAGCCACTCAACCAGGCCCAGCCAAGTTGACACACAAACATAACCATCACAGCATATTTACCAATTTATTATCTTGCAAACAAATCCTGCCTTGTGGTATTGTTGCTGTAATGGCAAAGAAGTTAATCTATTTCCAGTTCTGCCATGTGGGCAGACTTTTAAGGGGTCTGTCTGTGTTTTGTTCATATGTTAATCTGCCTCCTGCCATAGTTCCCAGCAGCTTCTGCTGCTGAAGCCGGCTCTTTTACTTGGAGGGGAGAGGAGGAAAGATATTATTGTGTTTGTGTACATTTTCAACTAGGACAAGGTTAAAAGTATCAAATCTTGCCCTATCTCAAGACAATACCTGAAGGGCTCAGAACAAGATAAAAATCTAAATCCTTTATCCATGAAAATGTATTACTTAGCAGAGCTGATAAGAAATGTGTGCTTATGTGTGTGTCCATGCACATATCCAATAAAACTGTGGAGGTCACAAGCTCTCCCTCCTCTCCACAGCAGTGTTTCCTTTCTGAAGAGATACTGTGATATCGTGGCTTCCTTTTTATCTGGAGACACCACAAGACTTCCAAGGGCCAAATCAAGCAACAGGAAATCCTTCCCGATGATCCTGAGGCTGGCCAGGAGCATATTTTCTAACATCTTTCTTCCTTTCTGTCAAAGAGCTTAGAATGAGACCCTGCTGGTTGAAAATCTGACATTTCTAAGGCTTTTGCTGATATCAATCCCCCAAATCCTTAGAATAGGAGCTCTGGTAGCATAGTGGCTAAGGCACTTGACTGCTAACCAGAAGGCTGGCAGTTCAAACCCACCAGCCACTCCTCGGAAGGAAGATGGGGCAATCTACTTCCGTAGTGATACTGCCTCGGAAACCCAAGGAGGGGTCGCTATGAGTCGGGTCCAATTCGACGGCACATAACAACAACAACAACAACAATCTTTAGAATGGGAGCTCTGGTGGCGTAGTGCCTAAAGCATTTGACTGCTAAACAGAGGGCTGGTGGTTCAAACCCACCAGCCACTCCTCGGAAAGAAGATTGAGCAATCTACTTCCATAGTAATACCACCTTGGAAACCCAAGAAGGGGTGGCTATGAGTTGGAATCTACTCCACGGCAGTGAGTGAGTGAGTGTGAATCCTTAGACTGTTGTGGTATTGCAACATGTTTAACAAATGGAAAAAACACATCTCCTCAGTGTCATTGGGAAACCTGGGAAGAGTTCAGCTCTTGGCAGGCTAGGGAGTGAAACCCTAAAACGGACCCAGGTGCTCTGCACCTTCCCCAACCCCTCACATTTCTGCTGCTCCAACTGTTGCTCCTCTAGTACTAGTCTCTGCTGAGTTTAAGAATTTGGAGTTCTAACCTGGAAAGGAAAATTCAAACATCCTTAATTCTCTGCCCTGAAACATTGTTTATTAAATCCTAATGTTTTAATCCTTTTTTACATTGCATTTCTTGATTTATCAACACTCCTCTTCAAATGGGGACCTAGTGACTTTCAATTACCATTAACAAAGAGAAGATGTGTTTGTGTACAAAGCCAGTGGCTTAGATATGCTTATTATCTGCAGTGTTTTTGTGCTCTCCCAGGTTTTCCTTCTCCTCCGTGATGCTACTTAAAAACTACTGTGTAATCTTTATTCTCTAGGTCTCATTTCCTTTCAGACTTCTGGGTCTTTAGATCCACGTGTCGCCTTGCCTGCCTATGTATTATTCATAGACACACCTGTTCTCAAGTAAGAAAACCACACAGAGATTAATTCATTTAAAAAAATGAAAAAAAAAAAAAAAATCATAGCTCTGATGTGTAAACCTGCTGCCCCTTCCTCTCATAAGTTACACCTGAAATGTCCCCCAAAATCTCTCTTCTCTACAGCAGCATAACCAGCCTTGTTCCCTGGGATGTCTGCCATAGACGCTTGCCACCTCTACAAAGAAGAGTCAGAGCCCTGTGGGGTAGCCTCTACCTGGGGACACATCTCTGTAATCCCTGATGTTGTTCAGTTGTTTTCTCTTTGTGTGAGAAGAAAGATTCAGCATTTAGAGCAGGCTTGCCCCATTGGAACACATTTCATGTTGATATAAGAAATTTCCAGGATTTGTAAGATGGTGCAAATTGTATGAAAAACTTCCAGGGCCTATTTGTTTTTGAGCTTCTTAGTTGTACTGGGGCTTGAATAGGACCTCATTTTATGATAGATTTTTCTCCCAGGATAAATGAGCTGCAGTTCTGATTCAAAGCAATGTGACAAATGAGCTACAGCTTGTGTGACGGGGAAGCCTAGGAAAGCTTCTGACAGGAAGTTGATACTTTAAACTTAACAAGACTACAAAAACATTTGTGACTTTTTAGTATCGTTGACATGGTGGAAAGCGTAGTGTCTGGGGTTAGGAGAAACCCTACCGCCTATCAGTTAAATTGCCTTGGACAGGTTATTTAATATCTCTAACCCTAGGCAACCTCATCTGTAAAGAGAAAGAGACAAAATGAGAGAGAAAGAGAATCAAAGAATCTGCCTTATAGGTTTGTTTTGAAGGTTAAATGAGATATTACATTTTAGGGGATACGTGCATCAAATACCTCCCTAAGTCCTAGGAATTGTATTATTACTATTGAGTTTGTGAACCAAAATTTAAAAATATGATACTGAATGGGAAATGGTTAGAAATATATTAATGTGTAGATAGATGCACGGGATAGTTTGTGTGAAGGCAGCCATCTCCATGACAACCACAATGCCCTCTACTTAGCCACACTGCTGTTGTCCAGTCCATTCTGATAGCAACCCTGCAAGACAGAGTAGAACTGCCCCATAGGGTTTCCAAGGCTGTAAATCTTTATAGAAACAGACTGCCACATCTTTCTCTTATGAAACAGCTGGTGGGTTCGAACTGCCAACCTTACTGTAGCAGCCAAGTGCTTAACCACTGCACCACCAGGGCTCCTTGTATTTAACAAGTCCCTTGACAAATCACCTAACACACCATCTCACTTATTGTTCAATGACTCTGGCCATTCCAAATGCTTCATGAATAAGGATGAAGAAAAGTATTTTTTTTAATGTAAGAAAAATTTTTATTTTTATTATACAACTACATGAATACATTCTTTATAAAAGAATTAAACATTAAACATAATGCTAAAGTCTCCTTTTGTATATGATTTTCAATCTCATCTCCTTCCCATAGGTAACTTTCACCATCAGTATGATGCATAATCTTCCACACATTTTATTATGCATTTAAAGACTCTAGTAAGTGTACGTACCCATAAAACCCATTGTGACTGAGTTGATTCTGACTCACAGTGACTGCCATTAGTTTCCAAAGTGATAAATCTGTATAGTAAATCTTTGTTACGCAGAGCAGCCAGTGGGTTTGAACTGCCAACCTTCTGGTTAACAGTGAAATGCCATAGGCACTGTGCCACCAGGGCTCCTTATTTATACCCAAAGAGAAAAAAAATATATATATATTGTTTAATGTGCAAGGGTGTTTCTACATGTAAGATATAACAATATGTGTCATTCTGAAGTTTAATTTTTGTTCACTCAAAAAATGATTTGGACATATTTTCTTGTCGGTACATGTAGTACTTTTTTTTTTTTTTTAAATGGCAGTGAGTTTTTTTTGTTTGAGTATAAGGCATTGGTAGAGCTCTGGTAGTGTAGTGCCTAAGGCATTTGACTGCTAACCAGAAGGGTGGCAGTTCAAACCCATCAGCTACTCTTTGGAAGGAAAGTTGGGCAGTCTACTTCCGTAGTGACACTGCCTCAGAAACCCAAGGAGGGGTCGCTATGAGTCAGATCCAACTCGATGGCAAATATCAACACCAACAACATTTATATATGGGAGCTCTGGTGGTGTGGTGCCTGAGCCTTTTGACTGCTAACCAGAAGACTAGTGGTTCAAACCCATCAGCCACTCAGAGGAAGGAAGATTAGGCAATCCACTTCCATAGAGATACCATCTTGGAAACCCAAGGAGTAGTCGCTATGAGTTGAATCAACTTGATGGCAGTGAGTTTAGTTTTTGGTTTGTATTTTATATATATCTGTGGTATGGGTGAACCAAAGTTAATTTAGCCATTGCCCTTTTGAGGGTCATTTAAATCACTTCTAGCTTTTTCCCTATTGCAAACCAAGCTGCCACAGACACCTTTGGACCTGCTTTCTGGGCACTCAGATAAGTGTTTCTCTGCAGTAGACACAGAGAAGTGGAATCACTGGATCATACAACATGAACACTTTAGATTTTAATCCATACTCTCAGATTACAGAATAGTCACGCTAGTTCAAAATCCTACTGAGAGTATATAAAAATGCCTTTCATCCCATAGACTTTTATTTATTTTTTTCTAATTTATTAGGTGAAAAAAACAGGATCTCTGTTTGAATTTCTATTTTACTGATTACTAGTAAAACTATACATTTTCTCATGCTTTTATGGGCCATTTATATTTCCTTCTCTGTGGATTTCTATTTCATATCTTTAGAATATTTTTCTATTAAATTGTTCTTTGTTTCTTTATTGATTTGCAAAGGCTCTTTATATATTCTAGACACTGATCCTTTGTTGAAAAATTTTCTCCCTTTGTGTTTTAGCTTTATTTATGATGTCTTTTTTCATAAAGCAGTTCTTCTCTTAATGTAATCAAATTTATCAGTCTCTTACATATTTTGGTTTTTGTGCCTTGTTTAGAAAATCTTTCTCTATACCAAGTCTTAAACAAATTCTCCTACATTACCTTCTAATTTTTTTTCCCATCTAGGTTGTTACCAGAGGGGTTTTTTAGGTTAGTAACCTCCTATCTATACTGCCCTTGTATCTACGGCCTGGGTAGAAATGTAAAGCCTCGACAGCTCTGAACTCGCACAGAGCCCTCAGAGAGCATTTGAGCAGTGCCAACGGGTTCCAGCAGAGGGCAGTGTCTGAGCAGGTCTGCCTTTCTCTGTTGTGACCCCAAGGAAAGGGAATATTTTAACTGCTCTGAGATTAGCAAATCCCAGTGAGGGGAGAATGACTAGGAGCAAAGTTTGTTTCCCAGTATGCTACACAGTGGGAAATAAAACAAGGCCAAGAGGAAAGTGTCCTGGTGGAGTGTGTGTGTCATGACTGTGTATAGGAAGAAAGCAGATCAAAGTTAACCAGAAGCACAGAGAGCCTTCTCCAAGGGAATCTTCAATGTCTGCTTAAGTCTGGTCCACACACCTGAGATGAAAGCTCAAGTGTTACAGAGGAAATGTTATTTGCTGGACAAACAACAGGCAGGATGGAAACATGTCATCCCCAAACTTAATCCTTTTGATTTCATCAATAATTCAAGCCTTGTCTCCTTTTGGGAAAAAAAGACTTGTGGCCAGAGGCACAGCTGACTTCAGAGGGAAAACAGGAAAAAGCAGACAGTGCTGTTCAGTACAGTTCCCTCCACCTCACCCCAGACACATCTTGGGCTAACAAATCTGCCTTCTGTACTTTGTTTGCTTAATACTATCAACATGGGATTATCTATATCATTGTGAAACCAGAAGATCATCGGCAGTAAAATCCATAGATAACATAAATATATTGACCCACATAAATTTGCAAATTTGAATCAGTTTCTTGGCTCACCTGCTGGATTTTCTCTGCAATCCACTCTCCCTCTTTTTCCAACCATGCTCTGGGCCCCCAAAGGCGGCCTGTCTGGACTGAGTCCATGGGTTCCCTTGCTCATTGGTTTCCGGTTTGGACCCACCAGTGGGAGGCATCTGTGAGAGAAGGGATCTGGGTGCTCCCCATAAGGCATGTTCCATGCTGGGCTGTAGTTGGCAGTGACTGCAGTTTTCTGCAGATGCCAGGCTCCAGGCTCCTGCAGGCACCCTCTGCCAAACCTATGTTGCTGTTGTTGTTATGTGCCATAGAGTTGTACCCGACTCATAGCGATCCCTCCTTGGGTTTCCAAGGCTGTGTCTACACTACGGAAGTAGATTGTCCAACCTTCCTTCTGAGGAGTGGATGGTGGGTTTGAACCGCCAGCCTTCTGGTTAGCAGTCAAGTGCCTTAGGCACTATGCTACCAGAGCTCTGGCTCCTCTTTCCCTTTCATGTTTAGAAATGTTAGTGGTTTCAGATACTTTGGGTGTTTCACTATCCCTTGTTGATGCTCTTAACTCTGCCTGTTGTTGTTAGCTGCCTTCCAGTTGGTCCCCAACTCATGGTAACTTCATGTGTTACAAAGTAGAACTTCTATAAAGGGCTCTCTTGCCTATAATCTTATTGGAAAAAGATCACTGAGCCTTTTCTTCCTTTGTATTGCTGAGTGGGTTGGAACTGCTAACCTATACATTAACAGTTGATTGCAAACTGTTTGCACCACCTAGGGACCTTGAGGGAGTTCTGGTGGCGTAGTGCCTAAGGCACTTGACTGCTAACCAGAAGGCTGGTGGTTCAAACCCACCAGCCACTCCTGGGAAGGAAGATTGGGTAATCTACTTCCGTAGAGATACCGCCTCGGAAACCCAAGGAGGGATCGCTATGAGTTGAATGACTCAACGAATGACTCAATGGCAGTGAGTTTTGTTTGTTTGTTTGTTTGTTTTGTTTTTGAGGGACCTTTAACCCTTGAAAATGATACCGCCTCGGAAACGCAAGGAGGGGTCGCTATGATTTGAATGACTCAACAAATGACTCAATGGCAGTGAGTTTCATTTGTTTGTCTTGTTTTTGAGGGACCTTTAACCCTTGAAAATGGTCCTTTGTTAATTTATCTTCAGTCATCTCCTTTGAGCATGATGTTTGATCCCTGTCTGACTAATGTTGTTGTTGTTATTTGCCATCCAGTCGGCCCGACTCATAGCGACCCCTCCTTGGGTTTCCGAGGCAGTATCACTACGAAGTAGGAATGCCCAACCTTCCTTCCAAGGAGTGGCTGGTGGGTTTGAACCGCCAGCCTTCTGGTTAGCAGTCAAGTGCCTTAGGCACTATGCTACCAGAGCTCCTGTCTGACTAATAGAGAAACCTAAATCTATCTTGATTTTACATCCTGAAAGAGACCAACTATACAATGATAATTTTATTGTAAATTTGGACTCCATTTTCCACACAATCACCAAGGCCTGTGGTGGCTGCTGCCCAAGCACTTTTCCAACTGACAGAGCAACTAGTCGTTGCAAATCTGCCTAACAGCACCCTGCTGGCTTGGTCCATTTTCTGTAATTCTCTAGTGATGATTTATCAGAGATACCTTCCCCCAGGCTCAGAAAAATGTCCCACTGTTATAAATACTCTGCACTCCAGTTCTAAACTTTAAAGGCACACAACCTGAAAGACGAAAGATTTACAAGAACCAATTTGGATGTCTTGATGGTTTGACTAATTCCTTGAGGAATGGGTACAGAAAGTTGCCAGAGATGTAAATTACATTCATATGCAGCCCCCCCTTTCAGGAAGAGGATTGCTGTTCTGTAAGCGAAATAGTCTCAATAAACTGGCCCTCTAGCCAGGTGAGCCACTTGCTTTTCATCATCTCCACCAGAAGTACAAGACTAAGTGAACTGATTGCACCCCTACCTGCTTCTTCCACCTACTGGGGAAGGTGTAAATGAACAAAGCTCAGAGTGTGCGCAATAGGAGGAGCAGGACCCTAATCAACACATTAGATAACCCTGAATAATTGAGAGCTGTTTGGACACCTACTTTAATTAAACACTAAGTGAGTCTTATTCACTGCAGATTGTCCTAGTTTCCATCACTTGTCCTTTCTGGTGCACCTCTTCCTCCACTTTTAGCTAATCGACTACGCCCTCTTTCCCAATCCCAGCTCACAGCCCATTTTCAGCCTTGTCTAGTGGCCTCATCCAAGAGATGTACTTCCCTTACCCCACATCTAATCTATATTCAAGGCCTGTGGCTTCATCTACATCTCTGAAGTCTGCATTCTTCTTACTACCACCACCCAACGCTTTAGGACTGTCCCAAGTGCCTTCAGAACTTGGTCTTATTTCTGCCAGCTTCACTCCACTCCCCACACCACAGCCAGAGTGAACTTCACAAAATGTTTATCTGTCCTTGGGACAAGAGATCTGGTGGTGCAGTGGTTAAAGTATTGGCTGTTAATCAAAAGGTCAGCAGTTCAGATCCACCAGGCACTCTGTGGGAGAAAGATGAAGCAGTCTGCTTCCATGAAGATTTACAGCCTCGGAAACCCTATGAGGCAGTTCTGCTCTGCCTTCTACTCTGTCCTATCCAGTCCACTATAAGTCAGAATCAACTTGATGGTAGTGAGTTTTTGTGGTCATGGTCCTTGATACTCTTCAGCTTAAAACTCTTCAAAGACTCCCCATTGCTTTTAAGATAAAGGCCCAAAGCTTTATAAACCTGCAAGGGCTGGTCCCTGTCCACCACCTCCATATCATCTGATGCCATGCTTCCCTCTGCCATGGTTAGGTACCCTTTCTCGGTTCTTCTTTGTGCTCCTTGAACATGTCATGCTCTGTCTTGGCTCATGTCCTTCTCTTTGCCTGTAATGATCTTTCACCATCAACTCCTACCTTTCCTGGTTATCTCCTATGCCTCCTCAGACCCCAGCTCAAACAACACCCTGTCTGTCACGACCTGACTAGGTCCCTCATTACCTGGGTTTTGAACCCATTCATTCCAGTTTGACCCCTGCTGAGAACTTACATTTCTACCCCAGATATACTGAATCAGAATCTACATTTTTTAACAACATCCCAGGTGAGTCATATAGATCCCTAAGGAATCACCTGAGGATCTCCTTAAAATATAGATTGTGATTCAGTATATCTGAGTTGGAAATGGAAATTTTCAGCATGGGTCAAACTGGAATGAGTCTGTTCAAAGCCCTACTCATTACATACTCCCATAATGTGGTCACTGGTTTTAGTGATACACTTAATTGAGAGACTGATGCTTGTCTCATCCACTAGAATGGAAGCTCAGAAAATTGGGCATGGTGTCTGTCTTTGTGTACCTGGCATTGTGCCTGGTATATGGGATAACCTCAAAAGAGATTTCTTTAATGTCTGAATGGACCTTATTATGGTCTTTGTTTTAATATCAGGGAGTGGTTACAAGCCTTTTGGCACCTCCACAGACTTGGTAAAGTGGAGGGTCAACAAAGAAGGGGAAGGCCCTCAACGAGATGGATTGACACAGTGGCTGCAATGATGGGCTCAGGTATAGCAAGAATCGTGAGGCTGGCACAGGACTGGGCAGTGATTCATTCTGCTGTGGATAGGGTCACTATGAGTTCAGGACAACTTGATGGCACCTAACAACAACAATACCACAGACTGAAAAAGTGGAGGTCCTCAGTCTGGAGAGATGTCATAGGTGTTGTGCTGATCAGAGTTAGGGGTAGGCTAGATTAGGGGTAGACTGAAAGTCAGTGATTTGCTGATGGGATATTCATAAAGTCTTCTTGCCTCATCTGTCTGTGTAGAGCCCTTCTTCCCCAATCCGGCTGTTTTGTGCCAGTGTTGTGTGCATGCCCACCCACACCCACCAGCCTATGACCTGGCCAATTCCGCCAAAGCCGCTCTTCCTTGTGGCTCCATGCCCTCGTTTATCCTTGGGTTGAAAAGCCCAATCCTTTAATTCCCAGGCATGCTTCTGACCAGATACAATAAGGCACTTAAAAGCCAGTTGGTCCCCTGGAACTTCTTTCCTCCTACTAATTATTGGCAATGCAAATGAAGGATTAAATTAGAAGCAAGAGAGGTTTTGTTCAGAAGCTTGAGTTTTAAGAACCATCCCCAGGGTAATAAAATGGAAAGGGAAAAACAGAGCACATAAGGCCTTCCTTCCATGCCTCAGCTGTTGGCCAAGATTGTACCGTAGTGATGATGTAAGAGGTAGGGGAGTTAGGGCTTGGAGAGGTAATTGTGTTTGCCAGTGGTTCTCAAGCTGTAGCAGCATCAGGATCAGCTGGAGGATTTATTAAACACAGATGACTGGGCGCCAATCCCAGAGTTTCTGACTCAGTTGGCCTGGGATGAAGTCTAAGAATTTGCATTTCTAATAAGTTCCCAAATGTTATTGATGCTGCCAGTCTTTGGAGACCACACTTTGAGAACCATTGTGCTACATTATGGTCTCCCTCCATGTCCTCTACCTCCCCAAGCCCAAACCCACTGCCGCCAAGTCGGTTCTGCCTCATAGCGACCCTATTGTTGTTGTTGTTGTTATGTGCTGTTGAGTCAGACCCTACTCATAGTGACCCCTCCTTGGGTTTCCGAGGCAGTATCACTATGGAAGTAGATTGCCCCATCTTCCTTCTGAGGAGTGGCTGGTGGGTTTGAACCACCAGCCTTCTGGTTAGCAGTTAAGTGCCTTAGGCACTATGCTACTAGAGCTCCTTAGCGACCCTATAGGACAGAGTTAAGTAGAACTCCCCCATAAGGTCTCCTAGGCTGTAAGTTTTTATGGAAGCAGACTGCCACACCCTTCATCCTTGGAGTGGCTGATGGGTTCAAATTGCCAACCTTTAGGTTAGCATCCAAGCACTTAACCATTGCACAACCAGGGCTTCTATCTTCTATCTTCAAATAAAAAACCATACATACCCACTGCCTTCAAGTCAATTCTGACTCACAGCAACCCTATAGGGCAAAATAGAACTGCCCCATAGGATTCCCAGGGCTGTAAATCTTTACAGAGTTACAGCAAAAGGGCTGATAGGTTCGAACTGACAACCTTTTGGTTAGCAGCCAAATGCTTTAACCACTACACCACCAGGGCTCCTTTCCTCTAGTTCAGTGCCTCCCAATTTAAAGCACCTCCAGTCACCTGGCAACCTTGTTAAAGCACAGATACTGATTCAGTAGGTTGGGATGGAGCTTGCGCTTCTGCATTATTAACAAGCTCTCAGATGATACTGCTGCTGATGCTGCTGATGTTGCTGGTGCAAGAACCACATACTGAGGAGCAAAAGCTAAAGCAAGCCATTGCCTCCCGAGCTCTGGTTCTGTGTGACAGAGAGCCCTTCCTTTATGTCTTCATGGGACATTAAGGTATTGAATAGGGGATATTTTTAGAAGACTTTAGAGAAAGAGGTGAGTGTCAGGGAACATCGCTGTAAGTCACATTTTCCCAGGTCTCACTGGCCTAGCCAAGAAGAACCTAGCATCTATATGCTGGAGCCCACTTCTGTCTCAGCTGCAGAGGGAATCTTAACACCAAAAAACCAAACTCACTGCCATCAAGTTGATTCTGACTCATAGTGATCCCTTTTGGGTTTCTGGGATGGTAAATCTTTACAGAAGTAAATTGCCCAGTCTTCCTTCTATGGAGTGGCTAGTGGGTATGAACCACCAGCCTTCTGGTTATCACTCAAATGCCTTAGGCTCTATGCCACCAGAGCTCCTGGAGGGAATCTTGGTCTTTCTTTATTCCTTTTTACTGAAAAGACTCTTGCCCAGAATGCTGAAGGATGTGAAGAGGAAACAGCCAAAGAAATACAATGACAGTATCGGACTACTAGGTCAGATGTATGGAAAGTGTCTCTCCTCTGGGAGGGGGGTCTTAATGGGTTTTACCACATCTGTCCCTGTCAGGGATTGTAAATTTCAAAAAAAAGGCTTTGATTCTGTTGGAAGGTGCTGTGGGGTTGGGAGAGAGATGCCAGCTGTGCTTAGAAGTAGAATCTTTGATGTGGTGAAAAAATGTGGAATTGTTCATTACAGATTAGTAAGTAAACATAAGTAAGCTCATGCTTACTTTGCTTATTAGATAACCTGTGTGTTATAGCACATTGTTTATGAGCATGAGCTCTGGAGTCAAAAGATGCATCCTCAAAGCCCACCTATGTCACTTATGAGTGTGTCACTTTGGGAAAGTCACATGACCTCACAGAGCTTCCATTCCCACATAAAGGAAATGGGAATGATAGCACCTATCTCAATAGTTTGCTGTTAAGCTTTAAATGAAATGACATATGTAAACTATTTACCACCATGCTTAACACTTAACCAAATCTGTTGCCATGGTGTCAATTCCAACTCACGTATTACAGAGTAGAACTGCTCCATAAGAAGCTCTGGTGCTATAGTACCTAAGGCATTTGACTGGTAACCAGAAGGCTGGAGGTTCAAACCTGCCAGCCACTCCTTGGAAGGAAAACTGGGCCATCTACTTCTGTAGAGATATCGCCTTGGAGACCTGAGGAGGGTCACTATGAATTGGAATGACTCAATGGCAGGGAGTTTGGTTTTTTGGTTTGGTTTGCCTTTTGGAAGTAGATCACCATGCCGTTCTTCTAAGACACTTTGGTTTGGTTTGGTTTGCCTTTTGGAAGTAGATCACCATGCCGTTCTTCTAAGACACCTGTAGGTAGGTTTGAACCTCCAACTTTCAGACCATCCCAGCACTTAAGTGTTTGTGCCATATAGGGACACTCACTTGGTCTTTAGTGAGTGCTTGATGAATTACAGCTCTTTTTTACTTTGAATAAAACCAGTTAGCTGCTGTTGAGCAGATTCTCTCATGGCTGTAGTCTCATGCACATCAGAGTAGAACTCTGCTCCATAGGACTTTCAGTGGCTGATTTTTTTGGAACCAAGTTATCAGGCCTTCCTTCTGAGACACATCTGGTTGGACTCTAACCTCCAACCTTTCAATTAGCAACCAAGCACATTAACTATTGACACAACCCAGGCACTCCATTTTTTAAAATATGATTTTAATGAGAAAAATTAGTTATAGAAAAGTCCCTGGTGGTGCAAACTGTTAACATGGTTGGCTGCTAACTGAAACATTGAAGGTTGGAGTCCAACCAGATGTGCCTTGGAAGCGAGGTCTGGCAATCTCGTTCTAAAAATCAGCCACTGGGAACACACTTCTCTCTGACACACATGGGGTTGCTATGAGTTGGAATGGGCTTGATGGCAACTGCTTCGCTAGTACTAATTGTAGTAGAATTAGACGCAACATCAAAAGAAAAATGGGCGGAGCAAGAACCTGGGGAATAGAACAGTAGGATTGTTTGGCCATTGGGATTTCTTATCCTTCACAGAGCTCAGTGTCTGGCCCATATAGATTATCAATAAATATTTGTTGAATAGAAGGAAGGAACTATATGGGTAAGTTAGTAAGTGAGAGGGGTCTGAGCTCATAGAAGTTGTCCAAAGGGAAGTATTTATGGAAACACTTGAATTCCAGAGAGGGAAGGCTTTCAGGCTCAGGTGACCTTGCTCAGTTTATAGAATCGGCCACTGCTACTGTTTACAAGGTTGTTAGAAGCACATGACAATGCATGTGAAAGTGTGTGGTTCACTGCAGAACAAAAATCAAGTAGTAGTTCTTTTTCTGAAAAATGGAACAACTATCTAACGGATCCTCTGGGTTGTGATGACTTCAATCGTGAGCCTGAGGTTGAAAGCTTCTAGCCTTCAGGTTTTGATGTTTTGGATTTGCCTTTTAGGCTGACCCTTTTTCTACCAGAAAAATCTCTGGGCTTCTGAATATTATTTGCTAAATGGGAGATGAGCTTCTTCATAAGGCCTGCATATGGGTGGGAGAATAAGGACCCTGGGGGCCTGGCTGGCAAAGGGATGGTACTCAAATACCCTCCCACCCTGATCCTCTCCTCAGTCTAAAGCATCTCATTTATTGTTAATGCGGTTTCCACTGGCTCATTTGCAAACAGTCTGAATAAAACATCAGAGCAGTGTGGGGACGGAAGGCTCTCTCTCTCTTCCATTACCACCTCTGCCGCTTTCCGTCCCTCCTTCCATTTCCTCTGGTCTCTTCTCCCTTCATTACTCTGATTAACAACTTTTATCTAATTGGCTTGTCACGAAACAGCCAAATAGGACTCCTGGGCTCTTGTAGGAATGGGGAGGAAAACCACCTGGGCAAGCCTAGGATTTGTTTTTGTTTTCCTGCACAGGGAAAAGGCAAACAACAAATTTTCCTATCACCTTTGAGGGGAGATTGGGGAAGAAAGAGGCTGATCTGCTCTGTCTGCCAGGGAGCTGCCTCAGCCCACAAGAGGTTGGCAAAAGAGTTTGCCTGGAGGGAATTGTGCACCATAGGTAATGTCCTATTTGAGGCACCGTTGTTGTCACAGCAGGAAGGAGAAATCTGGCTGCACAGGCAAGTCAGTGTCTAATGCTGATGTAAGACAGATTAGAAAAGATGCTGTCATAAAGCATGCAAAGAGCATGGCTCTCAATTCACAAACACGGTGTGCGGGAACTATAGCTTCGGTTATCTTCTCTCTCTCTCTCTCTCTCTCTGTGTGTGTGTGTGTGTGTGTGTGTGTGGTGCCCTCAAATTGACTCCCACTCATGGTGAGCCCATATGCATCAGAATTGGACTGTGCCCCACAGGGTTTCCAATGGTTGATTCTTTTGAAGTTGATCACTAGGCCTTTTATCTGGGTGCCTCTGAGTGGACTCAAGTCTTCAATCTTTCAGTCACTAGCCAAGCACATTGACCATTTGCACTCCCCAAGGAGGATGTTACCCTCTCTAAGTTAACTTAATTACTTATTCCACGCCCCCATTTGGCTGGGGTGTTGGAGAATTTAATCTCAGCCTTCCTCAGGCTCCTCAGCTCTCCTCAGTTAGAAATGGTGGCAGGTGGTTTTAAAAACATTTGAGGAGCTGGGTATTTATAGGCAATTAAATAGAGGAATGTTAGAATGAGATTGCTAGGTTAGTTACAGAACTGATTGCTGTCCTACAGGGCAATCAACCATACGGTTTGCAGGAGTCTTTTCTACTAGATTTTATTTGCATCTCTACTGGACAAAACTCTACAAGTTAACATGTAACTTCAATAAGTCTGGGACCTTTGATCAATAGGAAACAGTAAGTCAAAGAAAATATATTCTCCTAGATAATTAAATTATCCTTGGGTAGGCCTGCTAAATAAGAGCTATGATAATGAAAGGACAGGTTGCCTACTTTTTGTGTTATTTTCAAGTTTTAAATCTTTCTCCTTCCATTCCTCTTCGGTCTTGACTCACAGACCTACCCCTCTTCATTATCTCTTCTCCTATCTTAATTCCAAGGAGATTTTGGAGGAGGGGAATCCATTTCCCCCCACTGATTCTGGCTAGGACGTTTTGTCTTTATGCATTTATTCTTTTTCCTCTCCTCTGAAACTCAGAATTTAAAAAACACAAGGAAGGCAGACTCATGCTTAATTTTGCGTTGGGTGTTACCAACTTCTCCCCTGAGGCAACATAAACTTTCTTATATCAACCTGAGGAGTCCCTGGATGGCACAAGTGCTTAAGTGCTTGATTACTGACCGAAAGGTTGGTGGTTAGAACCCATCCAGAGGTATCTTGGAAGAAAGGCCTATCAATCTGCTCCTGAGACGTCACAGCCTGGAAAACCCTATGGAGCATAGTTCTCTGTGGGACTTGCCATGAGTCAACATCAACCTGATGGCAATTTGTTTGGTTTTGGTTTATGTCACCAGCCACTGGGAATGCAAGTCCACAAGAGATTGAAACCAGCTGGGGTCTGGGAAAGATTTTGTGGAATAGGTTGAATTTGAGCCGAGTCTTGAAGAAGGGGGAGAAGTAGAATGAAGGGTATTTCAAACAGAGAGGATCTCTAGAAAGAAGTTTCAGGGGTCACCATAGTGGAAGAAGAAAGATCCTGGAATTGTGAGGTCAGGAGGCTAAGAGAGTCATTATCATGCATTTTGAAGTGCCTGAAGAAAACAAGATGGGACCCTGAAATCTTCACTCAAAGCTGGAGTGTGCTGGATATGCTGGCAAGTGATATAAGCTTAAGCAAGAAAACCAAAAAGCTTCTGGAGGCAGTCTGGGTTGGTGAAAGAGCCCTGGAATGCCTAAATCTCCAATCCAGCTCTCCCATATACCAAACCTCAGAAAACCAAACCCAGTGCCATCGAGTTGATTCCAACTCACAGCAAACCCCAATGGGTTTCTAAGGTGGTAAATCTTTATGGAAGTAGATTGCCCAGTCTTACTTCTGTGGAGTGGCTGGTGGGTTTGAACCACCAACCTCCTGGTTAGCAGTCAGATGCCTTAGGCACTGTGCTACCAGAGCTCCTTCCATATACCAAAGGAGATCGTTTATATGGAGGCACTTAAAGCTGCCAAACACTCCACACATAAACACTGCATGCCACAGGCACAACATTCCACACCTAAGCACTCCACACATGCCACAGATACAATTATCAGTACTGGCGTCATTACTCAAGCTAGGAGAGTGATAAAACCTGACACTGAAGTATGTCCTGCTCTGTTTGGCTGTGCCCAAGGCCATTCTGAGGAAACCCTGGAGAAGTTGTTCTCTCAAATTAGACATGCAAAGAAACCACCGGCTGAGGACTAGAGTAGCCTTCTGATAAGGTGGATTTTTCTTCTCTTTAAAAACCTTTGTTAATGTAAGAAGCTAACTTACCAAGTGGTGTCTCTTTGATTGATTATTAGAAAGTCGGGCTTAAAAAAATATGTATTTATCAGCCACTTGATAGCTCCTGGTTTGTATATTATCAGTGCATATACTCTGTCCATATTTTTATTTTATCCATATTTTCTGATCAATTAATATATGTTTTCCTGTAGTAAAGCTAACCCTATGAAGGTAGCGTAGTGGCTAAGGCACTTGACTGCTAACCAGAAGGCTGGCGGTTCAAACCCACCAGCCACTCCTCGGAAGGAAGGTTGGGC
>NW_006921675.1:3134290-3135543 GCF_000298275.1 Orycteropus afer afer | reverse complement strand
ATATAGCTTAATTAATTGTGAGAACTTTGTCAGCCATCCCAGAATCTTTCCATATGCCATAACCCAATAACAGACCCCTCTCCCCTCTAGAAGTAACCAATATCCTGATATTTACAGCAATCACTTCCTTGCATTTGTTTATAGTTTTATCACTCAGAAGTATATCCTTAGCCTTACCCATTAAAAAATATATATTTTTGATATTTCTTTTAAATCTAGTTTAACCTACAATTTCCACTTCAACTTCCTCTGATTCTTACTAATTTTTGGTTTAAGAACCTGGGCCTTCTAACCTGTAGAGTTTCCCTATAAAATCTGGATTCTGTTGATTGCATATTCAAGGAGCAGTTCAATACGCTCCTGTGAGCTCTGTATTCCTGCAAATTGCTAGTTGTATCCAAAGGCTTGATTAGACTTAAGTTTGATCCCTTTGGCAAGATTATAGATGGTGGTATGTTTTTCACCAGGAGGCACATAATGTCTGCATGTCTCTCTTTCTGTGATGTTAGCAGCTGTTGATGTTCAATGCCTAGATCCATTAATTCACTGGGGGTTGCAAAATGGTGATGTTCTAATTCTATCATTTCTTTTTCAATTGTGAGTTGGAATGCTTTCATAAAGAGATTTTGCCTCTCATCTACAATTTGCTTACCCAGTGGTTCACAAAAGAAAGGAAGGATAAATGTTTGATTTTTTTTTTTTTTTTTAATAACCCAGTTTTCAAGATAATGAATAGATTCCTTTCATCCTCCAAAAGTGATCGGTCAGTATCTTTTCAAATGTCATTATAAAGCCATGAATTTAAACATTTTATGGGTTAAGTACGTTGCACCTATTATCCTTATTAGAACTCAAATTTTCCCATTTTTGGCAATGTGAGCTTCTTCAGTTAGCTCCTGAGTCCTCCTGGGATGACTCTCATTCTCCTTGCTATTAGGAAGGACAAGATGCTTCAGGTTTATCTTATACATTTCCTGTCCCAAACCTAAAACCAGTCATTTCTTCAAAAAATGCTGAAATTTTATTTTAGTTATTTATTCTTTTAGTGAAAATGGTATTTTAAGACTTCAAACTGGTGATCATTGCTACCTTACTAAAGGGTTAAAAAACCAAAAACCAAACTCACTGCCGTTGAGTCGGATCTGACTCATAGGGACCCCTCCTTGGGTTTCCGAGGCAGTATCACTACGGTAGATCGCCCAACCTTCCTTCCGAGGAGTGGCTGGTGGATTTGAACCACCAGCCTTCTGGTT
>NW_006921675.1:3116952-3133710 GCF_000298275.1 Orycteropus afer afer | reverse complement strand
CCTTCTGGTTAGCAGTCAAGTGCCTTAGCCACTATGCTACCAGAGCTCCCCAAACATAGTATATTAGGGAATAATTAGAGCATAACTCAAATTTTATGTTTGGTCATAGGCAACTTTATCCAGAAAAAAACTGTTTGGTGAATTCACCTCAATGAACAGCAGCACCCTCTTGAACCAAACTATGTAGGAATACACAAAACAGAAAAAAAAAAAAAAAAAAAAAAAAAATCAGCACTATCTTTCTTCAAAATCAGAGAGAAAGCACAGTCTATATCCAAAGAACTTAAATGGCAATCACCAAATCTTGCCGAAGTGGCTCCTTCAGTGCTAACAGTGGCTGGGTTAGTGGTTTCACACGTTGCTAGATTTCCAAAACTTTCAGCTGTGAGGCAAGTCCTCAAGGGCAGATGAGAAAGCAGCAAAAGAATTTCCAGCAGTGATATAAAAATTAACTGAAGAAGGTTATAGGTCCTATTAAATTTTCAGTTTTGATGAAACATGTATCTATTACAAATGCATGCCTCAAAGGGCCTACATCTCAAAGGCAGAAAAACGACCTAGAATTTAAGACTACAAAAGATTGCTTAACTATGGTTTTCGTGCCAGTGCCCTATAGAGGACGACGAGCCACACCCACCCATATCTGACATTACAAGTTTCCACCTAATTTCAGATAGTCCTTCTTCTACCATTTCACAATAACTCACAAACTGCAACCCTTCCACAATCAGGTCTTTTTCAAGGCAAAACCAAAACCAGACTCACTGCCATCAAGTCGATTCCAACTCATAACGACCCTGATTGGGTTTTCAAGGCTGTAAAGCTTCACAGAAGCAGACTGCATCATCTTTCTTCTGTGGAGTGGCTAGTAGGTTAAAACTACCTACCACCCTTTATGTTAGCAGCCAAATACCTTAACCACTATAACACCAGAGCTGCTTTTTCAAGGCAAAGTGCCATATTTATTATACTAGTTTGGTTTCTATATTTCTTAGTTATTTAACATGCTTAGAAGCATGCTACCATTTTTATTAGATTTCCTATCTTTTTTTAATGTGCCACTAATGAAGTTTTTGAGTGCTGTGTGCCCTTATTCCCATTTTTCCCATAAACCCACTGGTTTTAATTGGGTGATTTTGCACATCTCAGTGATTTTTAAGAACATGCATGTCGTGCTATAGCAGAGCTGAACTCACTCACACACATACACACATGCACACACACATTTATCCTTACAAGTTTATGCTGATATCTCCAATTCAACCTCAGGACTGTAAGATTTTTTACTTAACCTCATCTGCCTCTATTTCCTTTTTCTCATGCCAAAATTCCTGGTTCTCAAGAACAGAAAGCTCAGAAGATCAAAAATATATGTTGTTTTTGTTGGTAGTCGCCATGGAGTCAACTCCATTCATGGTGACCTCATGTGCAATAGAACAAAAATGTTGCCCATTCCTGCACCATCTTCACAATCCTTGGTGTGTTTGAGTTCATTGTTGTGACCGCTGTGTATTTTGAGTGTTCTCCAAACCAGGGGCTCATCCCTCAGCAGTATATTGGACATTATTCTGTTGTGAACAGTAGGATTCTCACTGGCTAACTTTCAGAAGTGGTTCACCAGACCTTTCTTCCTACTCTTAGTCTAGAAGCTCTGCTGAAACCTGTCCACCAAGGGTGGCCCTACTGGTATTTGAAAAAAACAGTCACATAGCTCTCAGCATCATGGCAACACACAGGACACCACAGTATGACAAACTTACAGATGGGAGATGGGTACAAACACTACAACAACCTATATCATCACTGAGAACTCTCCCAGAGGGAGCCCTCACTGGTCAGTTTCAAGAGCAGGCTGGCGATAGAGTGTCCAGCCTCTTCAGACTTCATCAAAGACACTCTGGACTTACCACTGTTGGATTGAACACAACGGCTGTGCTCCCCAGCGGTGCTCCCTAGTCTCAAATCTGTCAGACTGCTCTCACTTCCCACAGCTTCCTCTGGCACACGTAATGATTCCTTGTAAGTCTTCAACCTATTGGTGGTTTGCCCCACCTGCTTGTGTTTGGGGGTTTGTGGAGATACTTCATCGTCTTACCTTACTGTAATTGTTGTTCATGGATCTTTAATCTTTACTATCTAATTGTTCTGTTTTTATGGGGAGTTCTGGGACATTAAAAGACTATGCTTTTGTCACTGTTATGTTCCCAGAATCCCTCCCTGGTAATAATTTTTTCATAGTTTATTTCTCTTTGGATATGAGTATTTATCTTCTATATGCAGATATTTAAAATTTTTATTTCATCAAATATATTTTTTCTTTCTCTATTGCTTTCATGTTTAAAAAATTTGTTGCCATTCAGATGTTAGAGTAAAATCTTTTTACAATTTCTTGTGATATTTTAAGTTTCATTTTGTACATGTCCCTCTTCCATCCATGTCATATGTTAGAAAATCATTTTGTAAAACTCTGTGGGAGAAAATCTAAGTTAATTATTTTTTTCTCAAATAATAAGTTTTTCCCAACTCCATTCATTTAATAAACCACCCTTTTCCTTTCTCACCAATTTGTGTTTTCTTTATTACAGATCAATTCCTGAAAATATCAAACTATAGCTACACTCTCCCTTCTTGATATGTCTGTCAAGAAGTAGCACCACAGTGTTTATTTATGTAAGTTTAATTGTATATCTTAATAGGTAGTAAGGCATATCCCCCCCTCACTATTTTCATTTTACCAAAAAAAAAAAAAACAGAAAAGCTGTTTTCATCCATCTATTTCTTAATGAATTTCAACAAAAGGAAAGTTCCAAGTCAAATTTTTAAGTAGCCCTTTAGTTCCTCAGAAGGCAGATTGGGCAATCTACTTCCATAGTGATACTGCCTTGGAAACTAAAGGAGGGATCACTCTGACTCGGATCTGACTCAATGGCAGTGAGTTTGGATTTTTGGTTTTTGGTTCCCTAAGGTTGCTGAGTGGCACTATCAATTTGTCCTCAACTATTAAACTTCTTGTTGTTGTTGTTATATGCCGTGGAGTCAGACCCGACTCATAGTGATCCCTCCTTGGATTTCCAAGCCAGTATCACTACGGAAGTAGATTGCTCCATCTTCCTTCCGAGGAAAACCCACCAAACAGCAGCATGGAATAAAGGCTTGGCAACCTGCTTCTGTAAAGATTATAGTCAAGAAAACCCAATGGAGGTCTACTCTGTAATGCATAATGTCGCCATGAGTCAGAATTGACTCAACAGCAAAAGGTTTGGCTTTTATGGGTTTTGATTCCCTAACAATTTTCTTAGACTTATTTAAAATCTAACCATGTCTACTTATTTGACCTCTTTCCATTGATATGTAACATCACAGGAGGTGCTGCCCAAGGTTGTATCTCAGGATGAGTTAGCAAGGCTCATGACAGCTTGTTCAAAGCTGTACAAATAAGGTTGGGTGAAGGTTTAGGGACTGACATTAGTACCTGCTCAGTAGAATGATAGGGGACCTGGTGCCACTGTGATTAAGCACCTGCTGCTAACAAAAGGGAGCTCTGGTAGCATAGTGGCTAAAGCACTTGACTGCTAACCAGAAGGTTGGCGGTTCAAACCCACCAGCCACTCCTCAGAAGGAAGGTTGGGCAATCCTACTTCCGTAGTGATACTGCCTCGGAAACCCACGGAGGGGTCGCTATGAGTCGGGGCCGACTCGACGGCACATAACAACAACAACAACAGCTAACCAAAAAGTTGATGGTTCAAACCCATAAGCCACTCACTCCACAGGAGCAGATCTGGCAGTTTGCTTCCGTAAAGATTACAGCACTGGAAACCTTATGGAACTGTTTTACTCTGTTCCATATGGTTGCTATGAATTGGAATTGACTTAATAGCAATGGATTTGGTATTAGTAGGATAGGAGAACCATGAAGCTTGGAGTAAGATCTGAAAGCCAGGGTTCAATCAGGCATACAAGATGTGTCAAGAGACTTGGCCTCTCCTGTTGTGATGTGGGAAAATGATTAGCATTAGTAGACCCAAGATTGAGAAAAAGGTCCATCTACCAGGAACAAGTACCCACTAACCAAACTTCAGAACAAATCCTTCTTATGACAAATAATATACATTTGCCAGATAGCTGAGCAGGACCAGGACTGTGATATGAAACCAGGGAACAGAGCAAAGCTAATATAATTACTGTACAAGGAAATCTAATCCATGATCTTGATCTCTCAAGGTTGCTGAATCAAACTGAATTGCACAGTCAGAGTCAGCAGTAGCAATACAACATATTTGCATTCTGGTTTTTTCTACATGAGGCTTTCAGCCCTGACCTTGTGAGGTGAAAGCTGACATCTTATAAATACCTTCTCTTGTCTTCCTGAGAGAAAAACAAAACCCAAATTCACACATCCAATAAAAGGAACATAAAGGCTACCATTTTGCAAATAAACTTGGAAAAATATTCTGGAATATCTCATATAAAACATCAGACTAGAGACTCAGCTGAGAGTCAATAGATTTTGTTTTATGTGCAGTCTGTTATTTAAAGGGAGAGAAGGAGTCAAATAGTAAAACTCAGCCTTCAGGAAGACACACAGACACTAAATGGGAACAGGCAACTCATGTCTGTTGGCAGTGAATCCTCCAGTGACTCTGGCTCATTAATCTTTTTGTTTTTTTCTGTTTTCAGCAGTCAGAACCTATCTTAGTTCTCTAGTGCTGCTATAATAGAAATACCACAAATGGATGACTTTACAAACAGGAATTTATTCTCTTACACTTTAGGAGGCTAAAAGTCCAAGTTGAGTGCCAGCTCTAGGGGCTGGAGGAAGGCCCTTCTACCTTGGGCTTCAGCTCTGCTTCTTATTATAGGCCACTGAAGCTGAAGGCATCTCCTAACTCAGGCAGCTGCTAGCTGCTGAGGCTGATGAATCCAAGATTAGCAGATAAAATGGCACAATCCCAGATCAGTAGGAAACATGGCAGGCCACTGGTTCAAGTCCAGGAACTGAAGATGAAGACTTGGCCAAAGAAAGGCTCCAAATATGCCAAAAAGATTGAGACCTTCTTCAAAGCTTCTCCACATATACTGGAAGCAGGCCACACCCCAAAAGCCCTTTCCACTGATTAATATCTCACAACACATTCCACCATGGAGGTGATTACAATCTCATCATGGGGAATAACTATATCCAGCTACCAAACCACTCAAAACCACAGCCCAGCCAGCTTGACACAAAACCTTAACTGCCACAAAACCCTCAGTTCACCAGCTGGAAAGCAGATTCACTGATTCCATTAACTTGTTCAAATTTAGAGTTGCAAGAACACTTAAAAATGACCACTCCCATTGCCCTCATTTTATTGCCACAGAGAGAGGGTCTACAGGTGGCCTGGAGAGGTGAAGGGACTTGCCCATTCATCTCATCTGCAGAAAAGCCAGAAACAGCCAGATCACTGCTATCAAATGGCAGTTGCATTCATAGATCTCACAAACATTTTACAGGTGAATCAAATGGAAGCCAACATTGGGAAGACCATGTGGACAAATTACTACGGAACGCGTGCTGGGAAGTCTACCAGTAAGAAAAGCACCAGGCTGCTCCTTAGAAAGGCTACAGCTTGCATGTGGCTGTTGTTTGTTGTTATTTGCCGTCGAGTTGGCCCCGACTCATAGCGACCCCTCCTTGGGTTTCCGAGGCAGTATCACTACGGAAGTAGGATTGCCCAACCTTCCTTCCGAGGAGTGGCTGGTGGGTTTGAACCGCCAGCCTTCTGGTTAGCAGTCAAGTGCCTTAGGCACTATGCTACCAGAGCTCCTATTGCATGTGGCTAGTGGTGCATAAACCAGGACTTCAAACAAGTTCATCCCATTCCACTCCCTGCTGAGAATTTGCATTTCCATTCCAGATACACTGAATCAGAAGCAGATTTTAACAAGATCCCTAGGTGATTCACATGGATACACATGAATCACATGTATGAATATGAATCACCTGGGGATCTGTAAGTGGAAATATAAATGTTCGGCAAGGGGTTTAACCAGAATGAACCAGTTTCAAGCCTTGGTAGGGTATGTATTTCAGAAGGTGGAGCCCAATACACATCTACAAACAGAACAAATCAATAGTGCATTTTAATTACCTAAAGAAAATAATGAAGAACGATTTTAAGCTATGAGGGCTGCCATAACACCATAAGTAAAGTCAATACATGGCTTGGTACATGAATTAATTAGTATTTAAATAATAGATATGACTATCAATTACACAACATTACCATAAATTACTTGCTGCGCAAACAGCTTCTTTTGCTATTATTAATAATTCCAGCTACTGATTTTCTGTAATTGCAAACCACAGTTTTCCCTTGGATGCACGACCTGGCAGGGTTACAATGCAAAGTCAAGTTCTCATTCACTCCAATAAAGTTGCCTGGTGCCTCTTTCCTGATCTGCTCACCCTTCAGAGCTAGTTTGCTTCTCAGCATCCATTCTTAGCTGTCAGAGAAACCTATGACAATCATTGACTTAGTATTTGCTTGTTATGGTCCAAGCTACCGTTGATATCAAAATCAAGCATCTAAGAAAATGCCTGAGGCAACATTTTCTGTTTCTGGGCAAGACCTGCTCTGATGAAATCATTCCATCTTGAATGACTAGCTTGGCCATGGTGGGAGGCAGATCTTGCTTAGTAGTAAATGACAAAAGTAATGTGATTTATTAAGAGACCTGGACCTGTGGTTTGGAATATCAGAGTTCAGAACCCTACTCTTCAATAATCTCAAAGTGGCATTTGGGACAAGTTATTTAACTAATTTGAAATGCTGTTCTCCCAGTTATGAGAGTCAGACTGTGTTCCTAGCCACTGACATCACAAGGAAAAGAGTAAAGATTATAGACAATATTTAAACCCCAAGTAGGAAGTATGATAAGCCCAAGCCTTTGCCATTGAGTTGATCCTAACTCATGTGTTACAGAGTAGAACTGCTCCGTAGGGTTTTCTTGTCTGTAATCTTTATGAAAGCAGATTGCCAGACCTTTCTACTTCAGTGCTACTAGGAGGGTTTGAATTGCCAGCCTTTACATTAGCAGGTGATTGCAAACTGTTTGCACCACCCAGGGACCTAGGAAGTATGATAGATGAGGAAACACTCTGTTAATTTAAAATAAGCTATCTCTCATTAATTCCAGGTTAATTATGGTTGGCATAATGCCTAGGGTATTTGACTGCTAACCAGAGGACTGGCTGTTCAAACCCACAAGCCACTCCTAGGAGGAAGATTAGGCGATCTACTTCTGTAGTGATACCACCTCAGAAACCCAAGGAAGGGTCACTACAAGTTTGATGGCAGTGAGTTTGGTTTGGTTTGAATTCCAGTTGGGTCAACACTCTACCCCATGTGAGCAGTGCCCATGGAACAAAGATGCAGGTCCTAGATTTTCTTCACCCTCCTTGTCCCCTCTGAGAGACACATACAGAGGCAGTACCCACCAAATCATCAGAGGTGACACTTACCGAGGGCTCTGATATGCAGGGACCATTCTCAGACTGTAAGTGGATTTTCAATCCTCTCAGCAACTCTATGAAGAAAGTTTTGTTCCCATTTTACAAAAAAAGAAACAGAGACACACAAAAAAAGTTAAAGTCACAGAGCTAACAAATAACAGATCCAGGATGTATACCTAAGGGGACTGTCTAAAGAGTCTGCACTCTTAAGCAACTTGCTGAACTATCAAATGTACAACTGTCATTCTTGGAGTGGGCTTCTGCCTCCTTTCCTGTTTCAGTGATCTGGGTCTAACAACTCAGAAGACAATTATCTCACATCCAAAGGGCTTTCTAAGCAGAATCCAGCTCAGGTGCCATCTCCCCCAGGAAACCCTCCACAGCGTTCTCACAACACTCTGGGTTCACCCTATCCTGACTCTCAGCTCAATGACTTCACAAGGCTGGTAGCTTCTGGAGGACAGGGACAACACATTGTTGGGTTCCCAGTTTCCTTCCCCAGGATCTGGCACTAGTAGGTAAGTGATTGCTTAACAAATATATCACACACATACAAAGAATGATGACCATCAGCCAAAAAAGTCTCACAGTGACTCTCTTGCACTCCTGGGTTTGTAACCTCTTCCCTTCTATCAAGTATGCTATCCACACTTCCCTCCAAAGATGGCTGCAGGGGTGGGAGCAAGGCAGCATGGCAGCAGAGGGTTCTGAAGGAGTGGCTTCTCCCCTGGGAGCTTCTTTGGGGTTAGCCTCAGGGGTGGTGTGGGGTCTCTGGTGCCTCCTCACCCCTCCCCTACTCCTCACCTTCCTCCCCCAGGGGGCCTAGAAAGGTGACTGCAATAAAACAGGAAATAAAAAGCAGAAAGCCCATATTCTTTGGCTGATCAGTCTTTGTAATAAATGCTACAAGGTGGAACAGAAATGAATTTATGAACTATCTGAACTGCAATTTCTTTATTTCAAAGTAATCCAGTCATGGGGAAATGTCAGTTTCAATTGAAGATGAAAACAAACTTCAAGTGTCTTGCAATCCCCAACCTGAGCAACTGCTGAGGTAATAAATACAGTAATTGTCTGAGAGCTGCAGCAAGTCCTGGGCTGGGCTCATTGGCCCTGTGTGTTTGCATACTTGCACCTGTGCAAACACTTTACTCCTCAGCATACTTACCTCCTCACTTCTCACCTCCTCTTCTCTAGCACCTCCCCCTCCCATCTTCTGTTGATGTGTGTTGATGTTTTGACCCACAGCCCTAGTCTGTAGAATTCAGAGTCCAGAACATGAGTGAAAAGAGCCTGCTGTGTTGTTGAAAGCAGGAGCCATCACAAATTCAGACAGCAAAAGCCAGCTACATCGATCAGAGGATGCTAGGGCATTCAGCAAGTTCTTGTGGATCAATGGGAAATGAGTCAGAGGGGCCTGGGCCAGCCCAAGCGCCTGACAGACTCTGCTTCTTACAGACTTTTTCTGGCTTGCCAAACATGTGCGTAGACTCACCTGGATAAAGAGGTCCTGCTACAGGAATGGGGACGTTCTCCTCCAAAGCATTGCTCATCCAATAGCATCAGGACAGGACAATGGCAGAAAATGCTCCCTAGAGTTTGCTTTTACTCACTTTCTGGACATGTCAGTAAATCACAGTAACTTATGGATTGGGCTTTATTGGCTCAACTGTGGGATTGTCTGAGATTTCTTAGACAAAGTCTCCTTTATTTCTTCGTTTGTGAATCAGCTAAGAGTTTTGTGGTTCCTTATGCATTCTTTGGAGTCCCCAGGCATTACACATGGTTAACATGCTTCACTACTAACCAAAAGGTTTGAGATTCAAGGCTGCCCAGAGGAACTTCAGAAGAAAGGCATAGCTATCGTCTTCCAAAACACTAATCATTGAAAACTCTGCAGAACACAGCTCTACTCTGACACACATGGGGTCTCCATGAGTAGGAATTAGCCTGATGGCAATTGGTTTTAATGTTCATGGGGCAGACGTGGTTGCCTACCTAACAGCCATTCTCCCTTCTTTCCTTTCAGCAGGGCCCCAATTCTGCTTGGGATGGCAATGTGTTCATCCCAGAGGATGACTCCTGATTTGTCTAAGGAAATCAAGACGTCCTGTGCCCCCTGTGCCAAAGAGTAGCTTAGGGGTGGGCATGGGACCTGACTGGACACTGGTATTTAAGGTGAAGCCCTCTGGCCACTCCTGGCAAGATTTCCTGTCTCATAAAAGAGGAGCAGCGTGAGGAGAATGGATCCTCCCCTACCTGCCCTTCCTTTGTGGTTGGGATGATGGCTTGTGAGGACATGACTCTTGGAATGGTAGCAGCAGTCTTACAATTGTGGGGAGACCTTACTGACTTGCTAAAAAAATGTAGAGAGAGCTTGGGTTTTTACTGGAGTCAACTACCTCTGAGTTTTCTGTCACGTGAAATAATTAAATATCTTTATTCATTTCAGCTATTATGCAGCTATTCTGGATGTTTATTTTGTTTTGTTTTTGCAGCTGGAATTATTCCTAACTCAAGCAAATGGCTTTGAATTTACCTCTGAATACCATGCATTTGGTATTAACAAATATCAGATACTTCACATCACTCTAAACTGTTATTTAACACAGTTTTCTTAGGGACTGAAATGTTTTCACAGCTGGCTTTTATTGATGCTAGTGTCTGAGACACTGAAGAATAGAACTCTTTGGTATGAAGATTCTGCCACTCCTTTTATTTATTAATCAGTATTCAATCCTTACTTTTTTCTTACTTATTTTTCCTTATTCCTTAGAGGAACTGGCAGGGTAGAACTAAGAGTTTTTCACCTGTTTTTTTACATTTGTCTTTAAGAATCATTTATCAGTGTGGTAGGCAGAGTAATGGCTCCCCAAAAATGTCCAAATTCTAATCCTGGTAACCTGTGAATTTGTTATCTTACGTGGTGGAAAAGGACTTTGAAGAAGTAATTAATTTAAGGATCTTGAGATGGGAAGATTATCCTGGATTATTGGAATGGGTGCAATGTGATCCTCGGAATACTTAGAAATAGAAACGGGAGGCAGAAAGCTATGAGAGGGAGGTGCAACTACAGGAGAAAGGAACAGGGAGACATGGTGTTGCTGGTTTTGAAGACAGAGGAAGGGAATGTAGGTGGTTTCTAGAGACTGACAAAGGCAGGAACAGGTTCTCCTCTAGAGCCTCCCAGAAAGGAACGCAGCTCTGCCAATGCTTCCATTTTAGCCCAGTAAGACCCAGTTGGACTTCTGACATCCAGAATGTACAATTAAAAAATTTGAGCTGTTGAAGGCTCAAACATAGCAACAATTGTGAGGATGGTGAAGGACTGAGCAATGTTTCATTCTGTTGCACATAAGGTTGCTATGAGTTGAAACTGACTTGATAGCACTCAACAACAAAGCCACTAAATTTGTGATATCATCCATAGGAAACTAATACAACCAACTGGCCTTGTTGACTACAAAACTGAGCACCTCTGGTTCAGGCAAGTGTCTGGGTTCTGCCTGCCTGAGGCAACAAACCATAAAACATAAACTTGAGCCAAAGCTTGAGGGACCAAGCTCAGGACTGGGCTAGAATTAGTTTGGAAAGTATGAATAAGTAGGTAGTTCTCAAAGGAGGCTAAAACTCCCATAACATGAAAGACTACTCAGCACAAGCCCAGACTGGCTTGGTAATTCCAAAGATTTCCTTTTGCATTTGGAAATCGGGACACTGACGTCTGTTGACTTTTCCTCCTGCCCACCACCTCCTATTTCTTTTTCTTTTTTTTTTATTCCTTGCTAATATCCATGATGTGAGTATCCACAGTGTGCCACTCACATCTTTGTGAGTACTCCTGCGTAAGGTTAGTAAGAACCTCAGTCCAGGTTGCAAGGTGGAAACTATGCTCTGACTCCACTCCACTCAGAAGCCATCAACTTTGGCTTTTATTAGCAGGAGCAAATGATGAGCCATTCATTCAACTATGAATTAAGTGCCAACTCTACCAGCCACTTTTCAGGAGAAAGATGAAGCAGTCTGCTTCTGTACAGATTTACAGCCATGGAAGCCCTATGGGGCAGTTCTACTCTGTACTATAGGGCTGTGGTGACTCAGAATCAAAGCGATGGCAATGGTTTTGGGGACACTGAACAGTGTGAGATGCTTGAGAAAAAGTTATGGTCCTTGCCTCCTCCCTGTAAATTCTTGTGTGGAAGACACTGAACTAAAAAACAGCAATGTTGGAGGAAAACAGGATACTAAGATGGAAGAGGAGATTTATTTAGTTTGGAGAGCCAAGGAAGGTATTTCTTAGGAAATTATATGCAAATTGAGACTTGAAAGATAAGTAGGACTTAGTCAGAAAAAGAGCTGAAGGAAGGTAAAATCAGGTTTGGGAAAACAGTATGTACAAAGGCCTTGATGCAGGAAGTAGGCGGCAGCTTGATGTAGCAGATATATAGTGGATAAAGAGGACCCCAGCATGAAAGGAGTTAGTAGTTTTAAAAAGCTTTCATGGTCTCATGCTAAGGTTCTGGTTTTCCTTTGCCAAGCTCTCTGAGACATCAACTATGAGTGTCCATTTATAAGGAAAAAACAGTATCAAACAAGACTTCCCCAAGTTCAGGCCCACAACCCAAGTCACCTGTATTCTGTTCTCTCTGGAGGGTATTCAATGGGTTAAGAAAGAGGGGAGTGAGTACCACTGTTATGGATTGACTCATGTCCCCAAAAATTATATGCTGTAAATCTTAACTTCTATGCCAGTGGTAAGAATCCCATTTGGGAATGGATTGTCTTTATTATGTTTATGAACAGGATCAGTATAAGATATGTCTTGAGTCAATCTCTTTTGAGATATAAAAGAGATTAAACAAGCAAACATCAATGGGGAAGATAGATGCCAAGGCACATGGAAATCTCTAAGGAACCAGGAAAGAAAAGCTAAAGAGACAAGGACCATCCCCCAGAACCAAGAGAGCGAGAAAGCCTTTCTCTAGAAGCAGCTTGAATTCAGACTTCAAGCCTCTTAAATTGTGAGAAAATAGATTTATGTTTGTAAAGCCCATCCATTTCTGGTTTTTCTGTTATAGCAACACTAGATAGATAACTAAGATAACTGCTTATGCCATTTCTGTCCATATCTTTTTTTCCTGGTCCAGCAAAGATGTCACTTTGAGGACTAAGGTGTGCCTGACCCAAGCCATGGTATTTTCAATAGCCACATACGCATGTGAAAGATGGACAGTGAATAAGGAAGACCAAAGAAGAACTGATGCCTTTGAATTAGGGAGTTGGCAAAGAATATTATATACCACGGACTGCCAGAACAGTGCACAAGTTTCTCTTGGGAGAAGAACAACTAGAATGTTCCTTAGTAGCAAGGATGAGAGACCTCA
Source organism: Orycteropus afer afer (assembly GCF_000298275.1). Lineage (NCBI taxonomy): Eukaryota > Metazoa > Chordata > Mammalia > Tubulidentata > Orycteropodidae > Orycteropus > Orycteropus afer. The sequence continues at coordinate 3,120,828 of NW_006921675.1, read as the reverse complement.
TTTCACGTACTTTGAACATGGTATCAAGAGGGACCAGTCCCTGGAGAAGGACATCACACTTGTTAAGTAGAGGATCAGTGAAAAAAGAGGAAGACCCTCAACGAGATAGACTGACATCATGGCTGCAGTAATGGGCTCAAACATAGCAATGTTTGTGAGGAAGGCGCAGGACGGGGCAGTGTTTTATTCTGTTATGTGTAGTGTCGCTATGAATCAGAACCGACTCAATACATCTAATAACAACAACAGCTTCTTTGCTGTAGCAGCTGAAGATTTTAAAAATTAGAATCATTACTTATACAGGGAACCTGCAATGCAAATTAAGTGAGAGGCTGCAGAGGGCTAATGAAGTCCAATGACCTGACAGTTTAATGAAGGTGAGCAGCTCTGTTGCAGGAAGAGGGTGGCACTGCCTGCAGAGTGGCTTGGAGCAGGGGAGAGGTAAATTCAGGAGCTATATTGTGCTCTGTGAAGGCAAGTCAAACTTAAATATATATACCTGTGTGTTGGAGGGAGGGGAGGGAGGAGGGAAAAAAAAACACATTTAAATGCTTTGAACAAGCAGAAGGCCCTTCTAGTCTGATCTATTTAATGGAGTTTCTCCCTGTTCTTAGTCAACTTCAGTTGAAGTAACTAAAGGGTGAGAAGATGATCCTCTAAAAGCAATATGGTAGAATGTGCTTTGGAATGGCTAAGCACAGTGTCTACACTCAGGGTGAGGTGAAGAATCAAGATAGAAAAGGTAAAAAAAAAAATGTGCTTTTATGCATAATAAAATATAAATATGTCTATATACTTAAAAACTTTGAAACTTATATAAATATGTAAAGCTAATGTATTCATTTTAAAATCATATTGCACACCTGATGTGTGCCAGGACCTATTCTGTGAACAGACCTCGAGTTTCTCAATCGTGGATGTTTGAAAAACATAGGTTATTCCTGACTTTCACTTGGCTTCAAATTTGGTGGCACTTTTAGAAAGTGCTTGTCAGTATAATTGGTAGATCATCAACCTCAGGGTCTATTTTAATAAATGTTTCAGTTTAGGAGTACAGTGAGATTCTCTTCATATGCCTCCCCATTAATGCTGTGAAATCACAGGGCCTCAGTTTTCTGGAATTTCATTGATTCAAGTGATGCTTAATAACTGTGAGGATGTACTGAATCCTGTGCTAGGCAGTCAAACACCACAATGAGGACAGCAACCACGGTTGCCACTCTGAATGAACTGACAATAAACTGGGAATTCAGTGATAAATTCTCTCCATTAAACAATTTCAAGACAATCTTGGAGCCTTAAAACTGGGGAACATTAGCTTCAAAACCACTGACTCAAGTCAATTAAGCTTGTATTCTCTCGGCTCATCCACTTTTTTTTTTTTTTAATTTTTTTATTGTGATTTAGGTGAAAATTTACAGAGCAAATTCACTTTCCATACAACAGTTCACATACACTTTGTCTCATGACATTGACCACAACTTACCACAATGCAACAGCTCCCCTCCCACTTCCTCCTGATAGTTACCTCTTCCCTATGTCCACCCTCCATGCACTCCTGCCCCTTGAGCTGTCTCCCTGTGCATAAACAACCTTCTTTCTGCAAAGATTGTTCTCTCCAAGGAGTGTATCTACGTCAGGTAAATGTTCAATTCATATGCCTGTCTTCTGTTTGGCTGGAAACCACAGGTGTGGGTTCAATTCCAGAGCTGAAGGGCATCTAGGGGCCATACTCTCAGTGGTTCCACCAGGCTCTGTCGGACCAGCAAACCCAGTCCCCCCCCCTTTTTTTTCTCCAAATGACTTTGAGTTTTGTTCCACATTGTTCTCCCTCTCTATCAAGGTTCTCCTACATAAATCCCCTTCCAAGTGGATGACAGTGGTAGCCGGGCACCATCTAGTTCTGGTCTCATAGTTGTATAGGCTGCAGATTGGATGGTGTACCAGTCGCTAGGACTAATTGTTTCCATGAATTTTTTGTTTTCTTCATTCATCTTTGCTCTGGACGAGGAGAGACTCATTGTTGCATCTAGATGGCTGCTTGCTAGCTTTCAGGATCCCAGTCACTACCCGCCAAAGTAGAGGTGGAACAGTGTTTTGTATAGTACGTTATTAGGCTCATCCACTTTTGTTTTATTTTTTTTAAATAATATTTTAGAGTTCTTGGTGAAAGTTTACATGGCAAGTTAGGTTTTCATTTGATAATTTCCACACAAATTGTTCAGTGGCATTAGTTACATTGATCACAATGTGTCAACTTTCTCTTTATTGTGTTCTGTTTGTTCCCTGTCCAGTACTCTATTTTCCCTGCCCCCTTTATCTTCTCATCTTTGTTTTTGAGTAATTGTTTATTTTTTGTCTCATACTGATGGTTTTAAGCAGGGCACTGATCTTATGGGTAATATCCTTTCTTTTGAGTGCTACTGCTATTTCACTAAAAAATGATCTCAGGGGACAGGCTTGGTTCTAGGTTTCAAAAGAGTCTCAGAGTGATAATCTCAGGGAGTCCTTGGAGAAGGATATCATGCTTGGTAGGGTGGAGGGTCCACGAAAGAGGGGGTGGCCTTCAATAAGATGGATTGACACGGTGGCTGTGGCTCTCCTACATAATAAAGTATAGCAGGGATCGTGGAGGTGGCGCGGGATTGGGCAGTGTTTCGTTCTGCTGTGCATGGGGTCGCTACGGGTTGGAAACAACTCGACAGCACCTAACAACAACAACAATTTCATCTAATGTCAGTGTAGTCACACCTGCTCTTTTCTATTTACTGACTGCATGGAATATTTTTCTCCATCTTTTTATTTCCAGTCTGCTTGTATCCTTGTATGTTCCAAAGTGTGCTTCTGGTAGACTGTAAAATGATAGATCGTGAGATTTTTTGTTCGGGTGTTTGTTTTTTTAAATCCATTCTGCCACTCTCTGCCTTTTGCATGGGACGTTTAGACCATATACATTTAAGGTTATTACTGAAAATGAAATGAAGTGTCTACCTTACTCATTTTGCTATTTGTATTTTTGAGTGTTTCTTATCTTCTTTTTTTAATTCTAATTTTTATGTTTTTGTTTATATTTGGCTACTTTCTTGTAAAAGCTCATACAGCTTTGATGGTAGCTTTTGTTGGTTCATTTTCATGAAAATTCAGCCCTGTTTTCATTGTCAATAAGCTAATAGCATTTATTTTTATATCCTTTTATTCTGGAACATAATTCTTTATGTTCATAGATCAATATTAAGGGACATTTCTTTGCCAAATAATGATCCATGTTGTCATCATAAAAGGGAAATATTTCAAAGGTTTTCAGGTCCAAAAAAGAGTTATTGCAGATACAAGTGGGTCTATAACTGTGTTGTCCAAATGTCCCACCAAATTTATTAGCCATTTTCAGAGTTTTCATGATTGAAAATGAACCTCTCGGTAACTGCAGCCAGAAAGTAATCTGTTGAATTTTAGATACTATATGACCCAATTTATGCATTTAGGGATGAGGAGATGGAGGCCAAGCTGCTGACAATTCCTGCCCATTCAAAGTCTTCTAGGTCATAGTCATCAATTTCATAAATCATAATACAGGGTTCTTGTTTAACTACATGCATAAAACCTTTCACCAGTCTAAAATTGCTTCTTCAGAAAAGCTTAGGCAGAAAGAAGTTAATTTGCTTAAGATGATGTGATCATTGCAAAATTAAGGCTAGAATTCTAATATCTAATCCAGGGCTAATTTCCATATAACCAAAAGGTATCTGTTAAATGGGGATAATAATACCTGTTCTACCTCCCGCACTAGGAGCTCTGGTAGCATAGTGGCTAAGACACTTGCCTGCTAACCAGACGGCTGGCGGTTCAAACCCACCAGCCACTCCTCGGAAGGAAGGT
>NW_006921675.1:3106266-3116777 GCF_000298275.1 Orycteropus afer afer | reverse complement strand
TTTTTCAGCAGGTTACAGAATAGGGCTATCTTGCCTAATCAAAAAAGTGCATTTCTCAAAGCACCTAAGGGCCACTTAGCAGCTGGACTTCAGGAAGGGACTATAATTGAGAACCAGAACTCATCAGTATTCTCTTTCCATCACTCCTTTCTGGCTCTCTGATTCTTCCTATCTGCAGACAAATCCGTTCTTTATCTCTGATCCATGGATCACGGTCACCCAGTTTATGTGTGGAAGAGGATGAATCTCCTTCAGTTTCCACTGGAAATTCTCAGGGAAGGAGCTTCCCTTAACCACAGGTTGAGTATGGACCAAGTAACTGGGTATATATAGAGTGATGGTGGGGTGCAGACAGCACAAAGTAGTAACACTGATTTCCAAAGATGCTACTCTAGGGCTCATATCCTGTGGATGTGATTAGTGAAGGTGGGCAGGAATCATACTCAACAAAATAGACTGGACAAATAGCCCAAGAGATGTTCTCTAGAACTAAATAAAATATTATGTGTGTGAGAGCTTTATTGAAATCTCTAGCCTCACATAGGCAGATTAAGTTATACAATTAACAATTTCATCACTGAAACTTTTTGGAAGCAATTAATGCAACAAACAAACAAACAAACAAAAAAACAAACTTACTGCCATCAAGACAATTCCAACTCATAGTGTCATAGTGACCCCATTGGGTTTCTGAGTTAGTAAATCTTTATAGAAATAAATTGTCCCATCTTTCCTTCCACAGAGTGGCTGGTGGGTTTGAACTATGAACCTTCTGGTTAACAGTCAAATGCCTTAGGCACTGCGCCACCAGAGCTCCTTATTAATGCAATAAACTCATTGCCATTGAGTTGGATCCTACCCATAGCAATCCCTCCTTGGGTTTCTGAGGTGGTATCTCTATGGAAGTAGATTGCCCCATCTTCCTTCTAAGGAGTGGCTGGTGGGTTTGAACCACCAGCCTTCTAGTTAGCAGTCAAATGCCTTAGGCACTACACCACCAGAGCTCCTATTAATGCAATAAGTACTATGCAAATAAGACGGGCTGCTGTTCAGGTCTCTGCCATAGTGGGAGAAGGCCACAGGGTCCCATATAGTCCTGAATACAGCTATAGATTCTGTCACTGATACTGTGGGACAGCAATGAGTTGTTGCCAATTTGGGTTCTTGTTCTATCCCCTTTTCCCTTTAGGAATATGGAGAGATTTATTTCTAATTAAAAACTATCCATTGAATTATACAAACACACATACACATAAAAGCTCCTTTCTCCCTCCCTCCCTCCCCCAGTTTAATCTTGGAGCTCTCATACAGGGTTTTACAGTGGAAGAGACTGCTGGTAGAACTATACCAGGGGTTGGCAACAACAGCCCATGGGCCAAATCTGTCTTTCCACTTGTTTTTGTAAATAAAGTTTTATTGCAATACAATTTATTGTCTATCATTGCTTTCTTACTAACATGGCAGAGTTGAATAGTTGGCAACAGTAACCAAATAACCCACAAAGCCTAAAATATTTACTATCTGGCTTTTCACAGAAAAAGTTGGCAGATCCCTAAAAAATACCTCAGATTATTCTAAATTATTGTATGAATGATAACTCTACCCTAAAAAGCCAGGAACAAGAACCAAGCAAAAACATAAGGCTGAAGTTATGCTTTTCATTTATACAAAAAAGAGTTTTGTACTTGAACTAGAAAGAAAGAAAAGGAGCTGATTTAATCTGATCTATTTCTCTTACTCTACCAATGAGAAAATTGGAGCTTGGAGAGGTAACATTACTTGCCCAAGGTCAAATGGCTAGTGACCTAACTCCCAATGTAATGAATACTCTCCCTACTACATCAAATTGCTATAGTCCTTTACGCTAACCTCCATTTTAGGTGCTCATAAAGAGTTATATATTTCCCTCACTTGGGAGATACAGGAGTTAATGGTACATAAACATGTGGTCAGAGTGTAGCCTGGATCACTAAGACTTGGGCCCCTTTCATTCTTTTCCAGTTAGGAGGTGGGAGGAGAGTCTTAAAGGGACTGTGCCCCTGTGGGCTGGGGTGCTATGTGTCAGCTAGGCAAGTGTGAGCCATTACACATATTCTCTGCCTCTCCCTCAGCTCCTAACACATGTCTACAAACATTAATTAGTCTTCCCAAACAGGGGTGGTGGATCTGAATAAATAATTTCAAGTAGCCTGAACACCAGCCATCTAAATGCAGTCTAGTCAAATAATATTGGAACTTACATTCAGCACATGCCACTCATCCCTTCTTATCTGCCACTGTCAGCAGCCTGTCAGCAGCTGGAAGTGCTTAATCCACATACTTCAGTCTCTTCAATTTCCTCTGGGTGCTGGGAAGAGTTAGACAACCTTCCAAATAGGGCTGACCAACTTCCATGAGGCGAAGCCACTGAGCAAAACATCTGCCTCTGGCTGATTATACCCTCTGTTTTCTGAAGAATGCGTTGCAAGATGGAGTCTGAGAGAAGAGATCAACTCCCTCCTGGGGCTATCTGATCAGAAGGCTAGTGCTCCCAGCTTTGAGGCATCCTTGCCCTAGGTGAGTTTCCTTAGTTATTACTTCATGTACCATGGGATAATCCAGAGCGTGGCTGAGAAGCAGTGAAATTCAGTTCTTATTTGGTCCTGGTTCTGCCAGCAACCATTACCCCCATAACCCACAGTCCTTTTCAGCAGCACCATATTGCCCCATTGTTCTCATTCCCCTCTACCAAGGAATCTATGGGTTTGAATATTTGTCCTAGTCCCTGTATGGCCACAGCCTTTTGGAACCCCCAATTTTCTGTTTGGCTCTTTTTTTTCACTGTTCTTTTTTCAAGTAATTTAAAAGAAAGCCCACCGATCCTGGACCAGAGGCCATTTGAGGCTGAGCAGCAATGCTGGCCAATTGTAATCCTTTTCATACCCTAAACCATCTGCTGAAAAAGGCAGCTGCCTGCATGTCAGCATGTGTTGACTCTCTTTTACCTTAAAGTGAGTCCTCTCTACTTCTTGTTAGTAAAAATCTCATTTGTTTTTAAATAAAGTTTTCTTTCCCATACCCATTTCTGAGATTGGAGCAGCCTTTTGTTCAAAAGACTCCAGACATCATTCTCACCTTAAGCTTTCCTTTACCATATTTTCCACCAGACCTTGAAGCATTCACACAGAGAAGACTTCTAGAGGTTGGTGCTACCCAGTCTGAGAGACTAAAACCACATCTTCCCTAGGTCTCTAATATCATCATCCGCAATGAAGTTGTGCTTAGAGCTTCCTCAAATCCCAAATCCATTAACAGAGATCTAATTTAGCACTGCACACCAAACAGTCCCAAACAATGAAGACTACCCTGCCCCAAATGTCATGAGCAGCCCCTAGGGAGAAACACTGCACTTAGATAACATTGATCTACACAATATTGCTCTTGGATGTAGGGGCCTTACTGACTCCCTTAAAAAATCCTGCTGAGACCCAGACAAACACACTATTCATTTACCAAATCACTAAACCAGAGTGGGTTTTACAGTCATATTTTCCTTCTGCCATGCTAAAAAAGGTTTATGGCCTTCAATAAAGACTTCTCTCTATTGAGAACTGAGTTGGGTATATATTGTTTTAAACTCGAGCATCCTCTAGTAAGATTTATATTCTTGTTTTGCTTAAGATTCACATTTTAATGTGGCAATAAAAATAAGTGAGATTGTCTTATTGCAAGGGATCCTATTTAGTTAATTATCAGGCCCCATGCTGCAAATCACTGCATCGGGTTTCTTTTACCCAGAGAAGGCTGCTATTTGTCCTCCTCACAGGAGTCTGAGAATTATATTTGAGAGACAGGGGCTGAAACTAGAAGTGGTAGAGAAGGGAGTGTGGGAAAGATGTAATTGCTCTATACTGTTCAAGCCCTCAGAAGTTCACAATGTACATATTAGTGTCTTCTCTCTCCCCCGTTCAGGAGGCAGTGTGGTGGAAGGACAGTGTCCAAGTTTTGCAGTCAGATATTGGATTCCAGCTCCTCTCTTTACAAGCTCTATGACCTTGGGCATGTTATTTAACATCCCTGAATCTCCAGTCCCCCATCTCTATCCATATGGATTGTAATGATGCAATATCAATTGCTTGGCTTTGAAATTAAATTAGGTAATGGATTTAAAGAATCTGGCACCACAAAAGCAGACAGTAAATGCTGGATCTTTCACCAACAGAAGCTGACAACTTTGAGATGCAGCCAGCACCATGTGCCTGATGCCTGCCAGGGGTCACCAGAACAGCAGGCAAGTAGCCAGGTGACCAGGAGCAGACAAGCAGACCTCAGGGGTTAGGAATTCAGAAAAGAGACTGAGCAGCAAGGAGCAAGGAGTCAGTTAAGAATCAGGGCCAAAAGAGGTCAGAAGCAACACAAAGAAGGGGTGAGAGACGCACGAGTAAAGAACAAGGGTGGGGCTTGTTATTAATCCAGTTAACTTCTGGAGTCGTTCTTGTTGAAGACCAACAAAGCCAGAGATCATAGATAGAAGAAAATGGGCTACTTGAAAGGAAAAGTAGGGTAGTTTGGGTTAGGGATTGTGGGCAAAGGTAAGTCCAGTAAGAAAGTCCTGCTGCAGAGCTGTATAGCATAAAGTATGGTTGACCCATAAACAGATGTTGATTTCCCAGCCTTCTCTATCCACAATGTGAGTGGGTAGTGCAGAGAGCAGTCCTGACCATCCAGGGTGGGAGCTGTCATGCTTTGTTCATCAGTTTGGGGGAGACTTTATACCCTGACAATGATTTAGATATCCTTGGGGGTGTCAAGTGAGTTTAATCTCTGTTGTCATCTCCAAACAATTGGTAGTGGCTGTCTGGAGCTTTTCTGAGAAGTATTTTGAGGGCCACATTAGGGAAAGAATGCTATGATTTAAATTTTATGTCTATCAGGGATATAAAAATGATGAGTGTAGGCATGCTTACTACCTTTTAGATATCCTTAGGTTGTAGCAGCTTGAAGTAAAGCAGCCAGTTCCTCCTAACTGATATGCAGCTGCAGTACACCTGTAAGATGTGACTGGAGGAATTTATTCAGTCATGTATTTATCAGCAGAACTGATGCAGTGGAGAATTTGAGTGTATCATGGATTGAACTGTACCCCCCCAAAATATGTATCAACTTGGTTAGGCCCTGATTCCCAGTATTGTGTAGTTGTCCTCCATTTTGTGTTGTAAATTCTAACCTCTGTATGTTAATAAGGCAGGATTAGGGTAAATTGTATGTTGAGTTACAGCTATATAAGAGGATATGACTCCAGTACCACCATTACTCAAGTCACCACCCTTACTCAAGTACTCAAGTCATACCTTACTCAAGTCACACCCTTGCTTCAGTCATACCTTTTATCTTGTAAGAGATAAAAGCAGAGAGAAGCAAACAAAGAGAGAGACCTGACTATCACCAAAAAAGATGAACTGGGAGTGAAGTACATCCTTTGGACCTGGAGTCCCTGTGACGGAAGCCTCCTAGAGCCAGAGGAAGATTGATGCCAAGACATATGGAAATCTTCAAGGAATGCTAAGCCCACAGACATTAAAAAGAGATGAAGACCTTCCCCCAGAGCCAACAGAGAAAGAAAGCCTTCCCCTAGAGCTGGTGCCCTGAATTCAGATTTCTAGCCTCCAAAACTATGAGATAATAAATTTCTGTTTGTTAAAAGTATCCATTTGTGGTATTTCTGTTATAGCCGCAGTAGATAACTAGACAGTGTGGTGTAAAAAGACATCCCAGGTACTCTCAGAGCTATTTGCCATACCCAAGAATGCTCTGTATTCATTTACATTCAACATCAGCAAACAAACCCAAGAAGTAGAAATTACTATTATCATCCCAATTTTGCAGGCTAGAAACCTGAAATTCATCTCATGGCTGGTGGAATAACTCTGGCTGTAATAATTGTCATATTCTCAAATGCACCTTCTACTGAAGGTCTCACAGAGGACAAGACCATGCCCTTTGATCATCTATTTTATTTGAGGGCAATCTTCCTAATAGATAGCCAGCCCATAGCCAAGCTCTGAGCATTACCTAAACTCAGGGAATGTGTATTCAGTGAACTGGCCCATATTTCATCAACCTGCAAAATAGCTATTTAAATATCCCCCGAGTATGCACTTTCTGAATCATTAAGGTTTCAGGGTGCATCAATTACACTAATTTGGGAAAGTGATCAAATTCATGCAGGGCTGTTATTTTTAAAGAAAAGACATTTCAGTGTATTGATGGGGAATTGGTGTCCAGAGTATAGATTTCCAGTTATCTCTTGTCATGGCAAGAGTCCATCGGTTTCCTTTAAGAGATGGAGAACACATTATGCCTGGTATTAACAAAGATCAATTTTAGTAAAAGAAGACATTCAACACAGGGGAATTGAAATGAGCTGGGAATAAATGACGTAATGTTTGAAGCGATAAGGGATAAGTCATGCTGGGACTCCAAGTTCTTGTATAAATGATGATTAAATGGAATTTTTGTTCCTGCTTTTTGCTAGAGGTGATTTTTCTTCACTATAAAGCATAATATATCTATTTTGGCATTGTCAGCGAAGTATGCAGTTAATAATTGAGCTTCTTAAAGATTTCAGATTTGTTTGGTCTTAATGTGAAGGGAAGGTCTTATCTTTACTGCCAACTCATTTCTGCTCTTCAAACCAAAGTGACAGTCTTTTATAAGAATTTGGCTTTGGGTGTTATCTTTCAAGAAAACTATATTCCAACTTCAATACAGTGAATAGAGTTACAAAGACACCATGAGAATAATATGGAAGATTTTGGAAATAGAGTAAAGATAAGCTCTTTGCTGAGATGTGAGATGCAATGGAAAAAAAAGAAAGAATGATGAGGTAAAAAGAAAAAGTACTGGTGCAGGATTTCTATCAGTGTCTCTTAGGAAAAAAATCAAACCAAAGTCGACATTTTGCTTTTTTTCTGTAAACAGATTTCTTTGGGGCCCATCAAAGCCATTTAACTATTTAAGTATATTTATGTAGATGTTTAGACCTGGAGGAGACTTCATATATTTCAACAGATGGGAAAACTTAAACCCAAAGAAGTCACATCGTTTACCAAGGATCACAGTTCTTTCTGGCTTTTAGGTTATTTCTTGGTAGCTAATTAGAAGATTTTTATTTTTAAAAGTAATCTGTTCCATTTTTAAAATTTTGTTTTTTGATGATGATATTGACTTTTGAAGATGTACTGAAAACTAGCCCCATGACTGGATGCCAGAGGTTCTGTTTTGGAATGGAATTGAATGCTAAGTTTCTGATTCCATGCCTTTTAGGGATAACACGGCAAGGATACAAAAAGACATTTTCACAGAGTTACATTTGGAGGCCAGGCAAGGAACAACAGAAACACTTATATAAGAAAATGAGTTTTAGTTCATCAAGGAATAGCTCTTCCCTTACCAGAACCCTCCCTAGCAGTGAGGACTAGAAGACAGAAAGAGAGAAGAGGTGACCTTCCTGAGAGCTGGTGTTTATGACATCTCCAGCGCAGAGACAGATTACAAAGAAACCAATATCTAAACTGGAAGAAATTAAGCAAGAACCCTACCCTTATTTTTGTTTTTCTCCATTTCAATATTTTTTTCTATGCTAATCTTTAGATAGGAACTTATTTCAGAATGGAGAGGTTATGGAGATCAAAGATTCTCAACATCAGAGAGAGATATTCCAGGATTTTCCTAAGCAGAGAAGGACCACCACCCTGATATTGAGGGTTAGAGCTCTGAGGTGAAGATTCATAAACCTTCTTTATAAACTATTTCTAGCATAATGATTAACAGGAAAGGTAGGCAGTGCTTACTTAGTGGAGCTAACATGGAAGATGGCAGTCCAGAGGTGAGTCACAGTCATAGCCATACTGTTCATCAGCTCCATTTTCTTGACAATATCCATTTTTTTGCCATTAAGTTAATTCACCTCAACATCAGAAGAGCAGTTTTGGACTCTTCTCTTTCCATCTGCCTCATCAGCCAACTGCCGTAGCCACACCCAGAACCATACTATGCCTCGTCTGTCCCTTGTTGTTGTTGTTGTTATGCGCCGTCGAGTCGGACCCGACTCATAGCAACCTCTCCTTGGGTTTCTGAAGTGGTATCACTACGGAAGTAGATTGCCCCATCTTCCTTCCGAGGAGTGGCTGGTGGATTTGAACCACCAGCCTTCTGGTTAACAGTCAAGTGCCTTAGCCACTATGCTTTAGTGCTATTTAAAACTTGGAATTTCCACTCCTGGCCATTTCTCTGTTTCTAGCACTCCTTGGAAGGAAGATGGGGCAATCTACTTCCATAGTGATACTGCCTTGGAAACCCAAGGAGAGGTCGCTATGAGTCGGGTCCAATTCGACGGCACATAACAACAACAACAGCACACATCCCTAGTCCCCCCAGACCTGCTCTTCTGTCCTTGAAGATCTCCAGTTCCTTGACTCTGCTGGGCCTTCCAGTCTATCAGCACTTTCTGGCTCTTACCCTCTTTCTATCATCATTTTCTTCATAGGTAGTAGAACTGAGCTCCAAAGGGTTCTCAGTGGCTGATTCTTCATAGATAGTCACATCAATAACACTCTTTCCAGTACCCCCCTCTACCTCCTGACCTATTCTTCTATTTATAACCAGCACCCTGACAATCCCAGCTTTGGAGAAATTTTACCACATACTCTTTCAAGCCATGCTGCTTAGTGGTGCCTATGAAAATTTACCATGGCTTCATCCTCATGAATTACAGTTGACAACCCCTTGAAGCTTCTTGGTCTTGTTCTCATAATGATTGCTTTAAACCTTTACTACTCTCCTCAATATTTCTAGCCTATTTCTATTTCTAGTTTTCATCCCTTCATTTACAGCAGATCTTTTTCTCCCCTGAGAAAAAGTGGGAGCTAGATAAGGTTTCAGGAGGTCTAAGTGACCTGAACTGGGAGACCAGAGGACAGTTCAGATAAGAAACGTGAGCAAGAGGCAAGAGGGCATAGCCGTAACAGAAGGTGGAAACCAACCGAATAGCTGGGATGAGCTCCAGTGTAAAAGGCCCTGGAGCTGAGATGGCAGAAGGAATTTCTACCACCTTCAAGAAATGATGTCTTGGTCTCATTGAATTTCTAATTCATTTCAAATTCCATCTAAATACTTTTCTTCCTGTCTGTCTGAAACTCTTAAATTTTCTCAAAAGGCATTTTTGGATAGAAAGTTAAAGGAAAAATGCTATATAATGAAGTTATATTTTTATATTGAGTTAGACAAAGGAAGCCCTACTCTGAAATTTTGTATTTCAGATGCAGTTTTGGCCTGGTAATTTTCCCTTTTGTTTTCATTGCCTGGCTTCCCAGTAGGTTTAGAATTTTAGCCTGGAGAAAGATTTTCTTTTAGGTACTCCAGCTCAAGGTGTGGAGATGATAGTGACACATCAGAAGTGTGCTAGGTTGAGTGGTCCTTTTATGATTAGTGTCTCTCCCATATCCTTCCCTAGTTTTTTACTCTGCTTGCTTTTTGGTGATTCACAGAGTCCCTAACCAGGGTGGAAGAAGGTGTTGAACTAGATCAAAGAGCACCTGCTCATTTTACTTCTCTTGATCACATGATTTTCACATATTTTGGCTCTTCCATGATGCAGGAAGGCAATTAATAGTGTGATTTTTTTTTTTTTTAATGCAGTGCGTGGAAATAAAGTCATTATGAAAAAGTCAATAGCTCTGTGCATGAACAGGTCTCAGGGACCCCATGGCTAATAAATATAAAAGTTCTTGGGCAAAGTACAGTTGCTGAGTCTTTCTCTGGCCTGTAGTAAAGATATGTATAGTTGGAGAGAGATCATGAAATGGATAGAAACCTATTTCATGGATAGGTGAGTGTTCTGGTTACCTAGTGCCGCTCTGACAAGAATATATACCACAAATGGGATGGCTTGAACAAACAGGAGTTTATTCTTACAATTTGGAGGCTAGAAGTCTGAGTTCAAAGTGCCAGGCTCTCGGGGCTGTGTGAAAGCCCCTCAACCTTTTGGGCTTTAGCTCTGCCTCTTGCTCCAGGCCCACTGGAGCTAGAGGCATCTCTTCACTCAGGCAGCTACTGGCTGCTGAGGCTAACGAGGCCAAGGTTGACAGATAAAATGGCAGTCCAGATATCACCAAACCACACAGCAGGTCATTGATTCAAGTCCATTGAAAGTCCCAGGATTGGCAGAGCATGGCAGGCTGCTGAACAAAGACTCAGCTACATGCAGGGTTCACGCATGCCATAAGTTATAGACCATTCCCAAAGCTGTTTCTTATATACGGGAAGCAGACCACAAACCCAAAGGCAGCTACTCAGCTGCTCACAGTAGATTCCACCATGGAGTTGATTACCAATCTCATCATGGGGAATACTACATCCAGCTCCCCAGCCACTCAACCAGGCCTAACCAAGGTGACACACAAACTTAACCACCACAACTACAAGCTTCCACCCAACTTCTTCCTTAAGTCAGCAGCCCTGAAATTCCAGTT
>NW_006921675.1:3103300-3104301 GCF_000298275.1 Orycteropus afer afer | reverse complement strand
CTGCCTGTTTCCCTGTTTCACTCTCTCTGTTTTTTTCTTTCTTACTCTTTTCAAGCCTTCCTTTCATAAAAGGCCTTGAAGGACAGGCTGACAAGCAGGTCTTTGCATGAGAAACTATGTGGATGTCTGAAAACAGAACCTAATATGGGAGACTGATAGTTATAAAAAGGATTTACTATATAAAATAAAGGGGAAGGAGATTACCAAATGGCTTTAAAGGGAAGGTGGATGGTTCACTGGAAGGAGACATGCTATTTTGAAATTGGAAGTTATACTAAAGGTGGCCCTTAGGCAGGAGCATCACACTCAGGTTTAGAAACTGATGGAGGGTAATAATAACGGAAAAGATCCACTTTTCTTTGAGTCCTGGTGAGTCAGAATAGACCTGTAACAGAGAGCTGGACAGTTGAGTTCTTGACCATCTTATCCCCAATTAGTCATGAGCCTTGAACAGGTTCCAAAAATCTCAGTGACTCCTTTCCTATATGATGGGATTGATAATTGCTCACACTATCAATCTCCCCAGGTGCACTGTGAGAATGAAAGATTTAGCAAAAACTGCATTGAACAACTGCAAAGCACTACCCCACAGCTCAGTCTTTTTAGAAATTGGAGCTGCTTTATTCAAGGACAGAGATTATTTTAGCTCTTATAATTTAATATGTTTTCCAAGATGTTGGGGATTATAGCAGAGTCCTAGCAAGAAAAAATTCCATGAGGAGATTGTAATGAAGCATCCACTTACAAAAGTGTGGGCATGGCCAAGAGAATGAACTAGGTATGTTGAGGCACCCAGAAACTAATAATAGTGGGAAACTATCATCACCCCTAGGCCTGTTACCAGAACTCAGTGAGAGCTGCAGCCATGAGTCTCCGAAGAAATGCAATACTAAAGCAGGGAGGGAGTAGGGAAGAAAAGCCTGGTCTCTCTCTCTCTTTCTCTTTCTTGTCTCACAGAAACGATCTGATCTCCTGCTAGTGCTTTCTATTGGCCAAAACCT
>NW_006921675.1:3095163-3101075 GCF_000298275.1 Orycteropus afer afer | reverse complement strand
TTGTATACTTTTTCTTGAAGACAGTCTTCAAAATTGTATAAACTTCGGGCCCCATAAAACCTGGACCTGTCTCTTGCTCTACATCTTTGTTTCTGAAGACACCTTTCCTGCCCATGACTCCCCTGGCAGCATTTGCAGCAATCCACAGGTAATTATATAAGATTGATTTATTGGCTAAAACTCATCAGGCATATGGTCTAGTCAATGGGGCCAAACAAAGGAATAATTGCAAGGTGCCACTGCCTCCCTAATAGAGCTGTGGCTGCAAAACATAGTTGGTGACACAAGTGGCAAAGGCAAGCTGCTGAGGCCTGGCTAGTCACAAACAAACCTCACTCCCTTGCTCTGCAGTTCAATAAACCTTGTATGTGACACTGTGGTGATGGTAACCTCATCAACTGGCTGGCCAACTTCCTTACCTGCTTTTGTGGGAGGTATGGTGAGGAGAGCACTGGGAGACCTTATCCACTGGCCACTCCAGAACAGAACTTGGTTCAGGCCATAGGGAAACCAGCAGAGGCTCTGCACCTGGATATATTTGGAGATGTGCCAGCTCCGGGGCACTGTGTCCTGGATTGGGTCACAGAGATAGATCTACGGCTCATTAACTTCAGCCTTGGCTAATTCTGTCAAGCTGTGGGTTAAGTCCCTGGCCAGTCAGATTCCTTTTCATCCACAGACATAAAACACTGCAGTGCTTCATGACATTGCTGGCAAGAGCACCTAGCTTAAAGACGCACTGCTCTAATGCTCATCCTCTCTCCACAGAGAAACAAATGAAAGACCCAATCTAGATTGATAACCTACTATGTGGCAGTGCTGGTATTTACGGAATTTTTTTTTTTTTCATATTTTCTATATATTCTGACTCATAGCAACCCCCACTGGGTTTCTGAGGCTGTAAATCTTTATGGAAGTAGACTGCACCATCTTCCTTCTGTGGAGTGGCTGGTGGGGAAGTTTGAACTGCTGACCTTCTGGTTAGCAGCCAAATGTCTTATCCACTACACCACCAGAGCTTCTTACATATTTCTGTAAAAACCAAAACTCACTGCCGATAGTCAGTTCCTGCTCATACCAACTCCCTCCTTGGGTTTCCAGGTGGTATCTCTACAGAAGTAGATTGCCCAATCTTCCTTCCAAGGAGTGGTTGGAGGGTTTGAACCACCAACCTTCTGGTTAGCAGTCAAATGCTTTAGGTACTATACCATCAGAGTTCCCAGAGCTCCTATAAAATATAAAATATTATACATATTTATTTAGCATTTTAAAACTTACCAGACACTTTTTTAGAGAGATAAGGGGAGAAAGGAAAGATGATTAGAGGAGAGGAGGAGTAAGGGTAAAAAAATAAATATACTTACAAACAAGATTAAGAGCAAAAGCTCTGGAGGGTTTGATACCATCCCACTCTACCAGCTCTATGACCTTGGCAAGAAACTTAACCTCTCTGGGCCTTAGTTTTCCAGTTGTAAAATGGGGATAAAAGTAGTACCTAAGATTGTTGTAAAGATTAAACAAATTAGCACCTATAAAACCACTTCAGCCTGTCCTGGTACATAGGAAGAAATCACTAAATAGTATTAGTTAATACTATTTTACTTATAAAACCAACCAAACCCACTGCCATCAAATCAATTCCAACTCACAGTGACTCCCATTGGGTTTCTGAGGTGGTAAATGTTTACGAAAGTAGATTGCCCTGTCTTCCTTCTGTGGAGCACTTGGTGGGTTTGAACCATCAATCTTCTGGTTAGCAGCTGAATGCCTTAGGCACTGTGCCACCAGAGTTCTTTATTTTACATACACTTGTATAATATTTCAGACTAGGGATATCATATCTGTTGGATGATGTTCTTTGCTTTGGACTTACCAGTCATGGGACCCTGGCTCTACTCAGCATCTTCCATCTATAAAATGAGGATGTAGATAATATCTGTCTCACCAAGTTTCTTCTGAGAAGCAACTGAAGCAGGTGTCATGCCTGGACTTCTAAGATCAATGCCAGTGCCAATGGAATGGCTGTATTATTTGAAAATCTTAAAATTATTTGAACACCTCAGGTTTACCTACCTCATTGGCTTATGCTTGAGCCTCTGTCAGCACCCTTCCTCCATTCCAAGGTTAATGTTTCCCCTACAGATGGTCAGGTCTGCTGAGAAAAGCCAATCTAACTGCCACAACCTGCCAGGGACACTGAAGGAAGCCATTCTACAGTGGATTCACATGTGATGAATTGCAGGGGACCAACAGGGAGCTCAGGCTTGATAAACTGAAGCCTTGAATTGAAACGTTGACTGTGTGGTGGGCCATGAGATACCAATTAGTTGGGCTGTGAGCTGGGAAGGGTGCAACATCCATGTTCATGACCTTGAGGAAGAGAAAGTCCCACTCTGGCAAACACTCTGCCTGCTCCTTTCCAGCTGGCAACCTGCTTAATGAACTGCACTTGGAGCCTTGAGGAAAGGGGTTTTTGATGGGCAGAGTTATTAGCACTTCGTTTTAATTATGCCTCCTGGCGTTTTCCCCATTGCTTTTCTTTCACTCTACCTGACAGTGCTATTAGTATCACCCAAAGATCAAATGGTAATAAGTAAATTGAAGGACTGTAAATGGGCATGAATATCAGGCTGCTTGGAAAACAAAGAACATTGGGCTTCTCTTTGTTGTGTCAAGAGAACAGACCTTTCTGCCTTGCCTTCTTGGGATCCCAGGAAGTAGCCTAATAGCTGAAATTCCTTTGTTTCTGGATAGGGTCTAATTATTAACATCTAGTGCAGGCAGTCCATGAGGAAAAGGCAAAGAAAAGCTTGTCAGTAGAACCTTATTCCACATCAGCAACAACAAAAGAAGAGGTATTTCTAGAAGATGGAGATAGCAGTAGGAATGAAGTCACCAAGCATGTGAGTGAGAGCGGAAGAGAGGGAAGAGGAGCATCTTCTCATGTAGAAGCTACTCATGATACTCCTCATGCCCAGCATTGTGATTGAGAACTGAAGACACAGAATGATTTCTCAAAGAGAATAGAAGAGAGAAGAGAGGAAAGGAAGGGAGGGGAATAGAGGAGAGGAGATGAGAAGGAAGGGAGAGGAGAAGAGCTTCTGTTGGGGGTAAACTCTCTTGACATTTTTCTGAAAATTGTTGTTCTTTTTTTTCCTGTATTCTCAAAAGATGTTTTCACAGAGTATTCTGTTCTAGATTGGCAATTATTTTCCCTCAACATTGTGAGGACAGCGCTCTTCCACCTCTGACATCCATTGTTGCTGTTGAGGAGGCAGATGTCAGTCAATTGTGTTCCTATAATGCAAGTTTCCTCTCTGTTTTTAAGATCTTCTCTTTGCCTTTGGTATTAAGGTAATTTTATTACAGTATGTCTAAGTGTGGATTTCTTTTTTTATTATTATTATCATGTTTGGGATTTGTTGTGATTCTAAATCTAGACAATTTTCAACATTTTTCTTTCAAATATCCTTAAAACAAATGCACGAGAGCCAACGTGTGCCCTTGAGTATATCTCACTAGCATTTAGAGACCATCTCAAGAACAGATTTGACAGGTTGAACACTAATGACTGAAGACTGGATGAGTTGTGGAATAACCTCATGTATATCATACATGAAGAAAGCACAAGATCATTAAAAACACAGGAAAGACAGAAAAGACCAAAATGGATGTCAGAAGACACTCTGAAACTTGCTCTTGGCCATAGAATAGCTAAATCAAATGGAGGAAATGAAGTAAAAGAACAGAACAGAAGATTTCAAAGGTCAGCTTAAGAAGACAAAATATTATAATGAAATGTGCAAAGACCTAGAGTTCCAAAGCCAAGAGGGAGGAACATATTTGGCATTTCTCAAGCTGAAAAAAAAAAGATTCTATGTGCAAGAAATTGGAAGATGGAGGAAGTAACAAATGAAGATGGAAGGAAAACAAAGAGTCACTATATCAAAAAGAATTGGTTGATGTTTAACCATTTCAGGAGGTAGCATGTAATCAAGACCTGATGATATTGAAGGAAGATATCCAAGCTGCACTGAAGGCATTGGTGAAAAAACAAGGCTCCAGGAATTAAAGGCATATCAATTGAGATGTTGAAACAAATAGATGCAATGCTGGAAGCACTCATTTGTATATGCTAAGATATTTGGAAGAAAACTACCTAGCTAGCCAACTGATTGGAAGTAATTCATATTTGTGGCCATTCCAAAGAAAGGTGACTCAACAGAATGTGGACATTATGAAACAATATTAACATCACATGCAAGTAAAGTTTTGCTGAAGATAATTCAAATTGTTGCAGCAGTACATCGACAGGGAACTGCCAGAAATTCAAGCTAGATTTTGAAGAGAATGTGAAATGAGGATATCATTGCTGGTCACATGAATTTTGGCTGCATGCAGAGAATACCAGAAAGGTGTTTACTTGTGTTTTACTGACTATGCAAGGGCATCTACTGCGTGGATCATAACAAATTATGGGTAACATTGCAAACAGTAGGAATTCCAGAACACATAATTGTGCTTATGAGGAATCTACATAGTCCAAGAGGCAGTCATTCCAATAGAACAAAGGGATACAGCATGGTTTAGGATCAGAAGGGTGTGTATCAGGGTGGCATCCTTTCATCATACTTATTCAATCTGTATGCTGAGCAAGTAATCTGAGAAACTGGACTATATGAAGAAGAATGTGGCATCAGGGTTGGAAGAAGACTAATTAACAATGTGTGATAAGCAAATGACTTGACCTTGTTTGCTGAAAGCAAAGAGGACTCAAAGCACTTACTAATTAAGATAAAAGACTACAACTTTTAGTGTGGATTACATCTCAACATAAACCACCAAAAAACCAAACCAAACTCACTGCCGTCAAGTTGAATCCAACTCATAGCAACCCCTCCTTGGGTTTCTGAGGTGGTATCACTACAGAAGTAGATTGCCCAACATTCCTTCCGAGGAGTAGCTGGTGGCTTTGAACCACCAGCCTTCTGGTTAGCAGTCAAATGACTTAGGCACTATGCTACCAGAGCTCCTTCTCAAAGAAAACAAAAATCTTCACAACTAGATCAATAAACAACATCGTGATAAACGAAGAAAAGACTAAAGTTTTGAAGGATTTCATTTCACTTGGATCCACCATCAACACCCATGGACACAGCAGTCAGGAAGTCAAAGGATGTTTTGCGTTGACCAAATCTGCTGCAAAAGACCTCTTTAAAGTACTAAGAAGCAAAGATATGACTCTGAGGACTAAGGTGCACCTGACCCAAGCCATGGTGTTTTCAATCCCTTCATAAGTATTGCAAGTTGGGCAATGAATAAGGAAGATGAAAGAATTGAAGCATTTGAATTATGGTGGTGGTGAAGAAAATTGAATTTACCATGGACTTCCAAAAGAATCAACAAATCTGTCTTAGATTAAGTACAGCTATAATGCTCCTTGGTAGCCAGAATGGCAAGTCTTTATCTCACTTACCTTGGACATATTATTAGGGGTGACCTTCTTCAAGGACATCATGCTTGGTAAAGGAGAGGGTCAGTGAAAAGAGGAAAACCGTCAATGAGATTTTCCATTGGGCTGAATCATAGCAACAATTGTGAAGGTGACACAGAACCGGACAGCTTTTTGTTTGTTGTACTTAGGGTCACTATGAGTTGAAACCTACTCAATGGCACCTGCCAAAATGAATATAGGTATAGGTATAGATATATTTATACACATATAAATTACTATAATCCTGTGATAGCAACACCAGATTCCATGCAGTCATACGAAAATTTTTAGATGCAAAATTATGATCTTCTGATTTATTTTCAATGAGGAAATATGGCACAAGTGAGGAGGACATTTCAAGTTCTGGTGATGTAGTGCCTAAGCCATTTGACTGCTAACCAGAAGGCTGGCAGTTCAA
>NW_006921675.1:3093690-3094763 GCF_000298275.1 Orycteropus afer afer | reverse complement strand
ACTGTGCCGTGCCACTGCACATCATTCCCTCCTATTCACTCAAGTGAAACAAATTGGATCTCCAAATCAGTCTGTGTTTTCTGAGCTAACAGCCCTCCCCTGTTTACATTTTCTCCTTAAGGAGGATATTTTTTAAAAGCCTGTTTCACAGAATCAATTTTAGTGGGCACTTTCAAATAGGAGGTGAGCTGGAGGTAGTTCAGTTTGCTTTAGCAATAACTTTAGCTTATTGAAGCGAGCATTAGTGTATCGTGTCCCCATATGGCAGTCATTAGAGATGAGAAACTTGAGAAGCTTATTGCTCTGAGATAGCTAGTAAAAGAAATTGAAGACATTTTTATAGGACCTAAAGATAGTTCCAATAAAATGAGGGCAAAATCCATTTGTAGATGATAGGCAAGAGGAGGAAATCATTGAGGAATGAAAAGGTCTTAGCTCTACAGTATACAAGGTAGAGAAGCTTTTGGTAAGAGGTCTATGGTCCACGGGCATTGTAATTTATTCCTTTATTTTGTCAGTCATTCATTCAACCAATGTTTATTGACCACCTACCATGCTCTTAAATGTGGTGGGTTCTGAGGATACCGTGATGAACAAGACAGAATCCCTGACTTAAGGACTTTACATATAAGTGATAGACTAGGAAAGACACCATTGAGTGCTAGGGGATGGGAGAAGTGATGAGGTAAGCAGGGGCATTGTGCCATTGCCCATGAAGCCTTCCTTCCTGATGTACTGCTGTGAGGCTAGGGTGTAGTTTGTCCCAGGCAGATGGAGCCAGAGGTCTAAAAGCTACATGGAGAGAGAAAGCAGGGTGTCCCTGAACAACTGCGAGTAGGTCTTTAAGGTGTCAGCTAGTTCTAAGAATGAGGATATCAAGAAGTAAACCTGGAGAGGCAAGTAGGGAACCAGATCACAAAGAGCCTCTATGATTCCCGGCAACTGTTGTTGTTGTTGTTGTTATGTGCCGTCGAGCCGGACCCGACTCATAGCGACCCCTCCTTGGGTTTCCGAGGCAGTATCACTACGGAAGTAGATTGCCCAACCTTCCTTCTGAGGAGTGGCTGGTGGGT
>NW_006921675.1:3050431-3091815 GCF_000298275.1 Orycteropus afer afer | reverse complement strand
ATGAGGATCCTATGGGTAGCCTGAGGATCAGCAGAGAAGCGGGAGAACTAGGACTCCAATGTCAGAGGGGCCATGGGAATGAGTGGGTTGTCAAAAGTGTCGAATGCTACAAAGAGGTCATACCAAAAAGAAAAAGAAGGAAGAAAGGGAGAGAGGGAGGGAAAGAGAGAGAAAGAAAAAGAACTGAAAATATCCGTAAGTTTCAATAACAAGCAGGTCATTGGTAGCCTGGGTAAGAGTAGCTTCAGCGGCATGATGAGGAAGACACAAAATTGCAGTAGGTTTCAGAGTGAATGGCAGGCGGAAAATTGGAATCTAGGAGTAGGGACACATCATTCAAGGTCGAACCTGTGAAGAGAGGGTGGGGATGAGGCAATAAGTGGAAAAGAATGATAAGAAAGAAGGCAATTATTTAGGAACTAAATGACAGGAAGGGAGCTCTGGTAGCATAGTGGCTAAGGTACTTGACTGCTCACCAGATGGCTGGTGGTTCAAACCCATCAGCCACTCCTCGGAAGGAAGGTTGGGCAATCCTACTTCCGTAGTGATACTGCCTCGGAAACCCAAGGAGGGGTCGCTATGAGTCAGGGCTGACTCGAAGGCACATAACAACAACAACAACAAATGACAGGAAAGGCTTGAGGTGATTCGACTGCTGGCGAGAAATAGCTAATGGGGAGGAATAGGCTCTTGAGATAAGAGGCAAAAGGGATGGTGGTTGGAGAGGTCACTGAGGAGGGGCTGAGGTCCAAAGTGCAATGGGAGGGACTGTCTTAGACAACGGGACAGACCTTGTGCTAACAGCCAACCACAAGAACCCAGAAGCATATGCCAGTCAGGGTTCATGCTCCACTTCGCAGTCCACTAGGGGGCAGTAAGTTCTCCACTGATCTGGGCTGGGCTCACTCAGTGTCTGGGGTCCACAAATTTCAGCTGAACTAGCTGAGCCTCGCTTAGGTGACTGGGGCGGCTGAGCTCTGCTCCTCGTGTCGTTCAGCCTCATTATGGGACTGGTAGGCTAGACCACAACTGGCCTCGGTGATAGTAGAGATGCACGAATGCCCAATCCCATTATTATCCACTGCTCGTGTTATGCTTGCTAATATCCTATTAACCAAAGCATGCCACGTGTGAGCCTAGTATCAAGTTACCCATCCACATTGCAATGTTAACCGATAAAGGGCATGGATTCAGGACAGGATATAGAATTGGGACCAAATGACCACTCCTCTACTCTGGCCCCTAGAGGACAAGACAGGGACTTTTTATTGGGTGAAGGTTTGGGTTGAGTATATTCATGATAAATGCTCTCTGTCTTTGTCTGGACTTCGTTTAATAATTGCAAAAGTCCTCAATGTAAAAGGCACACAAAGACTATTGCCAAGTCTAACTCCAGAGGACAAACCAATAATAGATGAGAGATTACCTTGCAATTAATACAGCTTAAATATGATCTTTTTTCCTTCTTAACACACAAAAAGAAATACAATTTTGACATTTTGTCAAACACAAGAAGAAAAAGCAGTTTGCAAGGATCCGAGGAAAAAGACAAATGAGAGACCTGACCATTCCCTTCACTTGTGTGCAGGCCCAAGTGCTGCTGTATTATTTATGTCTGGAAAGGCTAACACTCAACTGCGGTTAATGAGTAAAGCAGTCTAGAAGAGAACACTTCATGATAGGGGCAGCATTGCTTTATAAAACTTAACGACAGCAAAGTCAGCTTTATTGCTTTTGTAGAAAGGGAGAAAGCCCCCCACCACCACCTCAGCGGAGTAGGTGGAATCTGTTTCTCGGCAAAGATAAACACCATTCTCTCCAAAGAATCTTTATGAGAGAAGAGTATTAGGCTGTGAATGAGTTTAATTAAAGTGTGTATAGGGGGAGAGGAGTGTCTGGGGAGGTGAGGCAAGGTTGCTGTGGGGTCTGTACATATCGCACCTCAAAAAGCAAGGAATGGGCTACTGGACGGATGAAGTCAGGTTTCCAGGGGCTCATGGCTCCAAAGAAAACTGAAAGGCTAGTCCAGGGAGCAGAAATGTGATTCCATGATAGGGAGCACACGCCCCACCTGCCTCCAACATCCCACAACGTTATCACGTGCCCTTTCCTCTCCCCTCAAGTTTCAGACAGATTCGTTCTATAAATACCGTCCTTCTGCTTCTGAAGCAGGATGGAAGCACACTACTGAGAGTTTTACAAACATCAGCCTGAGGTGTACACGGCCATCACCTGTGGATGTTACCCTTGCATGAATCAGGCTCTCCATGAAAGGCCACCCTCCTTTCATTTCAATGTAGTGTGATGGCAAGGGCATTTGTGGAATATCTTATCTACTTTTAACTAAACTAACTTTCAGAAAATGGTCACATGGCTTCAAAAGTTTTCCACAAAGAAATTGTGGTTTAAAGATTTGTACAAATAGACAAAGCAGAATCGGCTAAGGTGACCATTAGCCCACCACAGGAGTGAGTCCGTGGTCACACAGCACAGGGAAACACAGTGATTGGTTCTGGTAAGAAGTCAGTCAAGAGAAAAGAAGTGAAGAAGATTATTTGAAATACATACCTTCACTATCATTTGTTGTTCCTTGCTGTCAAGTCTGCTTTCACTCATGTCCACCCATGTACGACAGAACTGAAAGTTACCCAGTGCTGTGGCATTTCCACAGTCATTGGTATGCGTCAGTCCATTGCTGTGGCCACTCCATATATCGAGTGCCTTCCCACCTAGGGGATCATTGTATCAGACAATATCCTGTTGTGCTCCATACAGGTTCTGCTGGCTTATTTTCAGAAGGGCCATTGCCAGGCTTTTCTTCCTAGTGTTAAACTAGAAGGTCTGCTGAAACCCGTCCCACCACGCATGACACTGATGGTATTTGACAAAATGATGCCATAGCTTCAGCATCACGTTGTTATTGTTGTTGTTATGTGCCGTCAAGTCGGACCCAACTCATAGCGACCCCTCCTTGGGTTTCCAAGGCAGTGTCGCTACGGAAGTAGATTAGCCCATGTTCCTTCCGAGGAGTGGCTGGTGGGTTTGAACCGCCAGCCTTCTGGTTAGCAGTCAGTGCCTTAGGCACTATGCCACCAGAGCTAAGTACCACAGTGTGACAAGCAGACAGTCCAGGTGGTGGTCCGCTTTCATTACCTATCATTAATTTGCCCCAAATGTGTGTTGTGCCTGAAGTTTACTAATGTGATAGGAAGATTCATGGTTAGCAGGACATACAAAACTGAAGCACGCAGGACACAAACTCAAACTTCTGCAATTGCCTCAGTAATAGTTTAAATCAAATAATACTCAATCCAGTAATTTTTAGAATGCCACTAAACAATCAATGATTAGGAGCATCTTTAAGTCTTCTTTCTTCTTTCAGTGGTAAAAATGGCTAAAATCAGATATGGCAGCAAACTACGATACAGTCCTTTGTAAGCAAACAGCATTAAAAGATGCATAGAAAACACTGTTAAAGATTAGAAAAAAAAACAAATATGAAACAAGTAAGCAGAGGGGAAGTTTTGTTATACGTATTGAGGTTTCTAACGTGTCTAAGTTAATGGTATCACTAGCTTCTATTTTGAAAATGAACTATATAAAAACTTCCTGTTTTTGTTGTTGTTGTTGTTGAGTCACTAAAGAAAAGAGGTACTGGAGAATACGTATTCTCCACAGAAAACCACTTCTTGAAAACTGCGTGAGTTACCACCACAGCAGCAAGTGGTTTGATTGGAGGAAAAAAGGATTCTGAAGTCAGGTAACAGACTTGTCCCATTTGTATAATTAATTTGTTTCTGTTTTCCTAAACCAGCTATTGTAGCAAAGAAGAGGAAGGCAGAATTGTGTGGGGCAGTATTCTTAAGGCTAAATTTGTGTATGAGCCGCCTAGAAATTCTGTTCAAATGCAGATTCTCAGTCGGTAGGTCTGGCTTGTCCTGAGACTGCGTTTCTTCCACGCTTCCAGAGGACCCTGCTGGTTGTGGTCCACAAACACTTTGAACAGTGAGGGCATAAGGAAACATAGAATGTTAGGTTTGGTATTAATTTTGCAAAAATAAGAGCCTTTAAAAATCTTTATCCTGTAATGGCATGGGGAGTGAGTGTATGAATCATTTGAACTGTGGAAAGAAAAATCTGATCAATAAGTCAATTAGAGTTAAAAGGTTACATTGGGTGGGAGAAAACAACTGTTTGAGAGCACAGATCAGTTTATATGCAGTACAAACTGTTAGGGGATTTCTCAGAAGGGAAATTCAAAATGATTTGTCCTCTTTCACTCAATTGGCAGGAGGTGGCTTGGATTGGTTTAAGTTTGTGTGTCTGCATTGTATAGGCTAATTATGGCTTATCTAATAATTTAAACTATTCCCAGATCTCCCTTTATCACGTGTTTTTAATTTCTGAGAAGAGTCAAGAGTTAAGTTTAAACAGGGGATGGGAGGGCATTTTCTTTAATAGTATGAGAGAGAGGTTTGCTGGTTATCTGTATCAAAATCCTGAGCAGTTGTTATACATGAACATGCACTGCTGATTTAATAAGAACTTTTTTCCCCAAAATTCTTATCTTCTAAGTAATGGCAAATGGCTGTCACTAAAGGTATTAATAGCTGTTAGTGGAGTTATTAAAAATAAATAATACCCTTAATCTGTTCCTTGAATCCCTGGTGGTACAGTGGTTAAGGGCTCAGCTGCTAACCGAAAGGCTGGCAGTTCAAACCCACCAGCTGCTCCACAGGAGGAAGATGTGGCAGCCTGCTTCCATCAGGATTTACAGCCTTGGAAACCCTATGGGGCATACTCTGCCCTATAGTGTCGCTATGAGTTGGAATCAACTCAGTAGCAGGGGGTTTGGTTTGGTTTGGTTTGGTTTGAATCTATTCCTTAAAATAAAAGTTGCAACTTAATACTGAGTGAGAAAGTAACTGCTCTTCAAAAGAAAGTTGTGGTGTGGAGAGAGCATTGTGAAAATAGGTTTTCTTCATTATGTGATTGGCTGGAATGACACTCTGCACCAACTATGGAAACTTTCATGTCTTCACACTAAGAAACTTAGACACGGAATTTTCTAACATTTAGACATCACTCATATAGTGACTTTTGAACCTATTTGCTAAAGATATATTTTAAAAAGCACCTGCTGATTCATTTGCAAGAAAATCATATTGACAGCAGAAAACATAGAAAGGTATTGGCTGAATTTCCAAAGAAACCTTTGTATAAATGGCAAACACCGTTTAACAATGAATCCCATGCATGACTATGCATGCCTTCCATTTATATCTATGAAGTATCTTTTTTTCAAATCCCTCTGACAATTAAAACTAAGAAAATAAACCAAACTTTGAAATAGACCATTGAATGATTATATAACAAAATGTTAAACCAAGATTTTCAAACATAAAGAAGCATATTTAATCACAATATACATTATGCAATTATATTAATAATGTGTAAGAGATTTCAGTGGAAATAAATTTACCCTTAATAAAATAATTACTTAAAACTATTTTTTATCTTATCCTTTTTAATTTACATTTTTGTATATATTTTCATGTACATAAAATATTAGTACAACAGTACATTTGAATAGCCTATACATAACTACATATACATTGTAAAGAGTCTTTTTTTTTTTTTTTTTTTTTGAAGTAATAGGAGCATAAAACCCAAAACCAAACTCACTGCTGTCAATTCAGACCCAACTCATAGCGACCCCTCCTTGGGTTTCCGAGGTGGTATCACTATGGAAGTAGATTTCCCAGTCTTCCTTCCGAGGAGTGGCTGGTGGGTTTGAACCTCCAGCCTTCTGGTTAGCAGTCCAATGTCTTAGGCATTATGCCACCAGAGCTCCTAACAAGAGCATACAATCTAAAAACATCAAGGGACATTGATATAAATACACACATTTATAGATTGCAAACTCTGAATGGTCATTTTCTTTCTTTCATTTATTCATTCAAAGAACATTAATTGCATATAAAATTGCCTTAATGACTGGGGATTGGATGTATATTTTAAAAGATATTTAACCTGAAACCAAAAACCAGATACCCTAAGGTCAACTCAGACTCATGGCAATCCTGTGGATGTCAGAGTAGAACTGTGCCCCATAGGTTTTCAATAGCTGATTGTTTTGGAAATAGACAGCTAGGACTTTCTTCCAATTTAACCTAAGGGTGATAGGATTTTGTTAGCAATGCGGAAAAAAAAAAAGAATGAGTCATCCCCATAGAAAAAAGAAAAAAAAATCTTCTTTGAGGTTGGAATAGGCAGCTGTGATATGGAATATCCCAAGTCCTGACCCTCCCTGTGGAAGACTCAAGAGGCATTTGTTACATATCTACCGTGTCTGGTGAAGGAATGTGCACCATAGAACGTGGCCCTAGAGATTGTTTTTGTGTTTAAGAGCTCTGTTTAGCAAAAAGAGTTTCTGAGGAACTCTTAGCACGGAAATAGTTCGAATAAATTGCCTCTTGTCAGATCATTGCTGTGGCTTCACTAAGATAAGTCCTATTGTACATAATCAGTAGTTGGAAGAACTCCCAATGAGAAAAGTGAATGAAAGGAGATATTTGGCTTTTACTTAAAGAGGAATAGAAGTTACTTGCTTTGTATTAGGAAGAATCTGAGGTGGAGCCATGCTTTCAGTACAGAGGAATAGATATTTTTACTCTCTCTTCCTAATTCTGTTATATTGAAGAGAAATAAAAAAGCTAGTGTTAAGACAAGGGAGTAGAAACACAGAAGGAATCAATAGTAGATTCTAATGCAAACCTAGCCTGAAGGTCCAGCCCCACATGTCAGCCTGGAGGCACAGTGGCTCCAAGATGGAATTCATGTTAAATTACAAAGAATATAGAAATCAGAATATAGGGTGATAGAAGATTAGATTTAATGATGATAATAGTAAATATATACAAAGGGGGAACAAGGTAAAACACCTTTTCTCTAAGAAAATTTTCTCTAAGAAAAATGTTTATTCTTAGACAATTCTATAAGAATAAGCACTTTTACTATTTATTATTGTTTCAAGTCAGCCATTTTTTTAAAGTATATTTAATAATTTTAAATTAAATAATAAAAAATAAAATAAAAGTAAATCTGTTAATGGTGACTTAGGCAAAGAATACCACTTGAATCTCAAGAAAAGTACTTGCCTAAAAAGTTGCACAAAATGATGAAGATACTCACTGCCACTGGGTGGTAATGTATCCTAATTGAGGAAAACAGCCTGCAGATTTTCTTTAACCCTGAGGTAGTGAGTGGTTTCATTTTCTACTCATTTTTGTACTATTTTCTAAGGTGATATGGAGTTTCAGAGCCATAAAGATGAAGACTGTAAGGTTATTGATTCAACAAATTATTATTGAGCATCTTCTTATGTCAGGCACTATCCACCAAAGCAAAAGATGAGGAAATTGAGATTTTTATCAACTTTTACAGTCTGAAATTGACTGAGCGTGCAATCAAGATGTGTTGATTATCACTGGTGACTGGAATGTAAAAGTTAGAAGCAAAGAAGAATCACCAGGAGTTGAAAAATTTGGCCTTGGTGACAGAAATAATGCTAGAGATCACATGATAGAATTTTGCAAGACCAATGACTTATTCATTGCAAATACCTTTTTTCAACAACACAAACAGTGGCTATGCATGTGGACCTCACCAGATGGAATACACAGGAATCCCATTGACTACATCTGTGGTAAGAGGTGATGGAAAAGCTCAATATCTTCAGCCAAAACAAGACCAGGAGCTGATTGTGGAACAGACCATCAACTGTTCATATGCAAGTTCAACTTGAAGTAGAAGACAATTAAAACAAGTCCACGAGACCCAAATATATCCTTCCTGAATTTAGAGACCATCTAAAGAATAGACTTGGTGCATTGAACACCAATGACCAAAAGCCAGAAAAATTATGGGATGAGATCAAGAACATCATTCATGAAGAAAGCAAAAGGTCATTAAAAAAATGAGAAAAAAAGAAAAGACCAAAATGGACGACAGAAGAGACTCTGAAGCTTGCCCTTGAGTGGAGAGTAGCCAAAGCAAATGGAAGAACTGACAAGATAAAAGAGCTGAACAGAAGATTTCAAAGAGCAGCTCAAGCAGACAAAGCCAATCAGTATAATGAAATGTGCAAAGACTTGGAATTAGAAAAACAAAAGGGAAGAACATGCTCAGCATTTCTCAAGCTGAAAGAACTGAGAAAAAAAAATTAAGCCTCAAGTTGCTATTGCAACTTGATTCTATGGGCAAAATATTGAATGATTCAGGAAGCATCTAAAGAAGATGGAAAGAATACACAGAGTCACTGTACCAAAAAGAACTGATAGATCTTCCATTTCAGGAAGTGGCATATGACCAAGAACTAATGGTATTGAAGGAAGAAGTCAAAGCTTCACTGAAGCAATTGTCGAAGAACAAGGCTCCAGGAATTGACGAATACCCATTGAGATGTTTCAACAAACAGATGCCCCACTGGAGAAACTCATTCAGTAATGCCAAGAGATTTGGAAGACAGCTACCTGGCCAACTGACTGGAAGAGATCCATATTTGTACCCATTTCAAAGAAAGATGATCCCACAGAATGTGGAAATTATCAAACAATAACACACAAGTAAAATCTTACTGAAGATAATTCAAAAATGGTTGTAGCAGTATATCGACAGAGAAACTTCCAGAGGTGCAAGCCAGATTCAGAAGAGGATGTAGAACAAGGGATATTATTGCTGATATCACATGGCTCTTGGCTCAAAGCAAAGAAATCCAGAAAGATGTTTACTTGTGTTTTATTGACTATGCAAAAGCACTTGATTGTGTGGATCATAACAAATTGTGGATAACATTGAGAAGAATGGGAATTCCAGAACACTTAATTGTACTCAGAAGGAACCTGTACATAGACAAGGAGGCTGTCTTTCGAATGGAACAAGGGGACACTGCATGGTTTAGAGTCAAGTAGGGAGTGTGTCAGGGTTGTATCCTTTCACCATACTTATTCAATCTATGTGCTCAGCAAATAATCTGAGAAGCTGGACTTTATGAAGAGGAACGTGGCATCAGGATTGGAAGAAGACTCATTAACAATCTGCAACATGCTGATGATGCAACTTTGCTTGCTGAGAGTGAGGATGACTTGAAGCACTTCCTGATGAAGAATTAAGAATACACTCTGTAGTATGGATTACATCTCAATATAAAGAAAACAAAAATCCTCACAACTGGACCTATAAGCAGTATCACAATAAATGGATAAAAGATTGAAGTTGTCAAAGACTTCACATTGCTTGGTTCTACAATCGATGCCAATGGAAGCAGCAGTCAGGACATTAGACGACATATAGCACTGGGCAAGTCAGCTGCAAAAGACGTCTTTCAAGTGATGAAGAGCAAGGATGTCTCCTTGAGGACTAGGGTGCACCAGACGTAAGCCATGATATTTTCAATCGCCTCATATGCATGTGAGAGCTGGACAATGAATAAGGAAGATTGAAGAAGATTTGATGCTTTTGAGTTGTGGTGCTGGTGAGGAATGCTGAAAATACTATGGACTGCTAAAAGAACTAACAAATCTGGAGGAAATGCGGCCAGAATGCTCTTTGGAAGCAAGGATGGCCAGACTTTGCCTCACCTACTTTGCTCATGTTATCAGAAGGGAACATTCCCTGGAGAAGGATGTCATGCTTGGTAAGGTGGAGGGTCAATGAAAGAGGGTAAGGCCCTCAACCAGATGGATTGACACAGTGGCAACAGCGATGGGCTCAAGTATAGCAGGGATCATATGGAGCGGGAGTGGGACTGGGCAGTGTTTCGTTCTGCTGTGCATAGGGTTACTATGAGTCAAAGACAACTCAACAGCACCTAACAACAACTACAACAACAACATCCTAGGCACTGGGGATAAAGGTGAACCAAAGAGTCAATAGCTGTGCTTTCATGGCATTTAAATTCCAGAGAGAGGATAGACAATGAATGAAAGAGTAAGATAAATTCTGATAGTGCTAAGTACCATATGAAGATAAAACAGGGTAACGTGTCAGAGAGTGAATGAAGAGAAGTGTTCAAGGAAGACATCTTTGAAAAGCTGACTAAATTTGAACTAAAAGACAAGATGGAATTTAGCCATACAAAGATCTGAGAGAAGAACATTCCAGACAAAGAACTCAGCAAATATTAAATCCATAAAATGAGAGTGACCTGCATATTTTTAGCGAGCCAACAAGACATAGGCAATAGACTAACTCAGAGAGAAAGGCAAGGGCTAAATTATGCGGGACATACACAGCAAGCAATTTGAACTGTGTGCAAATACAATGGGAATCTGAAAGAAATTGTGGCCACCATATTTTTCAGGTCCTCTGTTCAAGAGAGGGAGTCTGTTTCCCCATCTCTGGAATTTGGAATGGCCTTATGACTTGCTTTGATCTCAGAATATGGCAGAAATGATGTGTTAGTGTCAAAGTCTCAGCCTCAAGTGTCCCTTAAGCTTACACCTTTGCCTTCTTTAAATGCTTCTACTACCCTGTAAGAAAGCCCAGGCTGGACTTTAAATGGTAGCTACCCACATGGAGAACAAGGCCTGGTCAATAGCTGTTATGGATCAAATTGTGTCCTCAAAAAATATGTTTGTAAATTCTTACTTCTATGCCAGTGGCTATAATCTTCTTTGGGTTTTCTTTGTTATGTTAATAAGATAAGATTGGTGTAGGGTATGTCTTGAGTCAATATCTTTTGAGATGTAGAAGAGATTAAACAAGCAAGTGAGAGAAGCAAAGATGAAGTAAAATAGATGGCAAGACACCTGGAGATTTCCAAGGAACCAGGAAGCAGAAACTGAAGAGACAAGGACCTTCCTCCAGAGCCAACAGAAAGAGAAAGCCTTTCCCAAGAACCAGTGCTGTGAATTCAGACTTCTAGCCTCCTAAACTGTGAGAAAATGAGTGTCTGTTAAAGCCATTCACTTGAGTTATTTTTGTTATAGCAGCACTAGATAACTAAGACAGTAGCCAACATTAAAGTCCCAGATGTGTGAAGGAAGCTAATATAGATTCTAGCCTCCAAGGAGCTACCAAATGACTGCAGCCACATGTGTGAGCTTAGGTAATACCAACAGAACTGCTTTGCTGAGCAGAGCTCTAATTGTTGACCAATTGAATTATGATAAATGATAAATGGTTGTTTAAGCCACAAAGTTTTGGGGTGGTTGGTAAAACAGCCGAAGCAGAAGCCATAAGGGTATTTTAATCCTAGAAATAACATAATCTGATTTACATTTTAAAAGGTCACATTGGCAGGTCAGACTCAGAGGGAAACATTGTCAATCAAAAGGGAGAAACGCCAGTGAATCTAAGATATAAAGGAAGAAACACCAGGACTTCAAACAAAACACAAGTCCAAGTGGAATACAATGTCCAGGTGTTGACAAGAATATACTCATTCTCAAATGACCACTGTGGGGTTTACTTGGGATATGTGGCCCATGAGAAATATTGTCTCAACATAAAGACTGCTAAAAAAAACCTGAAAAGATTTCAAAGGGCAGCTTGAGAAGACAGAGTCAAGTATTACAATGAAATGTGCAAAGACCTGGAGTTAGAAAACCAAAAGAGAAAAGCCACGCAGCATTCTTCAAGCTGAAAGAACTGAAGAAAAAATTCAAGCCTCCAGTTGCAATATGGAAGGATTCTATGGGCAAAATATTGAATAATGCAGGAAGCATCAAAAGAAGATGGAAAGAATACACAGAATACACACTGTAGCAAAATGAATTGGTCTATCTTCAACTATTTTAGGAGGTGGCATATGATGAAGAAACAATGGTATTGACAGAAGTCGAAGTTTCATGAGGGAATTGGCGGAAAACAAAGTTCCAGGAATTGACAGAATACCCACTGAGATGTTTCAACAAATAGATACAGTGCTGGAGACACTAACTCATTTATACCAAGAAATTTGGAAGACAGCTACCTGACTAACTAAGTGGAAGAGATCCATTCCAAAGAAAGGGGATCCAACAGAATGTGGACATTACTGAACAGTATTATTAATATCACATGCAAGTACACTTTTGCTAAGGATAATTCAAAAACAGTTACAGCAGTATATTGAAAGAGAATTCTGGAAATTCAAGCCAGATTAGGAAGAGAACATGGAGCAAGGGATGTCATTGCTGATGTCAGATGGCTCTTGGCTCAAAGCAAAGAATACCAGAAAGATGTTTACTTGTGTTTTATTGACTATGCAAAGTCTTTTTATTTGTGTGCATGTGCAGATCATAAAAAATTATGGATAATATTGCGAAGAATGGGAATTCCAGAACACTTAATTGTGCTTATGAGGAACCTGTACATAGACCAAGAAGCTGTGCTTCAAACAGAACAAGGGTTTACTACATGGTTTAAAGTCAGGAAGGGAGTGTGTCAAGGTTGTATCCTTTCACCATACTTATTCAATCTGTATAATGAGCAAATAATCCGAGAGGCTGGACTATATGAAGAAGAACATGGCATCAGGACTGAAGGAAGACTCATTAAGAACCTGCAATATGCAGATGACACAACCTTGCTCACTGAAAAGGAAGATGACTTGAAGCACTTACTGATGAAAATCAAAGACTGCAGTCTGCAGTATGGATTACACCTCAACATAAAGAAAACAAAAATCCTCATAATTATAGTGCCTAAGGCACTTGACTGCTAACCAGAAGGCTGGCAGTTCAAACCCACAAGCCACTCCTCGGAAGGAAGGTTGGGTAATCTACTTCCGTAGTGATACTGTCTCAGCAACCCAAGGAGGGGTCGCTATGAGTCAGGTCCAACTCGATGGCACATAACAACAACAACAACAAGCAACATAAATGGAGAAAAGATTAAAGTTGTCAGAGATTTCATTTTACTTGGATCTACAATCAACACCCTTGGAAATGGCAGTTAAGAAATCAGATGTCATATTGCAGTGGCCAATCTGCTGCAAAAGACCTCTTTAAAGTTTTAAGAGGGAAAGATGTCACTTTAACGACTAAGGTGTGCCTAATACAAGCCATGGTATTTTCAAATGCCTCATATGCATGTGAAAGAAGGACAATGAATAAGGAAGACTGAAGAAGAGTTGATGTCTTTGAATTATGATGTTGGTGAAGAATACTGAAAACACCATGAACTGCCAGAGGAATGAACAAATCTGTCCTGGAAGAAGTGGAGCCAGAATGCTCCTTGGAAGTGAGAATGGCCTGACTTCATCTCACCTCCTTTGGTCATGTAATCAGAAGGGACTATTCTCTGGAGAGGGATATTATGCTTGGTAAAGTAGAGGGTCAGTAAAAAAGGGTTGACTCTTAACAATATGGATTGACACAGTGGCTGCAATGATGGGCTCAAGCACAGTAAGGATTGTGAGGACGGCACAGGACCAGGCAGTGTTTTGTTCTG
This sequence comes from Orycteropus afer afer, assembly GCF_000298275.1. Classification (NCBI taxonomy): domain Eukaryota; kingdom Metazoa; phylum Chordata; class Mammalia; order Tubulidentata; family Orycteropodidae; genus Orycteropus; species Orycteropus afer. The sequence goes on along the minus strand of NW_006921675.1, from coordinate 3,078,378 downwards.
TTGCACATAGGGTCATTATGAGTCAGAGTTGACTTGATGGCACCTATCAACACCAACAATTAAGACTGAACTAATAAAATCTAACCCTTCTTCTCAGTAGAAGGTTTATAGGGCTTCTGAAAGAACTGCTTTCCTGACACTCCCTTTGCAGATTGATTGTATTTCTGTAGAAATTGGTAATGCCATTATGAGAGTAAACCTCATAGTAGTAGCATTTAAACTTAAATAATAAGAATCAGTCATTTGTTTCTGGCTCTGGTAATGATGGAACAACGGGCATTGGTTATACTCTCCCATAAGTAACTACAAAACTGTAATAACATTACTGAGAGAAATTAAAGTCTTAAATAAAGGGAAGAGATATACAGTGTTTACAGTTTGGAAAACTCATGTTGTGAAAATATAAATTCTCCCAAAATTGATCTCTAGATTCAATGCAATCCCAATCAAAATTACACCAGGCATATTCTATAGAAGTTGATAAACTTGTTCTAAAATTTATATGGCAATGAAAAAGTCTAGAATAACAAAATAATCTTGTAAAAGAACAACATTGGAGAACTACCTGATTTCAAGACTTAGTATAGAGCAACAATAGCCAAGTCAGCTTGGTATTGATATAAACCAAAAATAAACCAGTTGCTTGGAGTCAATTTTGACTCATTGTAGCCCTATGTGTGTCAGAGTAGAAGTGTACTCTATAGGGTTTTCAATGGCTGAGTTTTTCAGAAGCAGATAGTGTTGTAGAGCAGAGTCTGGCTGAAATCAAAAGCAAAGAGCTTTTATTGAGAAGCAGGGCAATTTGCAAATTGGGAATCACAAGGTCCAGAGGATTCTGAACTCAGTGGTCCCAGGAAGAGACAGTTCAGGGAGTTTTGTTTTTTGTTTTAGTAAGAAAATACAAGGAACTTCAATAAAATTCAACGATTGGCTGACGTTTAGGTAATGGATACAAAATAGGATGAGGGTACATCTGATTTGTAGGAGATTATATACATTTCTGATTTTTTTTTTTTTTTTAGGTTACGTAATAATCATTACATTTTCATCAAAACAATCATCAGACCTATCTTGCATGACTACAGAAAAGCTGTTCATAATTCTAAAGGTTGTTTTGAGTAAGCTTCTGTTTTGAGAATTGTTTTGGACCTGGCTCTCTAAGTAGCAAGCAAAACCCTTAAGCAAGCAAAATTCCATAGTTTTCTGAAATTGTTTACCAAGTAATTTTCTCAGGGTATAATGGAAAGTTACAATAATGACAGGCAACATTTCTGATGCAGAAGATATCTTTGATCTAAAATGGACCTTTAGCCTCAGACCTTAGTCATCTCATGTCAGGGGTCCTAAGTTAATTTTGGATGCTCTTACTCAATAGCCAGGACTTTCTTCCTAGGTGCTTTTGGGTGGATTTGAACAGCTAATCTTTCAGTTAATAGCTGAATGCTTAACCATTGGCAGTATTGGTATAAAGATAAATATATCTATGGAGCATAGAAAAGAGCTTGGAAATAGACCAGCATGTATGTGTTAAACTGATTCTTGACAAAGACACCAGAGCATTTCAATGGGAAAAATAAAATTCTAACAAATTCAGTTGTAACAACTGGATCTTCATGTGGAAAATTACCTTTACTTTACATGACATACAAAAATTAATTCTAGGTGGATCATAAATCTGAACATAAAAACTAGGATCATACAGCTTCTAGAAAAACACCTGAGAGAATATGTTTTTGACTTGGGATAAGCAAAGACTTCTTAGGCACAGAAAACAGTAGCTATAAAATTGAGATTTTGAAATTCACCAAAATTTAAAAAATTTGCCTTAAGAAAATGAAAAAGCAAGGCATAAAGGTTGGGCAATCTACTTCTGTAGTGATACTGCCTCAGAAACCCAAGGAGGGGTCGCTATGAGTCAGGTCTGACTCAAGGGCACATAACAACAACAAATTGAGGTATGTATTAATATCCATAATACCTATGTTTGATAAGATTTGTTGAATCTAAAACATACCACTCTTGCAATTCAACAATAAAGACAAATGTTTTTTTAAAATGTACAACAGTCTTGAATAGACACTTCACAAAAGAAGATATTTAACAACAATATGAAAAAGTTCTCAACATCATTAATCTCCAAAGCAATGAAAATCAAAACTCCAGAGAAATTCTACTTCACACCCACTAGAATGGCTTAAATTAAAAAGACTGACCACAGTAATGATGTGAAGATATGTTCCAATGAGTATATTCTCAAACACTGCTGATAGATATGTAAAATGTTTTGTTGTTGTTGTTGTTATGTGCCGTCGAGTCGGACCCAACTCATAGCGACCCGTCCTTGGGTTTCTGAGGCAGTATCACTACGGAAGTAGATTGCCCAACCTTCCTTCCCAGAAGTGGCTGGTGGGTTTGAACCTCCTTGGCAATGCCTAATTATACACCTGTCCTATGATGAAGACTTGTCCAAGAATGTTCATAGAAACTTTATTTGTAACAGCTTCAAAATGATAGCAGCATCAGAACTAGTAAGGAAAGTGGGGCTATTGCAAAGAGGCAAGGATCTCAGGGAAGGAAAACCACACTGGGGAAAGAAAAAGGCTGAATGTGCTGAGAAAGAATGGGCAATGGAAAAACCATCAGGAGCACCATCATTGTTGGTCACAGGTGACTCCATGAGGTGCCCCAAGAGCAGGACCAAAGGGAACTTTCTCCTGCCAGTTGCTGAAGAGAGAAGAATTGTTTTTGGGAAAGAGAGCCTTATAATTACTGTAAGGGAAAAATCTCTTGCAGAAAATGTCTTATACTCTGCAGAAACTCTGTAAGGAAGCTTATGCAGCCAGGGGAGTAGGGCAGGTCTTGCTAAGAAACATTTCCAGCAAGAGAACTGGGTTTGGGAAAAGCCCTCAGAAGATCTCTGCCTCTGACTTATTTGTAAGCCTGAGGAAAAAGGAAAAGACTGTCCCAGGGTCTGTACTCTTTGTAGGAGCAGATTGCCAGATCTTTTCTCCTGTGGAGCCGCTGGTGGGTTTGAACTGCTGACCTTTCAGTTAGCAGCTGATCACTTAACCATTGTGCCACCAGGTCTCCTTACTTAAATTTTTAGGCTCTTAGAATTAAGCAATACTATTGCCCTTTGAGGAGTTATGGTAGTGTAGTGAGTAAAGCATTTGGCAGCTAACCAAAAGCTGGCAGTTCAAACCCACCATCAGCTCCACAGGAGGAAGATGAGGCAATCTACTTTCATAAAGATGTACAGTCTTGGAAACTCAAGTGGAGGTCACTCTGAGTTGGAATCCACTCGATGGCAGCCCTTTGAAAGAGCTCTGATGATGAAATAGTTAAAACATTCAACTGCCAATCAAAGTCAGCCTTTTGAACTCACCAGCTTCTCTGTGGGAGAAAGATGAATCAGTCTGCTTCTGTAAAGATTTACAGCTTTGGAAGCCCTGTAGGGTAGTTCTACTCTGTCCTATAGGGAAGCTATGAATCGGAATTCACTCCACGGCTGTGGGTTTGGACTGCCCTTTGGCACCTTGAATTACCTTCTCTTTTATACAGAACCACCAATTGGCATGTTGCACTGCTTGTAGTAGAGCATTTGCCTTTTCCCTGTTTGATATCCAGAGTCTATATAATGCTGGGTACTTGTGAGCTAACTCAATGGTGTTAGACAATGAAGAAGGACCCACAAACCTTTAAGCCCATCCATGCTCATTTGATAGTTTCCAGCCTCCATCTCCGTCAGGAAATGCCAAGCGCTCACATGAATTCTAGCTGGCAAACATCTCTGAGACAGTCTCATTGCATCTCATCTGATCAGGTCTCCCCATCCCTGCCACACAACACGCGGGTTATATCAGGAGCAGCTGAACTACCTGTAAGCTGGGAAAGCAGAGACTTTTCCTTCGGTAATCCTTGTGCACAGAATATCCTTTTTGGAACTAGATGGGAGATGACCACATCTTAGCACCCTGGGTGAGGCAGGTACCATTCTCACCAGAAATCCCTTTTAAGATTCCACAAAGATGTTGGAGCTGGAGTCTCATTTAAGTTGCTTCAGCAGATCAAAGAGCCACAACTGCTAATAAGCAGAGAGTCCTGCACCGTTGCTTGGAGTCCCCAGGTGGTACAAACAGTTAAAAAGCTCAGCCGCTTGCTAAAAGTCTGGAGGTTCTAGTCTACCCAGAAGAGTCTCAGAAGAGTGCTCTGGCAATCCACTTCCAAAAAATCATTCCCTGAAAAGCCTTGTGAAGGCAATTCTACTCTGACACACATGGGGTCACCATGAGTCAGAATCTACTCCACAGCAACTGGTTTTCTGGTGTGCTTTTTTCTTTTTCTTTCTTCTTCTTCTTCTTTTTTTTTTGCAGCGGCAGGGGACACCATTAATCGTTATACTATTAATAGTTTTTAGGAAGTTCCCTGGCCATTCAAACCAGTCCTGTAGACTACATGGTCTGTGCTTGGGCTTGAATGTGTCCTCTGGGTGTCTCTCTGACCCTGCCACCAGCCACCTCCCCCACCCCTTTCCAGCCAGGTCTTTCAATGATCCCCAAACGGCCTTCACTCTCCCACCTATATGGGAAACATTAGGAGCCACCTCCCGGTGCCTGGCTTTGAGGCCTTTGTACTTGTCACTGCCGTCTCTTTCTCCTCTCTCTTGGCGTATCTATTGTCGCTGGATCTGATTCCACTTGAGCAGTTTCCGGCCTCCTCCTCAGCAGTGCGGTTTATATTTAGGTTCGGCTGCAAATGGGCTGATTGATGATGCAGAAATACCTCTCCTTTTGGGGTTGGGCCCCCGCTTTGTCTTCCTGACATTTTCGCTAAGAAGGAGGCAGGTGGTGAACTCTCCCAGAGGAAAGTGTTGTCTTAATGGCTAGGAAGGGAAAGAGTCATGGTGTGAGGTGAAGGGAGTGATTAGTAGCTGAGAGGAAATGTGTGTTCCCATTAAAAAGAGAAACTAGGGAAAGAAGCATTAGGGACTGAGGAAGCACCAATTGCTTATCTTTTGAAAAAAAAAAAAAAGAGAGAGAGAGAGGAAAAAAGTTCCTGTGTCTTTGGAACTTGGGTTGTGATATAGATTCAATCAGTCATTAAAAATGTAATGGAATATCCCTATGTATCAAGCACAGTCCCTACCCTTCAAGAGCTGTGTCCAGCAGAGGAAACACATTTAAATAAAAAGTATGAAGCAGGAAAGAATAGAGGTTTGTGTAAATTTCTCTGGGAGCCCAGGAGCTGCTGTAGGAATGAAAGGGAGATGTCATGGGAAGTGACATTGGAACTGGGTCTGCAACGATGTGATCAAGTGGAGAAGGAGTAAGAAGGCTGTTTTGTTTTGTTTTAGGCAAAGGACCTGGCATGAGCTAAGCATGGAGGCATACAACCAGGAAAAGCTGGGCCAGTCGGGTAGCTGAAGCGCATTGGACATAGTAGAGGACTGGGAAGAGGAAGGGTACAAAGTCAGGCAGTGAGCACCTGAAAAGCACTGTGTACCATCCTAAGGGGTTTAGACTTCTTGTACATAATGGGTATCTAGCAAAAGTTTGTAAGCAAAAGATTGATGTGTTGAATTGATGTGTTTTAGAAAGGTAAGTCCATGAAAATGTGACTTGGAGGGCAAGAGAAATTGAAAACTGGGAACTATTTAGTCCACAAGAGAAATAAAATATTTCTGAATGAAGACAGGGATAGTGAGTGTGGATTGGATGGAATAGATTCTTGAGAATAAATTTAGAAGCAAGAATCAACAGGATTTGTTGTCCAATGGATGTGTGACTTGTCCAATGGAGAAAAGGCTGACTTCAAGGTTACAGCTTTAGGGGGGTTGGGTAGATGGTTGTACCATCAGTTAAATGCAGGAAGAGGAGTAGAAAATAGTTCAGGAGTTCCAGAGTTAGAAAACATCCTATTTTTGATGGATAACCATGCCCCATACCATGCCTTCATTTCTGTACCATTTTTCTATTAACTTCCACCCCAAGAGCAAACTGAAGAAAAGCAAATGTGGATGCTCTTTTTATCTAAATAATTCACTTATGTAGCAGTTGAGAGGAAATCTGTGTTTAAAATTTCACAGTCTTTTCAAGGTAAATTGAACATAGTCTTTTCCTTTAATCTCTCCTTCCCTATACCACAACACCACCCCCACTGAAGTCTGGAGGGATCACAAAAGGGAAAAAAAAAAAAAAAACTCACTGCCTCAAGCCGATTCTGACTCATAGTGACCCCCTTTGGGTTTCTGAAGCGGTGAATCTTTAGGGAAGTAGCTTGCCCAGTCTTCCTTCCACAGAGTGGTTGGTGGGTTTGAACTGCCAGCCTTCTGATTAGCGGTCAAATGCCTTAGGCATTAAGGCCACCAGAGCTCTTTACAAACGAAAAAGGGAGAGTATACTGCTAAACCCTCACAGGAGAGTAGTCAGGAAGCATGTCTTCAAAGCAGGGAGTAGGGTCCCTTGGAGTCTATTTCCCTTAGGATAAGACAAAAACTCTAAATTCAAGAAACTCATCTCAGGAAGGAATTCTCCCTCTGGGGCTTTGGGGACTATGCTTCAAAGAGGCGTTATCCCCAGAGGCTGCCTAATGCTGGGATGGAGCCACTACCCTCTTGGAGGCATTCCTTTTCACTGTGTCTTTGACTTGAATAGGCCATAGGGCCTCCCTCAAGACCCAGGAAATGAGAATCCAGATAGCAGGAATTATAAATTGGGAGGTTTTCTTTCCAGATCAAGGACTCGATGTGTTTCATGCCAATTTGTGCTATCTATAGTAGAAAGATCTCTCACTTAAGACTTATCACCCATATGAACACAAAACAAGTGGCCTGGGATAGTTCCTGAGATCAAGGAAAGAGTGGCATTAGTTTGATAAATTTTATAAATATAAAAATATTGAAATATTAACTGATGGTCTTTCCCCCATCTCTTCTATGAACTCTCACCCACCCCCACATTCAGGCAGCCAGGTTATTTAACATTCGTTTTTTTGGAGAAGATAACCAGAAGTCTGGTGGTTCAAACCCACCAGCCGCTCCTTGGAAGGAAGATGGGGCAATCTATTTCCGGAGTGATACTGCCTCGGAAACTCAAGGAGGGGTCGCTATAAGTTGGGTCTGACTCGACAGCATATAACAACAACAACAACAACAACATGTTATAGAATAAATCAGGAAGAAGAAAAAATAAGGACTCATCCTGACTTTTGAATTCTGAATATGTAGGCCTTAGGGGATAAGATAGGATTCATGTCACAGATGAAAAATTTGGGAAAATATATTAGAAAGAACAAATTTTTACCCAGATCAGTTAAATATTCCCTGGGCTGAGGGAAGAGAAAGCAAGGAAAATTGAAAAGATGAGTAAATTATGGGTATGTAATTTTTAGAGGGTTCCTAAGAAAGGAGGAGAGGGCCTGGGACTTGGGGAAGTTTCCTTTTTCATCATTTTCTAGTCTTTGTCAAAAGAGACCCATCGTTGCATCTAGATGGCTGCTTGCAAGCTTTCAAAATCCCAGTGGCTAAGATCCCAATCACCAAAGTAGGAACAATGTTTTGTGTAGTATGTTATGCCAATTGAGTTCTATGTGCCTTGTGACTGTGGTCCTGAGCCCACAGGTACAGCTACTCACTCCCTCTGGGTAGCTGGCTGTGGCCAAGAAGTGACTACAACCTTGTCCCTTGTCAGCTCTTCTATATAGCTGGGAATTCTTAAAGAACATACCAATACACTTGTAGAAACATTGTTTGCCAACCCTATACATGGTCTTGGGCACCCTCCATGCTGCATACACATACCTAATAAATCAGTCTGTCCACCCACCTATCTGCCCATATATCCATGTTTGCCTTCACTAACAACACAATATCATATGTGCAAAAGAGTTCATCTTTGCTATCTGACCTCCCATGCATGTCTTTATGTGTTCCTCTTCCTCAATGCCACTGTGTTGATTACTCAAATTTGGTATATTGCCATTCTCTTCACCCAAATCAAACTTGTCTCTACCTAACAGGAAAGGGAAGGAGTGGAGCAGTCGGGGACCACAGGAGCAGCAGGATCCAGGTAAGGGGTGGGAAGCAAGGCTAGTCCCCAGTCCCCTAGAGCCAGGAAAGGGTGGGAGTAGCCAGGGACCACAAAGTGGCAAGTTCCAGGTAGGAATTAGGTAAGGGGAGAGCATAGAGGTTTCCAACAGCTAAGGGAGACCAAATTGTCTGCCAGTTTGTCATCCTGTGGAGCTTGTACATTGCTGTGAGGCTTGAGGCTGTGCCACTGGTGTTTCAAACGCCAGCAGAGTTGCACATGATGCACAGGTTTCAACACAGCTTACAGACTAAGACAGACTAGGAAGAAGGAAGAGGCCATCCACTTCTCAAAAACTGGCCAGGGAAAACCTTACGAACAGCAGAGAAACACTGTCAAATACATTATTGGGCAACTTTATGAATAGCTTGGAAACAATGTCCAACACAGTGCAGGAAGACAAGCCCCTTGTGTCAGAAGGCACTCAAAATAGGACTGGGAAAGAGTTGCCTCATCAGAGTAGAACAAGCCTTAATAATATGGATAAAGTAAGTCTTTCAGGATCTCCATGTGCTGATGTAGCATGACTCAAATTGAAGAGAAATAGCTGCAAACATTCATTAATAATTAGAACATGAAATATAGGAAGTATGAATCTAGGAAATTTGGAAGTTGTCAAAAATAAAATGGAATGCATAAAGATTAATATCCTAGGCATTAGTGAGCTGAAATGGAAGGGTTTTGGGCATTTTGAATCAGACAGCCATATGATCTACTATGCTGGGAATGGCAACTTGAAGAGGAATAGTGTGGCATTCATCATCACAAACGACGTTTCAAGATCTGTCCTGAAGTACAATACTGTCAGTGATAGGATAATATTCATATGTCTACAAGGAAGACCCATTCGAACAGAAAAAGGGAACACTGCATGGTTTAAAATCAAGAAGGGAGTGCATCAGGGTTATATCCTTTCACCATACTTATTCAATCTGTATGCTGAGCAAGTAATTCGAGAAGCTGGATTATATGAAGAAGAACATGGACTCAGGATTGGAGGAAGAATCATTACCAACCTGTGATATGCTGACAAGACAACTTTGCTAAGTGAAAGTGAGGATGACTTGAAGTACTTACTAATGAAGATTCAAGAATACAGTCTGCAGTATGGATTACCTCTCAATATAAAGGAAACAAAAATCCTCACAACTCACAATGCTATTAGCAGCATTATGATAAATGGAGAAAAAATTGAAATTGTCAAAGGCTTCACATTACCTAGTTCCACAATCGACGCCAATGGAAGCAGCAGTCAGGACATCAGAAGACGTATAGCACTCGGCAAATTGGCTGCAAAGGACCTCTTTCAAGTGCAGAAGAGCAAAGATGTCTCCTTGAGGACTCAGGTGCACCTGACACAAGCTATGGTATTTTCAATCACCTCATATGCAGGTGAGAGCTGGACGGTGAATAAGGAAGACCAAAGAAAAATTGATGCTTTTGAGCTGTGGTGTTGGAGAAGAATGCTGAAAGTACCCTGGACTGATAAAAGAACTAACAGGTCTGTCCTGGATGAAGTACCGCCGGAATGCTCCTTGGAGGCGAGAATGGCCAGACTTCATCTCACCTACTTTGATCATGTTGTCAGAAGGGACCATTCCCTGGAGAAGGATGTCATGCTTGGTAAGGTGGAGGGTTGACAAAAGAGGGGAAGACCCTCAACGAGATGGATTGACACAGTGGCAGCGGTGATGGGCTCAAATATAACAAGAATCATGCAACTGGCTCAGGACCAGGCAGTGTTTCATCTGCTGTGCATAGGGTCACTGAGTTGGAGACGACTCGACGGCACCTCACAACACGAAAGGAGAAGGAGGAGAAAACAAACAAATAAACAAAAAACAGGTGTGATATGTGTCTTAGTTTCATAGTACTGGTATAATAGAAGTATCACAAGTGGGTTACATTAACAAATTTATTTTCTCAGTTTAGGAGACTAGAAGTTCTAGGCCAGGTGCTGGCTCTAGGGAAGGCTCTCTCTGTCCACTCTGGGGAAAAAATGCTTGTCTCAGCTGCTTCTTGGTGTTCTTTGAAGACCTCCATGTGGCATCTATATTTCCCCCATTTGTGTTTCCTGCTTCTGTGCCTAAATGTTCCTTTTATATCTCAAAAGTGATTGGCTTAAGGTATACCCTACACTGATAATAGCCTAATTAACATAATGTTGTTGTTAAGTGCTGTCCAGTCATCTCTGATTCATAGCAACTATGGTATTCTTAGCATTCTTCACCAGCACCACAACTCAAAATCATCAACTCTTCTTTGGTGTTCCTTATTCATTGCCCAGCTCTCGCATGTATAAGAAGTGATTGAAAATACTATGTCTTGGGTTAAGAAGACCTTAGTCTTCAAGGAGATATCTTTGCTCTTCATCACTTGAAAGAGGGCTTTTGCAGCAGATTTGCCCAATGCAATATGTCATCTGATGTCTTGGCTGTTGCTTCCATTGATGTTGATTATAGAACCAAGTAATATGAAATCCTTGACAACTTCAATCTTTTCTCCATCCACAGTGAAGCTGTTTATTGGACCAGTTGTGAGGATTTTTGTCTTCTTTATATTGAGGAGTAATCCATACTGCAGACTAATAATAACAATAAAGGCACCCATTCCCAATGGGATTATATCCATTTGTATAGGGGCTAAGATTTACAATTTATAGTTTGGAGTGACACAGTTCAATCCACAACAATCTTGCTGTACAAACAAATGAAGGCTTTGTCAAAGACCAAACCAAACCTTCTGCCTTGAGTCAATTCTGGCTCATAACAACCCTATAGGGCAGAGTAGAATAGTGTTTTTTCCCCACAGAAACAGACTACCACATCTTTCTCGTATGGAGTGGTTGGTAGGTTCAAACTGTCAAGCTTTGAGTTAGCTGCTGAGTATTTTAACCACTGTGCCACCAGAACTCTAGGCTTTGTCAGGACACTGAACTTTAGAAGAAGCAAAAATGTAAAATAATGATGTTTGAAGATATTACTAGTTTCAAACCCCCCCCCCCTTCCAGCTTCTGGAAATGTTACCCTCCTCCTTAACTCCAATCTCAGAGATCAGTTTGGCCTGACTTGCCCCTTGTCAACCCCTCCAGGCAGGCAGAAGACATGGTTGGAATGGGAGGGCCAAAGTAAGGAGAGGGCAGAACTCTATATGCCCCAAATCTGCATCCTCTTCTTCCTCTTCTTTCCTCTTAACCAGTTATCTCCATTGATCAGAGGGCAGATCTAGTCATACTTGCCAACATGACTATTTATGATTCAGTTTTATGTGTTCTCATAGGTCCCATGTCCAAAAGGGGTGCTAAGAGCTTCGTCAGGGAAGCCCAATAAGCTTACTATGATAGTATGGGTGTTGCCTCTGCCTAAGGGAGGGCCTGACCCCAACTCAGTTTCACATGGGACTAAAGACTTTCTTGCCTTAGGCAGGCATTCTGTAGTATGTTCCAAGAGCCCCATACATCCAGGTGCTATGTAGATTCCTAGACAACTTCTGTAAACAACTGTACCCCAAGCTCAGACTGCCCAGTACTGCATTGCCTGTTTCTTCTCCAACTAACCAGGACATTTCTTACCTTTGGTCTATGAAAAGGAAGAAATAGCAGAGAAGCAAGTTTGACTGGTGTCAACACAGCTTTCATGGGTTGATGATAGGATGGGGCCTTCTCTTGTTTACCTGAAGCTTTCTCCTTTCCTACAAAAAGCAATCCCTTAAGATATGCCAAGGTTAGGCAATCCTACTTCCATAGTGATAACTGCCTCGGAAACCCAAGGAGGGGTCGCTATGAGTCAGGGCCGACTCAACGGCACATAACAACAACAACAACAATAAGATATGCCAAAGGATGTTGAAGAGTTCGTCCAAAATCTGGTGCATGGCAGGTAATGACCCAGATGGGACTCAGCTGGCAGGATAGTGTACTTAATAAATTAAAAAGCCATGTAATATAGATGAAATAACACAGTCTTTGAACCTGGATTTCACTGCTAGCTCTGTTTTTCATTAGCAGTCTAATACTGGACAAATTTACTATCTAGTCTCCATTTCCACATCTGTAAAATGGACAAAATTAATTCTAAATTCAATAGGATTGTGGTGTCACATGAGGTAATGCTCCTATTATCATGCTTAGCATTGTAACTAACGTCCTTGCTATTTTTAAGACATTGACGCTGGAGAAGCATGCTTCAATCATGGTGTGAATCCTCCCTCTCCTTGAAAATCATATAGCTTCTATGCACTGATCAACTTCTAAGAAGCTCTTTGTGGCATAGTGCCTAAGGCATCTGACAGCTAATCAGAAGGCTGGCGGTTCAAACCCACCAGCCACTCCATGGAAGGAAGACTGTTGTTGTTGTTGTTATGTGCCATCTAGTCAGACCCGACTCATAGTGACACCTCCTTGGGTTTCCGAGGCAGTGTCACTATGAAAGTAGATTGCCCCATCTTCCTTCTGAGGAGTGGCTGGTAGGTTTGAACTGCCAGCCTTCTGGTTAGCAGTCAAGTGCCTTAGGCTCTACAGTACCAGAGCTCCTGGAAGGAAGACTAGGTAATCTATTTTTGTAAAGATTTACTGTCTCAGAAGCCCAAAGGGAGTTGCTATGAGTCGGAATCGACTCAATGGCAGTGTATTTGTTTCTTTTGGTTTGGTCAGCTTCTACCATATCAGTTGTTAGAACCATGTAACTATCCTCCTGGAGATCCAATTTACCCCTCTGCAAAATGACACGCTTTAAAGAACTGGTAGGTGTAAACTCACTCATCCAGGAATTTGATCCATCATCTGGTAACCTGGCCAAACCAGAACCCAACCTAGACTCTATAATAAAGTGACAAGGGCCTATGAGCAGCCAAAGTAGGTGTTACAAAGTCCAATCTTCACAACTCATTTCAGTTAGGGCAAAAGTCTCTTAGGTTTGGAAGAAAAAATCCATGGATTTACAACCAAAGATGAATTCAAATTCTAGTTCTATCAGTTAGGCATTGTGTGACCTTGGAAAAGTTGTTCACCTTCTTTGAAGCTCAGCTTCTTACATTTAAATTAGGGTATAAGGTGTGGTGAGTATCAGAGATAATGTTTCCAGTCTATAAACCAAATAAAAAAACCAAACTCAATTCCCTTGAGTTGGATCCAACTCATAGTGACCCCTCCTTGGGTTTCTGTGGCAGTATCACTATGGAAGTAGATCACCCAATCTTCCTTCGGAGGAGAGTCTGGTGTGTTTGAACCACCAGCCTTCTGGTTAGCAGTCAAATGCCTTAGGCACGACACTACTAGAGCTCCTAAGTTGTTGTTGTTATATGCCCTCAAGTCAGACCCAACCCATAGTGACCCCTCTTTGAGTTTCTGAGACAGTATCACTACGGAACTAGATTGCCCCACCTTCCTTCCGAGGAGTCGCTGGTGGGTTTGAACCGCCAGCCTTCTGGTTAGCAGTCAAGTGCCTTAGGCACTATGCTACCAGAGCTCCTATGGAAACTCCTAATAACTGGGGTTACTATTATTTCTGTATAGGTCAAACTCCTCAAGCCCTTGCTGGGAGCCTGTTTGATGCAAATAGTCATTAACACAGTTGAATTGCTTCTCTGGTCACTGAACCAGCAGGTTCCTGCAACTATAAGAAAGCTGTCAGACAGCAGCAGTTCTCAGCCCTGACTGCACATTAAATCTCCTAGGGAGCTCTTACAACTCCCAGTACCCTCACCACACCCCAGACCAATTATGCCAGAAGCTCTGGGAATGAGGCCCAAGCGTCAGTATTTGTAATGGTCCCCAGTTGATACCAATGTGAAATCAAGGCTAAGAACCACTGGGCTGCATCTCCAACATTAAAAATGTCCACACATAGTACCTGGGGATCTTGTTAAAATGCAAAATCTGATTGTGTAAGTCTGGGGTGGGGCATCGATTCTGAATTTCTATTGAGTTCCCAGGTGACATTGACGCTGCTGAGTAGCAAGGGCTAGAGGAAGATTTGTTCTCATTATCAAGATATAATAGTTGAGAGCCTAGCTTTAGGGGAAGAGAAAAAAAAATTATAAAATGTAGTCTCAAATCAAAAGCAGAGGCATGTAGCCCTGTACTTATAAGTAGCATCTAGGAGTATCTCTATTTTAAATGAAGCCCAAGTTTATGGTCGTAATTATGATCCTAACTGTCTGAAAAAGTTCCTTTTTATGCGGTAGCATTTGTTTAAGAGGTCCAGGAAATGTACATTCTGGAAACCCTTAGAAGAAAATTATATTTCAATTATAAGGGGTAAGTTTAGGCAAATCTTTTGAGCAATCATCAATGTCTTAGTGATGCCAATTACCAGGCTTAGCAGTCAGTTGTCACTCACAAAGCACCTAACTACTCAACCCTAGGAATGATGATCATATAAGTAGGGCTTATAGCTGACATGTACGGGATATTTGTTGTTATAAGCCTTTGAGATATCAGCAATATTTGTTACCACAGTGTAATCTACAGGAAATGGAGAGCAAAGGGAGAGAAGACCATGGAACACAGAGAATGTGCTACCTCTTGGAGTATATAGTATGATATAGATGTGAGTGATGATGATTAGTAGTAAAGTGTTTATCTCATGTGCACATCTCAAGGGGCTGCTTGTGTGTAAATGTGGGACAACAAGCACGTAGGCCCCTCCTGGTGGATCTGGAAAACTTTGTTGTAGAAAACATTCCATTTGATGAAGAGAAGACAGAACAGGGCAGTAAGAGGAAGGACAGAAGTGGATATGGAAGCAATTGTTGTTGTTGTTATGTGCCCTCGAGTCGGACCCGACTCATGGCGATCCCTCCTTGGGTTTCCCAGGCAGTATCACAACGGAAGTAGATTGCCCAACCTTCCTGCCCAACCTTCCTTCCGGGGAGTGGATGGTGGGTTTGAACCACCAGCCTTCTGGTTAGCAGTCAGATGCCTTAGGCAAATTATTCCAAGAGATGAGTTGGCTTGAGTAAAATATTATACTTGAAGCCTAAATCTAGAGTTAGATTAGGAGAGTAGACAACAGGGACAAAAAATGCCTGAGGGCTTTGATGAAAAGGGTTACAAGTTTTTCTCACTAGAAACAGCAAGTCTGCAAGATGCTTCTTTTCTGACCTCCATGAAGAAGGCATCTGAGATCACTTTCAACGCCTCTTTACTCCCTAGGGAGGAGCATGTGCATCAGAGTGGTTAGATTCTAGAGCACTGATTTGGTTTTTCATATGTTGGGCAATCTACTTCCGTAGTGATACTGCCTCAGAAACCCAAGGAGGGGTCGCTATGAGTCGGGTCCAACTCGACGGCACATAGCAACAACAACATGTCTTCCTTGGAGACTTCATCTTCAGGGAGCAAACTTCAGGTATTCCTGAGTCCTCTAGCCAAATCTCCAACGTTAATACTATTACAATAGCACTAATATCATTCTTTGATTTCTAAGACTTGCTGCCTTACTCATGCCTGCTGTCCCTGCAACTGTCACTTGATACCCAGAGAGGTATTTTCTGCCAGTCAAGTCTTAAATAATTGTGTGTGTTATGTGTCTTTTAAAAGCACATTGACATGCTCTAATTATGCCAATGGAAGGATTATGTCTGATAAACCTTCTTTAGTTTATCAGAATGCAAATGGGAACATAAAAATCTGAAAACAAATGAGCTCAGCTCAGCTATTCTGGACATAAACATAGTCAGTAAAACTAAGCAGGATGTAAAAGGAAGAGCAAATTCCACAGAAGTAGAAAAGGTGACAGGAAAAGGACAAGTAAGAAGGAACAAGAAAGTTTAAAATGAGAAAATCAGCTAAGGACATAATGACGTTAGCCTCTCCCTTTACTTCTTTAACCTCATCCCTCCTTCATTTGATGAAGCAGCCAATTTTAGTTTTGTAAGACAGTCAGGCTGAGGAAAATTTCTTTTGTGTCTCAGGTTAACAGAAAAGAATCTTGCAAAATAATTTTCTTTCCCTTCCCTGTATGTAAAATCTATTATAAAGCTTGAGGACATGTCTTTACTCTGGAGAAAAAGAAAGTATTTACAAAGAATGCAGAAGAATGTCTTCAAACATATACCCAAAAAGAAAGCCAATTAAAGTCCTCAATAGAGGGGAGTTTCATATGCTTGTTTCTGTCAGGAACAAAAAAGCTTGGCCATCAACCAAGTTTGGTTCCTTTAGACAAGGAACAAATCTAAGTCATAGGGATTACGGAACTGAAGGGCCTGATGGAATTTAGCTCATCCTTTGCCTTTTTTCTCAGGTCCTCAGTCACAGGATATAATATATAATGGCCCAAGGGAAGTAAATTTCTCCTGGTACCACAAAGACATTTGATGACCCAGACCAATTAGAGTGAAAGGACACAGCCTAAGTCTGTCTCCATTCATAGAGCCCTTACTCCCAACTTTGAGCTCCTCATTCTTTGTCTAATTTTCTATTTTTCTATTTTAATTATTAAAAAAAAAAAAAAAAAAAGTCTCTAAATTTCTCCTAATCACTGTCATCTTGTGACTAACTGGGAGGGCTTTCCCTCAATTTAACTGCTCTCTCCAAAGTCAGATCAGCACGTCAGATACCATGTTAGTGGTGCATCAGTATTGGGGCAGAACAGGACTTGATGGTGCTTTTAATGAAACAATGAGGAGAAGAAGACTTGAGTTAAATTTGGGGGTGAAGATCACAAAGGTAAGAGTTTTCTGTGGAGCAGTGCAACACTGGGGTAAGAAGATAAAGAGCATGAAAAGATGTTCAATCATTGACCATCAGAGAGATGGAAATCAAAACAACAATGAAATATACCATCTCAGCCCAGCACTGATCGTAAGGTTCAATGAGACAGAAAATAACAAATGCTGGTGGGGATGTGGAGAGATTGGAACTCTCATACACTGCTTGTGTGACTGTGAATGACACAACCACTGTGGAAAGCAATATGGTGATTCCTTGGAAAGTTGGAATTGGAGATACCATTTGACCCAGCAATCCCGTTACTAGGTATATATCCTAGAGAGGTGAGAGCTGGGATAGGAACAAACACATGCACGCTCATGTTCATCACAGCACTATTTACAATAGCAAAAACATGGAAACAACCTACGTGCCCATCAGCGGAAGAGTGGATGACCAAACTACAGTATATACACATACTGGAATGCTAGGCAGCACTAAAGAATAATGTGTTGTTGTTGTTGTTATGTGCCGTCGAGTCGGACCTGACTCATAGCAACCCCTCCTTGGGCTCCTGAGGAAGTATCACTATGGAAATAGATTGCCCCATCTTCCTTCCGAGGAGTGGCTGGTGGGTTTGAACCACCAGCCTTCTGGTTAGCAGTCAAGTAGAGTCTGCAAAACACTGCATAATGACAGCAGCTGTCTGAGTGAAGAAATGCCTCTAGCTCAAGTGGGCCAGGAGCAGGAGGCAGAGCTGGACCCCAAAGTTGAGGAGCTTTCACCCATCCCCTAGAGCCTGGCACTTTGAACTTGGACTTAAAGCCTCCAAATTTTAAGAATAAACTCCTGTTTGTTAAGGCCATCCCATTTGTGGTATATTCTTGTCAGAGCAGCACTAGGTAACCAGAACACTCTCACTATACACAAAAAGTAACTGAAGATGGATCAAAGATCTAAATGTAAAACCTAAAATGATAAAGATCATCAATGCAACATAGGGGCAAACTTAGGGGCTCTGATACATGGCATAAATACACTATCAAACATAACTAAAAATGTATGTACAGCAGAAGACAAGCTAGATAACTGAGACTTTCTAAACGTTAAACATTTACATGCATCAAAAGACTTCACAAAAGAGTGAAAAAAAGAACCTACAGACAGAAAAACAATTTTTAGCAACAACTTACTGGACAAGGGACTAATCTCTAAAATTTATAGAAAACTTCAACATCTCAACCAAAAAAAAGATAAATAATCCAATTTAAAAATGGACAGAGGACATGAACAGACACTTCACCAAGGAAGACATTCAGGTAGCCAACAAACATGAAGAAATACTCACGATCATTAACCATTAGAGAGATGCAAATCAAAACAATGAGATATCATCTCACCCTATCATCCATAAACCAAAAACAAAAAACCAAACTCACTGCTATCAAGTTGATTCCAACTCATAGCAACCCCCTTTGGGTTTCCAAGGTGGTAAATATTATAGAAGTAGATTGCCTAGTCTTCCTTCCACAGAGTGGCTGGTAAGTACCACCAACCTTCTGGTTAACAAATACCTTAGGCACTATGCCACCAGAGCTCCTTTATCATTAATAGCAAAGTTCAGACAAAACAGAAAACAACAAATGGTGGTGAGGGTGTGGAGAGACTGGAACCCTCATACACTGTTGATGAGACTGTAAATGGTTTAAACACTGGAAAATCATATGGTGCATCCTTAAAAAGTTGGAAATACAAATACCATATAATCCAGAAATCCACCACTATGTATGTATCCTAGAGAAATAAGAGCTGTGGCATGAACAGATATATGCACATTCATGTTCACTGTAGTGCTGTGAAAAGATGGGAAAAAATAAGTGCCCATCAATTATTAATTAATTAATTACTAATAGGTAGACAAACTGTGGTAAATATAAACAATGGAATATTGTGCACCAGTAAAGAATATCAATGAATCTGCTAAACACCTCATGGCATGGATTATGCTAGAAGACATTATACTGAGTGAAATTAGTTAATCAAAAAATGACAAATATTGTATGAGACCACTACTGGAAAAGTCAAGAAAAGTTTACACACAGAAAGAAACATTCTTGGAAAGTTCCTAGTGATGGGAGGAGGACAGAGGATAAATAACCAACTGAAAGGTAGACCTGGGTTAACTTGGGTAAAGGCAATATATGATAAGGGAGAGATAAGCACAAAACGATCAAGGAAAAGGAAGAGGCTGAGAGGAGCACAAGAGTTAAAAGCAACAAAGGTAAGTACGATTACACACACAATCCTACAAGAGCAGTAATAACAACAATCTACAAGTAGATACATAGACAGGCAAGCTGAACTTGAATTAAATTTTTTGTGAGAAGATGAATGGGACTATACCCATGAATATATGTAGGTTTGACAGAGGATATTTCTATACACGTATTTATATGTGCTGTAAATAGATCCACAAATATAATAGAGCATACAGGGGGCAAAGTTATGGAAATTTCTTACCCAGAACCAAGTATTTTAAGGGAATGAGTTGCCGGGCTTGAGGGCTCAGGACCATAGTCTTGGGGACACCAAGATCAGTTAGCATAACATAGTTCACAAACACAATGTTCTATGTCCTACTTTGGTGAGTAGGGGTCTTAAAAGCTTGTGACTAGGGTCTTAAAAGCCTGCGAGTGACCATCTAAGGTGTAACTCTTAGTCTCTCCCCAGCTGGAGCAAATAAGAGTGAAAAAAAAAAAATCAAAGATGTAAGGAAATGGTTAGTCCAAAGGACTAATGGACCATGCAAACCCTAGCCTCCATGACCTTGAGACCTGAACTAGATGGTGCCCAGCTACCAGTGCTGACCACTCAGAAAGGGATCACAAGAGACAGTCCTGGATAGAATGGGAGAAAAATGGGGAACAAAATTCAAAATAATTGAAAAGAGTCAGCTTACTGGTCTAATAGAGACTGGTAGAACCCCCAAAACTATGGCCCTTAGACACCTTTAAGATGTCTGAACTCATCTCCATGCCTCAACTGTCAGCCAAATACTAGACAGGCCTATAAGGTGAACAATAACACCAGGGTGGTATACACTCCTTAGCACAATTAACCATATGCGATCAAAAAGGCAGCATTTGCCCAGTGAAAAAAGCTAAGAAGACAGGAAGGGATAGGAAAGAAGGACAAATGGAAACAGTAAACACAGGGAGGAAGTGGGAAAAGTGCTGTTACATTGTGGGGATTGCAATCAATGTCACAAAACAAAATGTATATGAATTGTTGAATGGAAAACCATTTTCTCTGTAAACTTTCACCCAAATCACAATGACAAATTAAAAAAAAAAAATAGATAAATAAAGACAGAAAGCTGGGCTCACATTCATACCAATGAAGAGGTCATTTTGTTGGCAAAGGAATAGGTCTAGGGAATACTAGTGTACAGGCAATCCCCAGGTTACAAACACCCAACTTACAGACAAGTTCTATTACTCTTTAATATCATGTAAATTTGCCCTCACTTTGGAACTATTGAACTTACTCCTATGTACAAGAAATTCTGCATCATAATCACCTTCACTTGATCCATGTGCAGGTTTATATCATTGAAAAGGCTTCAAGACTTTCTTGCACGAAAACCAAAAAACCCAAAGTCACTGCCATCGAGTCAATACCAACTCATAGTGACCCCCTCTGGATTTCCAAGGCAGTAAATCTTTATGGAAGTAGATTGATACATCTTCCTTCCATGGAGTGGCTGGTGGGTTTGGACCACCAACCTGCTGGTTAGCAGTCAGACAATGCTTTAGGCACCACACCACCAGAGCTCCTTTCTCACACTAAAGTAAGGCTAAATAAGAACCGATTGCACCTATTCTGACTCACTTACAAATTCTTAAAGACATAGTTAGGAATTGATCTCGTTTGCAACCCTGTGAACTGTCTGAACTCTCATTTCCATAGTGATATCTGTATTAAGGCTTAAAAACTACTTCAGAAAGGCTATGCCAAGTTGACAGTAAGACAAGCAAGGCGAGAGGTGGATGTTGATGGGGAAGGGAGATGGAGTGGGTTAGAATAAATATTTTTTATCTCAGCTTGTTGATCAGAGTCTATTGCTTAGGCCACTTCCTTAATTTGGGCTGTCTACATAATCACATGCATGCATTAGCTCTCAGCCAAATAATAGAAAGGCCTACAAGCTGAACACCTACCCCAGGGAGATGCACCTCTTAGAAGAGTCAACTGTGAGAGATCAGAAGGGCA
Organism: Orycteropus afer afer; assembly: GCF_000298275.1. Classification (NCBI taxonomy): domain Eukaryota; kingdom Metazoa; phylum Chordata; class Mammalia; order Tubulidentata; family Orycteropodidae; genus Orycteropus; species Orycteropus afer. The sequence goes on along the minus strand of NW_006921675.1, from coordinate 3,057,372 downwards.
GCATTTGAATAGGAGGAAATCTAGACAGACAGAAATGCAGAGGTAAGAAGGACACAGGGAAGGGTAGTCACAGGGAAGAGACGGGAGAGACCTGTTTATTGCTGGGATTGTACTGTGAAACAAAATGTTTATGAACTGATGAGTGTAAAATGAATCTGCTTTATAAATTTGCACCCAAATCACAATAAAAAAATTTTAAAAAATGAAAATCACATGCATGTGAAATGTGAGCTATGAACATTGGTCAAAATACCAGGTTAACTCCAAATCATTACTTATCTCATCTGTTCTTAACTACTCTAATTCTCCCTGAGTTTTTCTCTCCATCTGATTTTTTTCTCTGTGTTTCCATTTTTTACTTTATATGCTTATTAACTGATGACTTTCTTTGAATACAGTAGTCTGACTTGTGCTGGTATTCCCCATCATATTTCATCCAGGCTTTGATTTTTCAAATCCATCAGCCACTCCTCGGAAGGAAGATGGGACAATCTACTTCTGTAGTGATACTGCCTTGGAAACCCAAGGAGGGGTCGCTATGCGTTAGGTCTGACTTGACAGCACATAACAACAACAACAAATCAGGACTTAAGGTACGCAATCTCTCTTCACACACACCACATACCACAGACATCAGAGGTTGGGCTATGTATGGATTAGATGGGTGCCTAGCAAGTCAGAACACGGATCCACTGAGATATATTCAGAATCCAAGTTTTCCATATATCTTACCCCTCTTTGTTGTCCCAGACTTCATGTTAAAAACAAATTATATTCTTATAGAGTCTAGTAGTATTGTCTCATTTTCTCTGGAATTAGGGTGGTACAGCTAAAATAAGTAGTATCTTAGGCTGGATTCTCTAGAGAAGCAAAAGCAGTGAAGCTTATATACGTAGGGAGAGAGAGATAGATTTACCTCAAGGAAATGGCTCACACAGTTGTAGAGGCTGGTAAGTCCCAAGTCCATGGGTCAAATGTCAGGCTGGAGGATTCTCCTGATTCATATACTGGTAGGGCCTGATGAACCCAAGATCAGCAGGTTGGATAGCAGGTTGCTGGCTGAAGAGACTAGTGAATACAACATCAACAAGCAATATGGCAGACTGCTTGTTCAAGATCAAAGAACTGGAGGTCAGATGACAAGCCAGATGCAGGATCCAGATTGTGCAAAGAGCCAGATGCTTTGCCAGAATGTCCATATATATTAGCTGCAGGCCACACCCCTGAGGAAACTACCTTTCAACTAAATGGCTGCTCATAGCAGATCTCATCTCAGAGGTGATTGCCTTATATTAGATCTCATCAGGTATTATTACGTGACTGCCAAACTATACCATAACTGCCAAAATACTGAGACTCATGGCTCATCCATGTTGGCACAAAACCTTAATCATCACAGTTGGTAAAATAGTGATTTTGTAATAAAAAAGAGAAGAGCACTCAGTATAGTCTGTTTTTCAGTTAAATAAGAATTCATGGTTAACTGAGAAATGAATTTAAAAACATTAGATTTTGGTTTTATGTAGATCAACACACAAGAAGCTCTGTGGTAGCTAAATTGGGAGTTTCAGTTGTGGCTTTGTCATACACTTTCTGTGTGACCTTATATAAGTTAACTCATTTTTCTGGACTTCAGTTTCTTTATTATAAAGTGGTGAGTTTGGACTAACTCTTTGGTTCTTTAAACTCTGCTTTAATGGGTATATTAGTCATGGTCCTCTAGACTACATTGCAGTAACAAATAAATATAGAATCTCAGTGGTCTAAAACTTGTTTATTCTCACTCATTAAAAACTCACTGTTGCTCTTAGAGATTGCCAGGCAGTTCCATTCTAAAGATCCAAGTTGACAGAGCCTTCGCCATTTTGTAGTGGCACCATCACTTCCACACACAAACCAGTAACCAGTTGACTCTGTCCAACTATGCAAGAGCTGGACAACATGGAGGAGCACATGGATATTCAGTCTCTACTATGGTAGCTCTAAGACTCTAGGCCAAGATCATAGATTCACATCATGTATGGCCCAGTTACTCTAACCATAGAGATTTTCTAATGACCACAGATAATACCCCCAAGAAGGAGTTGGCATCTTCTATAAATGGCTCTGGGTTCACAAATAATCTATCACATGAATGGTCCCAAACATCTTATCATCAACAGAGCTAAAACCAACTCAAAGCACATAGTCTTCCACACTACCAGAAGAAATGAGAGATGATTTGTTTGAAAACTAATGGGAAGAGAATTCCATGTGAAATTAACACTCCACATAAGAATTGAAAGTGGACCCCCATCTCATGATGCTTATATTCCAATTCAACTAATATACTAGGCCAAAAGAGTGGACAAAAATAAGGTGCTTGATGAATCGAGCTCATTTTGACAAAGCAAAACCGATTCCAGATGCAAACCCAACAAAACTGGAGGCAGAGAAGACATTTACACAAAAACAAATAAAAAAACACACATGCTTACTGGTTGGCAGCCTGGCTGGCTCATTCAAACTCAGCAATAGAGTTCTAATTCCCCCATACTCCCAGCTAAGCTGAAAAATGCTGTTTATCTTCTACACATCCTGGGTGGGCTATGTAGCCTTAATGAATTTTCTTAGGTTGCCTCCTTGCAAAATGAATCTAGTTTGAACGAGAACAAAAAAAGAGTTGGAGCAAATCTATTTGTGGCCTGGAGCTTCCAGAGCTGAGTTGTAGATTATGCAGGAATCTTTCTTGCAAGCCCCTGGAATAAATCACACTGGTTGCTGCCTTCATAATATGGACAATTTGGGGTTTGCAAGGCATTAAAGAGCCCAAGACATATGGAAAGGAAAGGAAGAAAAATGGAGGTAGCAACTCAGTTTTTCTTTAGGCTCAGAATTTAGCGATCCCTTTGTCTCCCAAAAGAAACACTAGGGAATACTTTCAAGGGTAAACTCCCATTAGTTTTACTGAGTGGTTATCTAGAAAAATACCTCCCTCACTGGGTAACACCCAAAAATTTAGAGGATTCCACTTGCAGTGTCTTTCTGAGAAGACATTTTTGCATATTGTGTTGTTGTTGTTAGGTGCCATCCAATTGATTCAACTAATAGTGACCCTATGTACAATAGAACAAAACACTACCTTGCCTGAGCCATCTTCAAATCATTGTCATGTTTGAGCCCATTGTTGCAGCCACTGTGCCAATTCATTTTGTTGAGGGACTCTTTTTCACTGACCCTCTACTTTGTCAAGCATGATATCCTTCTCCAGGGACTGATCCTTTTTGATAACATGTCCAAAGTATGTAAGATGAAGTCTCGCCATCCTTGCTTCCAAGGAATATTCTGGCCATACTTCTTCCAAGACAGATTTATTCATTGTTCTAGCAGCCCATGTTATATTCAATATTCTTTGCCAACCCCAAATTCAAAGACATCAATTCTTCTTCTATCTTCTTTATTCACTGTCCAAATTTCACATGCATATAAGGTGGTTGAAAATATCATGGTTTGAATAAGACACACCTTAGCCCTCAAAGTGACATCTTTCTTTTTTTAATGCTTTCAAGAGGTCTTTAGTAGCAGATTTGCTCAATGCAATACATCATTTGACTTCTTGACTGTTATTTCCATGAATATTGATTGTGGATCCAAGTAAACTGAAATCCATGACAGATTCAATCTTTTCTCCATTTATCATGATGTGGTTTATTGGTTCAGTTGTGAGGATTTTTGTATTCTTTATGTTGAGGTGTAATCATGCTGAAGGCTGTAGTCTTTGATTTTCAAAAGTAAGTGCTTCAAACTCTTCACTTCAAACAGCAAGGTTGTATCATCAGCATATGGCAGATTGTTAATGAGTCTTCCTCCAATCCTGATGCCATGTCTTCTTCATACAATCTAGTTTCTTGGATTATTTGCTCAGCATACAGATTGAATAAGTACTGTGGAAGGATACAACCCTGACATATACCTTTCCTGATTTTAAACCACGCAGTATCCCCTTGCTCTGTTTGAATGGCTGTCTCTTGGTGTACGTACAGGTTCCTCATGAGCGCAATTAAGTGTCCTTGAATTCCCTTCTTCACAATGTTATCCATAATTTGATATGATCTGCACATCCTAAAGCCTTTGCATAGTCAATAAAACACAGGTAAACATCTTTCTGGTATTCTCTTCTTTCAGCCAAGATTCTTCTGACATCAGTGATAATAATTCTCTTTCTGCATCCTCTACTGAATCCAGCTTGAATCCCTGTCAGTGTAGTGCTGCAAACATGTTTGAATCATCTTCATCAAAACTTTATTTATATGTGGTATTAATGATATTTTTGAATAATTTCTGCATTGTGTTGAATCATCTTTCTTTGGAATAGGCATAAATATGGATCTCTTACAGTCAATTGATCACATAGTTGTTATCCAAATTTCTTGGCATAGACAAAAAACACTTCCAGTATTATATCTGTTTGTTGAAACACCTCAGTTTGTATTCCATCAATTTCTACAGCCTAGTTTTTTGCTAATGTCTTCAGTGCAGTTCAGACTTCTTCCTTCAATCCTATCAGTTCTTGATCATGTACTATCTCTGAAATGGTTGAACATCGACCAATTCTTTTTGGTACTGTGATGCTGGTTGTTCATTCCATCTTCCCTTGATGCTTCCTGAGTCATTCAATATTTTTCTTATGTTGTTGTTAGGTGCTGCAAGTTGACACCAACTCATAGTGATCCTACGTACAACAGAATTAAACACTGCCTAGTCCTGCACCATCCTCGCAGTATTTGCTCTGCTAAAGCCCATTGTTGCAGCCACTATGTCAATCCATCTTGTAAAGTTCTTCCCCTTTTTTACTGACCCTCTATTTTACCAAGCATGACATCCTTATCCAGGGACTGGTCTCTTCTGACAATATGACCAAAGTATGCAAGATGAAGTCTGGCCATTCTTGGTTCTAAGGAGCATCCCAGCTGTACTTATTCCAAGACAGTTTAGTTCGTTCTTCTGGCAGTGCATGGTATTTTCAGTATTCTTTACCAACACCATAATTCAAATGTATCAATTCTTCTTCAGTGTCCCTTATTCATTGTCTAGCTTTTACATGAATATGAAACTTTTGAAAATATCATGGCTTGGGTCAGGGGCACCTTAGTCTCCAAAGTGACATCTTTGCTCTTTAACATTTTAAAGAGGTCTTTTTGCCCGCCGAATATTTCAATATTGCAAATTGAAGCTTATGATTTTTCTTCAGTTCTTTCAGCTTGAGAAATGTTGAGTGTGTTCTTCCCTTTTGGTTTTCTAACTCCAGGGTTTTACACAATTCATTGTAATACTTTACTTTGTCTTCTTGAACTGTCCTTTGAAATCTTCTGTTCACCTCTTTTACTTTGTCAGTTCTACCATTCACTTAGCCTACTCTATGTTCTGGTAGCATAGTGCCTAAGGCACTTGACTGCTAACCAGAAGGCTGGTGGTTCAAGCCCACCAGCCACTCCTCGGAAGGAAGATGGGGCAGTCTACTTCTGTAGTGATACTGCCTTGGAAACCCAAGGAGAGGTTGCTATGAGTCGGGTCCAACTCGACGGCACATAACAACAACAAACAACACTCTATGTTCAAGAGCAAGTTTCAGAGTCTCTTCTGACATTTATGTTAGACTTGTCTTTCTTTCCTGTCTTTTTAATGACCTTTTGCTTTCTTCTTTTGATGTCATCCCACAGCTCATCTGGTTTTTGATCATTACTGTTCATTGTGTCAAATCTATTTTTGAGAAGGTCTTTAAATTCAGGTGAGATATACTCAAGGTCATACTTTGACTGTCATGGATTGGTTTTAATTTTCTTCAGCTTCAACTTAAAATTGCATATGAGCAATTGGTTGACTTTTCTGCAGTCAGCCCCTTGCCTTGTTCTTACTGATGATATTGAGCCTCTCTCCATTGTCTGTTTCCACATATGTGGTCAATTTGATTCCTGTGTGCTCTATTCAGTGAGGTCTATGTATATAGTAGTTTATGTTGTTATAAAAAAGTATTTGCAATTAATAAGTCATTGGTCTTGCAAAATTGCAAGCAAGTGGAAACCCTCATATCTGAGTAGCATTTTCTGAGGCAGCAGATTCTGTACTCTTCTTTGTCCACTTTTCCCTGCCCCAGCCCTATCTCCATTCTTTAGAAAACCCTAACCCTTTAGAAGCATAACTTAGAGGGAAAGACCAATTGGATCCAAAATATGAGATGAAGCCATTTCTGACTAACTCATGGGATAGGCTTATCAGAAGTCTATTGAGAAATATCTTAAGACATCATTTATTCTAGGGAGTAAAAGAACCACAAACTACAGGCAGTCCCTGTATAAACAAGATCTGTTCCTAAGTATGTTTTTAAGTTGAATTTGTAGGTAAGTCAGCACAAGTGCATACAGTTCTTATTTAACCTTACTTTTTCTTCTTCTTCTTTTTTATCAAATTGTGATTGGGGTGAAGGTTTACAGAGCAAATTCATTTTCCATACAGCATTTCATACACATTTTGTTTCATGACATCAAGTGCAATTTCCCACAATGTAACAGCTTTTTTCTCATTTCCTCCCCATAGTTAACTTTTCCCTGTACCCTTCCCTTAAATGTACTCCCACCCCCCCCACCCCCCTGAGCTATCTTACTGTGCAAACACTGCCCTTCTGTTCTCACAGGATCAATGGCTCCAAGGAGTGTATTGACCTGATGTAAATGTTCACCCCATGTGCCTGTCTACTGTTTGGCTGGAAGCCACAGGAGTGAGTTCAGCTCTAGACCTGAAGAGTAACTAGGGAGTTCCGGCAAGATGGCGGACTAGGCAGAAGGACTGCACAGACCCTCTTCAACAAAGAAAAGGGAAACTAATTAACACAGACACAGAAGATAATCTTGGACCCCTGAGACCTGAAGGGAAGAATACAGAAGTGGACTAAACCCCAACTAGCA
>NW_006921675.1:3021951-3032281 GCF_000298275.1 Orycteropus afer afer | reverse complement strand
CACTGGGAAGTGGTAACTATGGGGAGGAAGTGGGAGGGGAGCTGTTGCATTGTGGTAAACTGTGGACAATGACATGAGACAAAGTATATGTGAACTGCTGTGTAGAAAGTGAATTTGCTCTGTAAATCTTCACCCAAAAAAAAAGAAAAAATTAAAAAAAAAAAAGAGTAACTAGGGACCATAGTCTTGGGGGTCTCACCAGGCTCTACCAGACCAGTAAACCTGGTCTTTTTTTTTTCCCCATGATTTTGAATTTTGTTCCACATTGTTCTCCTACTCTATCCAGAATCTCCTGCACTGCTTCCTTTCTGATTGGATGACAGTAGTAGCCAGGCACCATCTAGTTCTTCTGGTCTCATGGTCATATAGGCTGAGGATCACATGGTTTACTAATCCCTTGGACTATTTGTTTCCATGTGTCTTTGGTTTTCTTCATTCTTCTTTGCTTTGGATGAGGAGAGACCCATCATTGCATATAGATGACCACTTGTAAACTTTTAAGACCCCAGTTACTGCTCACCAAAGTTGGATGTAGAACAAAGTATTTGCATAGTATGTTACGACAATTCAGTTTGGTATCCCCTGTGACCATGATCCCAAGCCCATAGGTCTAACTACTCACTCTCTCAGGGGGCTAGCTGTGACCATGAAACCACCACAACCTTGCCCCTTGCCAGCTCTTCTGTACACCCAGATTCTTGTAGCACATACATATACACATGTAGAAACATTGTCTGTCAACCCTATACATGGTCTTGTATGTAGGCTTACTTTAGTGTAAGAAAAGGCTCAAAGACTTTTCGATGATTTACAAGTTGCATTTGCAGCAAGTGAAGGTGATTGAGATGAAGAATTTGTTGCAAGTATGGGTTAGTTCTATCATTTTGAAGTGAGGGCAGAGCTATGTAACATTAAAGAGCAAGTAGGAATTGTTGTCCTTCAGTCCAATGCTCATAACCTGAGGACTGCTTGTAGCTTAATTGTGCAAGATATCCTTAATGGTCAGAGGCCCTGAGTTCATCTTAGAGCTGATAGCTTCATTTTGTTTCCTGCTTCAGCCTTCCTGAATTCATTTGAGTCTGGTAATATGACTAAGAAGCATTTACTGAATGAGTTCTATATACCATTCACTACACCAGACGCTTTAAATATTTTATATTATTTACTCCTGAGAAACAGCTCTGCATAGAAGGTAGGTATTCTTACAGATGAAGAAACTGATGGTTGTGGAGATGAAGTGACTCACTTAAGGTTACATGGCTAGCATTACACAGGAGCTCTCCTTTTAAGTAAGAAGTGGGGCTGGGATTTGAAACCACCACTGCCTTGTCCCCAGGTAAGTACACCTTCCCCTGTGCTATATAGAATGGGACCTACATTTGTCTTCCTGCCCTCTCCATTTCTCCTGGGCCTTTAATCCTTCATGAATTGTATGGGACCTATAGTAAAAACTGAAAGACTTTAACCAAAATGCACAACATTGAAGCATAAGGCTGTGGAACCCACTGGTGCTGCATTACAGAGTGAAGTACAAAAAGAAAGTGAAGTGTTTTTTTTAACTTCCCAACAGAGCAATAGACAGCCCTGGATTCTTAAGCACTCCTGCTGAGACAGAAGAAGGCAAAACCCGGAAGCCAGTACATTACTCTGAATAGGGATGGCATGAGGAGATGGAGCTACAGCAATGCCCTGCAGGGAGAGGACTGATCAGAGAGCATGTGAGAAACACTCCCAGGCTCTTGAAGCCTGTGTTGTTGTTGTTATGTGCCATCGAGTCGGACCTGACTCATAGCGACCCCTTCTTCAGTTTCCGAGACAGTATCACTACAGAAGTAGATTGTCCAATCTTCCTTCCAAGGAGTGGCTGGTGGGTTTGAACCTCCAGCCTTCTGGTTAGCAGTCAAGTGTCTTAGGCGCTATGCTATCAGAGCTCCTGTAGGGACCACTTATAGGGGCTGAGGTCCTGTATACGCAGATGGGGCAATAGTCAGTGAATCCAAGTTAGTGTTCTTACTGGGACATCACTGATTCTCATGGGAAAATGATGCCAGGTAAACTGTGGCCACCAAAACAAACAAGGAAACAAATACAAAACCTAGACCCAAAAAGAGGGGAAAAGGGAAGCTTTTGTTTTCAGGGCATTGAGTTTATGCTAATGAGGTGGAATATTTTGGAAAAGGATAGCAGTAATGCTGGCATAACACGAAAAATATCATAAATGTCCCTGAGCTGTAAATGTAAAAACAACAACAGGGGAAAAAAAAAAAAACCTAGAGCCATTGAATTGGAAAGAAGCTTATAAATGATTTAGTCCAGGGTGTTTTTTAACTTTTAAGAAATAACAGCAGAACCTTTTGATTATTTCTCTAGAGGTCTGGTAGCATAGAGCCTGAGAGCTCATCTTGCATTCTCAACTTGTCCTGTTCACCCCTCTCTCTCTTAAACTCTCCTTTGTCTTGAGATCCTCAACCCAGCATTGCCTTACTTCTCCATTGCTCTGTTCTTTTCTCCTCTCTGACTCCCTATGTGAACATGTTCCTTATAATTCAGCCCTCAAACTTTGCTCCTTTTGCACTAAGTTTCTCCATAGCTTTCAACTGCTACACTCATGACAATGACTCTCAAATGGAGATCATTTATTGAGTTGCTATGAGTCAGAGCCAACTCAGCGGCACCTAAGAACAACAACAACAACAACAGCACTATGTGTCAAGCATAGAGCTAGATACTGCAGATATAGGGGGATATGACACAAGTATAGGAGTTGTGGAATATTTACTCACAATTTTCTGTCCTCTAGCCCCATGTTCACTACAGTTCTATCTACCATCTCAGTTCTAATTTCCCAACCTCCCCAAACTGCCCCTCCTCTTAGTTTCCTCTTTTGGTTAATTGCTCCATCAGTCTTTTATTCCCCCAGGCTAGTGACCTGGGAGGAGCTCTAATGGTGTAGTGGTTAAGACATTTGGCTACTAATCAAAAGGTCAGTGGTTTGAACCCACCGCTTCCCACTCCATGGAAGAAAAATGAGGCAGTCTGTTCCATAAAGGTTTACAGCCTTGGAAACTCAATAGATGTTGCTATGAGTTGAAATCGACTCCATAGCAGTGAGTTTGGTCTGGTTTTAGTGACCTTGGATTCATCTTTGATTGTTCCTTTTCCCCTAATAATCAATTAATGGTCATGTCCTCTAGATTTGACCATTACTTTGTCCCTCCATAACCATACTTAATGGTTTAAACCCATGCTAATCTTTCTCTGAAATATCCTTGCAACCTCTTCTCCAGTCTTCATAGCCTCCTAACTTTCTTCCCTCTGATTCACCTTATGAGGATGATTACTCTTCCTTAAGCACAGCTGTGATTAGACATTTCTTTACTAAACCCTCAGTCGCTCCCCAATGACTGACAAATTAAGTATAAACGCTCACTCCAGCACTTAAGATCTTTTATGACAAAACCTTGCTCTATCTTATCCATCAACTCCTTCCTATAGTACCTTATACATCAATAAAATTAGATGACTTACTGACACTTCTCCCTCTTTATACTTCTTCTCATGTAATTCCTCTATCTAAATAGTCTAGAAAGTTTTTTCTTACTTCCTTAACCTCATCTAATGGAATCCTATCCATCATCCTTCAAGGACCACATTGAACATCACTACCTTCAAATGGCCCTTCCACAAGATGGGATCCTTATCTTCTTTGATCTCCCATTATCCACAGTCTGTACTGCTCTTGAGTGTGATTGCATTTGTATCCTTGTCTTCTTTCTGCTAAGTCCCTGAGTGGTGAAAATGGGTAACACACTTGGCTACTAACCTTTAACCAGCAGTTGAAGGTTCCAGTCTACCTGGAGGCACCTCAAAAGAAAGCCCTGTAATGCACTTCAAAAAATTAGTCATTGAAAACCCTGTGGAGCATAGCTCTACTCTGACACACATGGGGTTGTCATAAGGTGGAGTAAATTCAACAGCAATTGGTTTGGTTTTGGTTTTTATTTCCACAGCTGGACTGTGTCTTTTCTACCATGACCTACAAGCCCTCAGATGTGTGGAAAACGTACCATGATGGGACAAATATAAATTATGTTTTCACTTCATAGAGGCAGTAACACTTGAAGAGTGCCAATTCTCTGGGGCACAATAATATTTCTATAAGTTCTTTGTTAAAATACAGAAGAAGGGCAGGGCATGGATAAGAGATGTCACAGTGACCTGTCCTTTAAGATTTAGTGGGATATGAAAGGGATGAAAAATCAATTTTTTTAAGTGTGCCTTATAGGAAACTGACACCTTCACAGCATAAAATTAAACAGTAATATATAAATATATAAAAATAATATACATAATAAAAATATAAAAATAATAGCCAATATTCACATATCACTTACTGTGTGCCAGATATTGTGCTAAATGTCATATATATATCAATTCATTTAATCTTTATAAAACCTCTTTTACTGATGAGAAAACTGAACATGGAAGGATTAAACATCTTGTTCAGGATGACAGCTAGTAAGCAATGGAGTTGACTCAAGTAGAATGATTTCAGAGTTCATGCTCCCAAACTCAATGTTGTTCAGCCTCTCACTATCCTGTATAGACCAGAAGGAAAACCCTCTCCCCTAAATCTGTGCTGAGCCCCTAAGACACAATTCACACTCCAAATGGCATGGTTCTGTCTAGGAAACCATCCTAAATGTAAAACAGTGCCCACAGCATCTCTTATGAGTTTATGCTTTACACTAAGTAGCCCCAGAAACTTCTTACCATGAGGCTGTTACATGAGCCTCTCTAAACATAGAATTGGTTTAGAGGAAGGATGGCAGCAAAACAGCCATTCAGAAAGTGTGTAAAGGGTATGGGGCTTCAATACTCTGAGGACACATGTTTCACCGTGTTCTGAGGTTAGGAAACCTACTTAATTGGCTCTATTTTCCCCAGACACTACCTGACTTTCCTTCCCCACATTCTGCTCAGGAGGGCATGACTAGTGCTAGGATGTATTATTGAGTCAATGCCATACACCTGCTTCTCTGGTTTCCCATTCCTTGTGTCCTCTACTTCCTCTACATGTTAGAAGATGAACCTTAGTAGGAGGCAGAGTATACAGGTGCCATGGGGGGATTGAGGGAGTAGCTAAGGAGTAGGAAGCATACCTGCTCCATTCAGCCCCAGCAGCCCTAGTGGATCCTAGCAGCTAGTATGGCTTAGCTCTCATTCTGTGCTAGCCACTGTTCTAAGGACTTCTGGTGCATTAATTTAATAATCTTCACAACTACTCACTGAGCTGGTGCTTTCCTTTCTCTCTCTTTATGTATGAGGAATCTGACACAGAGAAAGAAATTGTAATTTTTACAAGGTCATACAACTAGTTAATGAACGAACCAGGATTTGAATTCATTTAGAGCCCTTGCTCTTAATCACTACCTTATACTGAATGCCTCCAAAAGAAAAGTTGTGACTGTAGATATGTAAAATAGCCCTTTGCCATAATGATTCTAAATGCTGGCTGCATTTTAGAATAACCTGAAGAGCTTCCTGAAACACTAGTGTCTGGGTGCCATTCCCAGAAATTCTGGTTCCCTTGGTCCAGAGTGGTATCTGGATGTCAGTATTTTTTACAGTTCCTGTAGTGCCTAAGGCATTTGACTGCCAACCCAGGAGGCTAGTGGTTCAAATCCACCAGCCACTCCTCAGAAGGAAGACTGGACAATCTTCTTTCAAAGAGATGCCACCTCAGAAACTCAAGGAGGGGTCAGTATGAGTTGAAATCTACTTGACGGCAGTGAGTTTGGTTTGGTTTAATGCTTTAGATTTAACCTGTTTTGGCACCCATGTAAAGTACATTTACTCATTCCTTCAGCCACCCAGTAATCAAATATCATATATGCCAACATATAAGAAACCCCAAAACATATGACAAAAAGCCTCCAAATATGCAACTGAAAGAACCCAAGTAAATTGTGGCCAGTTTGGACATAGGAACTTTTAGAAATATAAATAAAGTAGTCAAAGCATCTGCTTATAGTTAATTTATTAACTTAGTTACACACATACATTTAAAATCATGCATTAGTGAGAGGAGTAAATTAATTTAGAACCATTGCTTTATTCCCATCTCATATTCCACAAGGGAGCTCTGGTGGTGTAATGCCTAAGGCATTTGACTGCTAACCAGAAGGCTGGAGGTTCAAATCCACCAGCCACACCTCAGAAAGAAGATTGGGCAGTCTACTTTTGTAGTGATAGTGCCTTGGAAACCCAAGGAGGGGTAGCTATGAGTTGGATACGACTCAATGGCAGTGAGTTTGGTTTTGGTTGTTTTATATTCCACAAAACAATTTTATTCAAACTTCTTACATACATCCACTACATTCTTGTCTTCACCATCACTGAAGCCACATTTGGTTTCCTGTATATGTCACCTGCACTGCTGATCATCTATTGAAATACACCAGTTTTTCAATATATGTATAACATCATCACTGGAAATGTTATTCCAAGCTACTCCTATCTACTTTCATAACCTCAGAACAGTTGCTTGTTGATGTGTGTTGTGGGTCAGGCTCATCACCCACTGACAGATGAGGCTTGCTCCCAGCTCCATTCTGATGCATCTGTACTTTGTTTGGAACAATTTAAGGTATTTTAATATTACTCCTGCTTAAGGCGTAATACTGATACTTACGGTGCAATATTAATAGTAATGTCTGTTTATGGGCAGATTCTTCAGTTTTACAGCCTACCAATCCCTTGCCTTATTGTCCCTTAAAGTGAGTCTTAAAAAGGCTTATTTACAATGATGGGCACACTTGCAATTTTGAAGTTACATGCTCAACAGCAGTGATTCCTAGTTGCATTAAATGTTTTTGCCTCTGGTTTATTTATTTATTTTTTTAATGAATTCCATCAGAGGTGACTTCCACAATGTCAGTTGGGGTGGTTGTGCCGGTGTTTTGGGTTCAAAATTAGGCAGCCGAGCATGTATCCTATATAATGTGGAACACTTTGTAAAGATTCCATTATAAAATAACTCCCTTCTAAAAGATAATTCAGAGAGGGGGAACACTCAGCTTTCATCCAAGCATCCAAGCAAAGTTGTTCCTGACACTGCATGATGAATAAGGCACTGTGGTTTACAATGGCCCAAGAGCACTGCACCTTGAGCCGCTTCAAGTTTCTTTTCCCTCTCTCATTATCCTTGGACTCTGAGAAGTGACAGAGGCACGAGAGATTTTATCCTGCCTCACACCTCCACCCCACCCTCTCCCCACGAGGTACCCTCAGTTCTGCCAGTTTTCTGTCTCAGTGGGTCTGTGATGCAGCCTTGCAGCTTCAGGAAGTCTCCTATGTTTGAACAGGGATGAGACAAACCTCCTTAAGCTGCTTATTTTAAGTTGGGGATTGTTCCTCCTAGTCAATTGATACTGGAAATAATTACTTCTTAGAATCTTTGAAAACCAAATGTGTAAAGAGAAATTAAAATCTAATTAAATGGATGTAGGCAGTTCTGTCTGAGCTGACAACTCTTAAGCCACTGCAGTTTGTCAAAGGTTACATTATCTCTCTGTCCCTAGATGCTTCAGGCTCTGCTTGGCTGTGAGCCCAGCACTCCCTCTTCAGCACCCTTTGTCTGCTCTGCCCTGGGCCCTGAGTCCTGTTTGTTATTAAGGAGAAACACTGGCTAAAATAGGCAGTTTGTCAGGGGGCTTGCTAAAGGGTCTTCTGCAGAGAATTGGGTTATTCCTGATCCTTAAGCTTTGAACCAGTGTTTCTCACCAGGACTGCTGCTGGTGCTGTGACTGAACAATTCTTTTTCACGTGTCTTTGGCAAGGGCAGGGGGCAATACCTCCCCCAGTTAAGAGCCACCATTTTGAGCCAACTATAGTCAGCCACCAGCATGTTTGTAGCCAATAACAGCAAGCCTTACACACCTCAGAGACCTGTGTTATTCCAAGTGTGGATGGTGAAACTGTCTGGTCTGTGAATTGTGTTACCAGTCTACAGTGAGATTTCTGAGTAAGTGGCTATAAGTTTTTATAGCAGTTTGACATTGCCATGACATTTTCATTGAATTATAGATTAGAAAATCAATTTGTATTTTTTTTAAAAAAAGGAAAGTAAGCTATTACCACAAACCACACAGATGTTTTAAAGTTTAACCCTAGATCCTTCTTGCCTATTCTAGACCCTACCTTTGTTCAACTCAAATATATGTATATTTATATATAACTCAAAACTCACTGCTGTTGAGTTGGATCTGACTTGTAGCAACCCCACCTTGGGTTTCCAAGGCAGTATCGCTGCAGAAGTAGATAACCCAAACTTCCTTCCGAGGAGTGGCTGGTGGGTTTGAACCACTAGACTTCTGATTAGTAGTCAAATGCCTTAGACACTATGCCACTAGAGCACCCATATTTTTTTTGGGGGGTTTGTTTGTTACATGGTTATTTCCTCCCCTGAACACTTAGCTAGACTATCCCACTCTTCCACTGAGGCATTTTTGATTGCAAGAAACAGATTCACTCATATGATCTCAGGAGAGGCAGGTAGGGGTAGTCACTGCAAAGGCTCACATGGAGAAAAGCTAATGTGAATCTGAAACTAAGTCAAGTCAAAATTCGACTATTTCCCCCACCCTGGTTAAGACAGATAATTAGAACAGATAGGACCTGGTTGGGAATAAATAAGTAAATGTAATTACCCTCAACTATTTCCCCACCCTGGTTAAGACTATTAGGACCCTGGTTGGAGATAGATGTGAGGACCCTGGTTGGAGACAGATGAGTAAATACAATAAGCTCAGTTCCTTAAGAACTGAATAGAACAAAAAACATTCTTTCCTGCTATTTCCTTAGGCACAGGTGATAAACGCCATTAATGTGTCTTAGAAAACAACTTGAAAATTAACTCTGGTCCACGGACATGCACATGGGACAGAGAGGAACAAAGGAACTAGGAACTAATACTCTCCCCTTTGCGTAAGCCCCAATCAGCTGATGACAGGAAGCCAGTGTGACTCATCCGGTATGCAAGAGCACTGGATTAAAACGCTACTGGCCCTTTAAACTGAGGCAAAGGAAATTTCAGCCAATCATCAGCCATCTCACACCTAAATTCCTGAAATTTTTATGAATATGCATAACCCTCTCTTCTGAAACCTAGAAAACTAATTGGATGGAGTTTCGGGGAGTCAGACCCCTGCCTCCTTGCATTGCCACTTTGCAATAAATAATTTTCTCTCCTCTTAATCATTCAGTGTGTAAACTGTTTTGGCTTGACTGCACACCAGGCAGAGACCCACGTTTGGTCCTATTTCAAATCTGTGAGAGTCTACAGGACCCAAGGAAGGTGGGATTAGGAGCAGTTACTTCCCCATCTCTCTACAAGTCTTCCTAGCTCTCAACAGCTCTCTGGTCTGTTATCTCTCCTACTGCCTCTTCTGTGTGCTCATGGTTTCTGTTCCTTCCCTATTCATCCCTGCATTGGTCCATTATAGCCTTTCCCACTTCATGACCTCTGCTTTACCTGCCAGTTGCCCAGGCTCTGACATTTTCTAGTTTAAGGTAACATGAGAGAGAAAATTATTGACTCTGCTCATTTTTGCCTGCAGAGCCCCTGTCTAAATAGGCTCATGAAGTGACTGTGTCCTCTTCTGGACCCATCAACTTCCTCCTAAGAGCTACCTGATAAAATTTAGATCCTGTAAGCAACAGAAGCTACTTACTCATTTTATTCATAAATAACTGTCGGAGAGGAAGTTTCAATGGAAGGCATTTTGTGTTCAGCTGTCCTGAAACCCTCTTGCTTCCTTTCCTGTTACCCACATTGGGTGATATCAGACCGTTCAGCTGACTCCCTGACTTATCTTGGCCTTTGTGAGGGTATGTACTGGTGCATATCGAAATATTACTACAGGAACATCTATTGTCAAATTTTGTAGTCCCATGAAATGCACATTAGTGGACATTTCTCACCTTGGAAGGATCTCACCTAGTGATTACCTAGTGAAAGGGGAGTGTAGGAGATCACTGGAGGCATTCCCTACTACTAGCCACAGCATAGGAGCTCTGGTGGTACAGTGGTAAAGGCATTTGGCTGCTACTCAAAAGGTCAGTGGTTTAAACCCAACAACTACTCTGGTTAACCCAGGGTTACAGGTGAGGAGAGACAACCCAGGGACACCAAAAGCAGCAAGTGGGAAGAACAGTAGAAAGGGGATTAAAAGCCAGGAAGCCAGAGAGAAGAGCAGTCAGCCAAAGGGATTAGGTGAGGAGAGGCAACTCAGGCCCACCCAGAGTAGCAGGCCGGAAGAGCAGGAGA
>NW_006921675.1:3011877-3018521 GCF_000298275.1 Orycteropus afer afer | reverse complement strand
TGGTAGGGTGGAGGGTCGACGAAAGAGGGGGAGGCCTTCAAGGAGATGGATTGATATGGTGGCTGCGATGATGGGCTCAAGTATAGCAGGGATTGTGCGGCTGGCGGGGGATCGGGCAGTGTTTTGTTCTGCTGTGCATGGGGTCGCTATGAGTCGGAAACGACTCGACGGCACTTAACAACAACAACAACAAGGTGCCTCAAACAGGTGCCTGCTGCCTCAGGAGTTGTCGCCACAGATTTAGCTCAGCATTCTAGATCCTAGATCCCTTTTCTTTCTCTTCTTCCTCCTCTCTTACTCTGCATCTTTCCACCTTAGAGATACATGTTGCCATCAAGTTAATTCCAACTCATAGTGACCCTATAGGATTTCCAGGGGTATAGTCTTTATGGAAGTAGACTACCACATCATTTTCCTGCAGAGCAACTGGTGGGTTTGAACTTCCAGCTTTTTAGTTGACACCGAAGTGCTTAACCATTGTGCCACCAGGGCTCGTTACCTTAAAAGACAGTAACCATTTTCTTACCCCATTTCCCTTCTCCTGACTTGGACCAAGTGAAAATTAGATAACTTTATCTTTTAGACCAGTATCTTCCATTCTAGTTCCTTCCAAACTGGGTAGTCCTGGGACTCTGTTAAAGACTAATATCTCCCTAAATCACCCTGTATCTTAGTTGTCTAGTGCTGCTATAACAGAAATACCATAAGCAGATGGCTTTAAAAAACAGAAATCTATTCTAGAAATACGTTCCTTTATGGCTAAAAGTCCAAATCCAGGGTGCTAGGGGAAGGCTTTCTCTCTTTGTTAGCTTTTGGGGAAAGTCCTGCCTCCATTCATCATGTGTGGGCCTTATATTCCTTAGAGATCTCCATGTGTCTTTGCATCAATATTCTCCTGGGTCTAGGATGTTCTCAACATAGGAACCCTGGATCCGAAGGACATACTCTGTTCTTGGCTTTTGATTCTTGGTAGTAGTCATGTCCCACCTTCTCTGCTCACTTCTCTCTCCTTTGATCTCTTATAACATAAAAGGTGATGCAGGACACACCCCCAGGGAACCTCTTTTTACATTATATCAGGGCTGTGACTTGAGTAAGAGTATTACATCCCACCCTAATCCCCTTACAAGTGATTGGCTGATTACATCAGATCACATCATAGGGGATGATTGCATCATTACAAAACTGCCAACCCACTGAGAATCATGGCCAAGCTAAGTTGACACACTGAGCTGATCTCCACTCTTCCTAAGATTTGCTCTTGCATTGCTTGGTATGAAGCAGGAGGAACAGGAGAAGCTGGGTAGCCACAGGAACTTGGCCTGGGCAGGAGGCTACCTGGATTCTCCTTCAAATCCTATGTTATAGATTGGATAGTGTCCCCCAAAAGGTATGTTCAAATCTTAAACCTCAGTAACTGTGGATGTGGCCTTATTTGGAAGTAGGGTCTTTGCAGATGTAACCACATTAACATGAAGCCATATTGGATCAGAATGGGCTTGGTCCTTACAAGAAAAAGGAAATTTGTGCACAGATACAACCATAGGGAGAATGCCATGCAACTATAGAGGCAAAGATAGAAGTGATATGTCTACCAGCCAAGGAACTCTTAAGTATTGCAACCACAGAAGCTAGGAAGAAGCAAGGAAGGATCTTCTCCTAGAAGTTTTGGCAGGACAATGACCTTGCCCATGTCTTGATTTTGGACTTCTGGCTTTCAGAACTGTAAAGCAATATATTTTTATTGTTTTAAGGCATCCAAATTAGGGGTAATTTATCACAGCAGCCATAGAAAACTAATACACTCTGCCAGTGTTGTGGCCTTGGGTGGGTCGTTTCCTGAAGCCTTAGTTGACTTACCTAGGAAATGAAAGGGTTAGACTCAGAGATTTATAATGCCATTTTCAGTCAAAAGTTCTTCATGAAAAGTGGATGGGGAGAGAGTCAGACACCTGCCCTGAGTAACCCTGAGTTTAGTGGCACTCAGTGTAGAGCACAACTGTCCATAATGGCTCAGATAGTAGAAGAATAATGCTGAGAGTCTCAGACCCTCTGAGCCAATTGCTCTGTCCCAGGGCCAAAGCTGGCACTCATAAAACTCAGATTTGGGCTGATCATCTGCAAACCCAGCAAGTGCCTGCTAAATCACTACTGCCCCAATAAAAATGACTCCACATGCACATCTGTAGGGGGAGGAGAAGGGAGGCAAGAATGTCACCTTGGGTGATATGTAAGAGACAGCATTTAGGAGTGGTGGGAGTTAACGCTGGAAATGCGGTTGGGCCAGAAGTCTCTGAGTGCACTGTTCTTAGATCATTTCAGAAAAATGGGGAATTACTCTTTTTTCAAAGATGTGGGCCTATGGAGCCTCCACTACCTCTTTTGAGAGCTTGTTCTGGCTTGTGATCATGGGTACAGTTTTCTTCTAATTACAGTCTCTCTTGATAAGGCTCATTTCTTCTTTAATCTTCTGAGCTGATGTAGAGGCATTGACTATGGTAAGAAGCTGAGGTCAGATACCCCACCTCACTTTGCTGTTTTTATTTACCAGCCTTCTTGGGGGGTGGGGGATGCTTCTCTTTCTCCAGAAGTAAATACTCTTGGAGTCTTAAGGTTAGAAGCCATTCCTTTATTTTCCATGTCTCTTCTTAGGACTGTTTGCAATTTTGTGCCTTCTTTTTAAATATAGTGACCCCAGATAAAGTATAAGATCTCCTTCCAACTGATATAGGTATGTTTTCTAGTGCCTTGTCTCCAGATTGCATATTTGCTTTTAGATAACGCCACCAGGTTCTAAGTCATATTCTGCTATTTCACTGATTTTCAAGATTGTTTTTGCCCCAAAAATGCCTGTTTCCATTCTATGGTGCTCAGATGATTTTCATTCATATAATGACAATGAGAAATAGTAGACAATGATGACTGTGATGATCATAATAAAGTGAGATGACAGTGACATAATGTGAGAGTGAATGGTGTCTTTGGAAGGCACTAATGGCTGCAGAGACATCTCCTCTGGTGGAATGCTCTAGTCACAGGAAGCTAGAGATAGTCTTAAGAAATTGCCAGCACTTATAGCTATTCTATGACATTTTTTTTGGTCACACATGTCTGCAGTCTCCTGGGGGCAATAATGTTCTTTGCTAATATGCTCCTCGAGACACATCCTGGTCTTTTTCAAACAGTGAGAAAGACTCTAAGTATCTCCTTGCTGATCTCAGACACACAGAGAGACGTTAGAGAGGACAAAGGTAGGTGCAAACTTCACAGATGGCTCTTCTGTCTGATTAGAGCCAGACCTCTGCAGTGGGGCAGTCTGTCCCTGAAAGGAGTTTAGGGGCTAGTGGCTTATTTAAAATGGAGGATTAGGTGGGTGATATTATGAATTTAATTGGATCTTCCCCTCTGAAAAGATACATTGAAGTCCTAGCCTCAGTACCTGTGAAGGTGACCTTATTTGGAAATAGAGTCTTAGAAGATGTTATCAGTAAACATGAGGCCATGGAATAGGGAAGTCCTAATCCAATAAAAAATAAAAATAAAAATTGTCATTGAGTTGATTCCAATGCATTGCAAACCCATGTGTGTCAGAGTAGAACTGTGGTCCATAGGGTTTTCAATGGCTGATTTTTCAGAAATAGATTGCCAGGACTTTCTTCTGAGGTGCTTCTGGGTGGGCTCTAATCATCCATCATTCAGCTAGCAGCTGAACTCATTAACCTTTTGAGCCCTCCACCCCACCCAGGGACTTCAATCCAATATGAATGGTGCCCTTATAAATTAAGGAGCTCTTGTGGCCTAGTGCCTAAGGCATTAGACCGCTAACCAGAAGTCTGGCAGTTCAAACCCACCAGCCACTCCTCAGAAGGAAGACTAGGCAATCTACTTCTATAGTGATACTGCCTTGGAAACCCAAGGAAGGGTCACTATGAGTCAGATCCGACTCGATGGCAGTGTTGTGCTTACAAAAGAGAGACACAAAAGGAAGAATACCAAGTGATGCTGCAACTGCAAGCCAAGGAATGCCTGGAGCTACCAGAAGCTGAGAGATAAGAAAGCTCTTCCTTGCTGCTTTCAGGGAGAGCAATACTCCAAGACCAAACTCACTGCCGTGAGTCGGATCAGATTCATAGCGACCCCTCGTTGGGTTTCCAAGGCAGAGAGCAGGGCTCTGCTAACAACAACCTGAATTCAGACTACTAGCCTCCAGACTGTGACAAATTTCTATTCTTCTAAGCCACCCAATCTGTGGCACTTTGTTACAGTGGCCCTAAACCTACTGCCATCAAGTCAATTCTACCTCATAGCAACCATTTAGGACAGAGTAGAACTGCCCCATAGGGTTCCCAAAGTTGTAAATCTTTAAAGAAGCAGACTACCTCATTTTTCTCCTGTGACAAGGCTGGTTAGTTCAAACCACCAACCTTTTGGTTAGTATCCAAATGCTTTAACCACTGCATCACCAGAACACCTCATGGCAGCCCTAGGAAACTAAAATATGCAGGGAGGGTTGTTACTGTGACAGTATAAGAGGCCCTCACCCAAGACTCTCAGCCAGCCTGGGCTCCTCTCCAGGCCTCAGTCTCTTCACATGTAAAAGGGAGATCAGCCCTGCCTCAGAAGTCCCTCCTGTATATGGGTGGTTGGGGGTGTGGGAAGCTTTCATTTTATTAAAAAATATTTCTGGTGCATTCTGGAATCTCTTTCTATTTAATTCAGTAATTCAGTAAATGTTTATTGGCACTTTGCTAGACAACAGGGGGGACACAAGGACAGGATTCTTGCCCCAAGGCACTGACAAACTATAGGGAAGAAAGGAGAGCAGGGTAAGAGGGCATAGAAGACAAATAAACTGGGAGAAGACTCATGCTGTGATCCAGAGACAAAGAAAGTGTTGTGAGTTAGTTGAAGGAGAAGAGATGGACCAAGTGACATTTGAATTGCACTCTAAAGGAGAATTTCTTCTTTTCCCTTTTCTTATGGAGATTTTCAAACATATTCAAAAGTAGAGAGAATAGTACAATGAACTCCCATGTGCACTGCACCCAACCTCAAATCTCAGCACAAGGACCACTCTTATTGTACATAAAACCTCACTGGATCATTCTGATTCCAACCCCAGAGAGTACCATTTCATTCAGAATATAATTCAATATGTGTCTTTAAAAGATGAAGACTATGTACTTTAATACAACCACCACACAAGTATTACACTTCAAACAAATTACTTAATATCATCAAATATTCAATCAGCCTTAATTGTCTCATACATATTTGTTACAGTTCATTTGTTCTAATTGGGATACAAAGAAGCTCAATAAGTCTCTTAACTGGTTTCTTCCTTCTTCTCTCTCTCTTTTTTCATGCAATTTGTTGTTATAGTTAAAAGAAACTAAGTGATTTGTCGTGTAAAGTTTCCATGAGTCTGGATTTTGTTCCTCTGTCACCTGTATTTTGCGTAAACTGGGAGTTCAATCAAGGGCTTAATCAGATACAATTCAATCTTTTGGTGGGACTGGGCACTTCCATCAATAGGTTCATAACACCTAACTCTCTTACTCTGATGTCATCAGATGCTAATAATCACCTAGCTGCAATGTTCTATTGCTTGACCTAGATAATAATGATGCAGATAGTTGCGGTGCAATTATTTTCTGTGTGTAGTGGTGGGGGTGAGGGGAATGTTACTCACTACTGTAGAGAAGATTATGCTTCTGCTTCCCACCAGCGTCATTTCAAGGGTGCTCAACAGACCTATCATGTGAAAGAGCCCTTATCTGCCTAAGTTTATAATAACAAAACCAAATCCATTACCACTGAGTTGATTTCAACTCATATCACTCATACAGACCGTATAAGACAGAATAGAACTGCCCTACAGGGCTTCCAAGGAGCTCTGGTAGTGTCTAAGACATTTGACTGCTAACCAGAAGGCTGGCGGTTCAAATCCACCAGCCACTCCTCGGAAGGAAGGTTGGACAATCTACTTCCCTAGTGATACTGCCTCAGAAACCTAAGGAGGGGTCGCTATGATTCAGTCCGACTCAACGGCACATAACAACACAGGGCTTCAAGGCTGTAAATCCTTAAGGAAGCTGTCTGACACATCCCTCTCCCACAGAGTGGTTGGTGGGTTCTAACCACTGACTTTTCTGTTAGCAGCTGAGCTCTTTACCTACTGCATCACCAGGGCTCTTATGTTTATAATGAACAAGAAAGCATTTATATTGCTTACGGTGGGTGTTTCCAGTGTTAATTAGGTAAGAGTGAGCCTCGACCAGCAAAGTGTCCCTAGGAGGCTTCCAAACATGGGAGGAGAAGTGTCCTGTGAAGTCAACTACCTAAATTCAAGTCCCATAGTCATCTCTGACAAGTTGGGTCATGTGATAGTTGAAGATGTGTCAACTTGGCTGGACTCCAGTTGTGAGTGGTGGTTCCCATGATGGATCACATGACTGAGTTCTGAGCTGCGATCTGCCCAAGGGGAGTTTCCCCAGGGGTGTGGCCTACCTGCAATGCTATCCCAAGGACAAGCTGGAAGAACGGCATTCCAGACTATATACTTCCTGGAGTGAGCAGCTTGCTGCTCACCCTGGAGGTTTCGGATTCATCCTTTGTTGGGAACAGCGACCAGCGTGCTGCGT
>NW_006921675.1:2992116-3006302 GCF_000298275.1 Orycteropus afer afer | reverse complement strand
TCCAGGCCCCATCCCCCTCCAGAGACGAACTTTTCAGCTTGAACTTGTCGGCTTCTACACGCTTGTGAGCCATTTACCTAAGATAAATCTCTCTCTCTCTCTCTTTCTCTCTCTATAAATATATATATATACACTTTGCTGGTTTTTGTGTTTCTCTAGAGAACCCAATCCAACACAGGTCACATAGGCAAATTACACTTTTCAAGCCTCCATTTCCTCAACTGTAAGGAACTCTGGTGGGTATAGTGGCTAAGGTATTGGGCTGCTAACTAAAAGTTCAGCAGTTTGAATCCACCAGCTCCTCCATGGAAAAGATGAGACAGTGTGCTTCCACAAAGATTTACAGCTTTGAAAACCCTATGGGACAGTTCAAGGAGCTCTGGTGGTGCAGTGTCTAAACCAATTGACTGCTAACCAGAAGGCTGGAGGTTCAAACCCACTAGCCACTCTGCAGAAGGAAAACAGCAATCTACTTACCATTCTTGGAAACCTAATGGGTACTGCTATGAGGGTGTTTTTTTTTTGTTTGTTTTTGTTCTTAATGGGACAGTTCTACTCTGTCCTAAAGGGTCACTATGAGTTGGAATTGACTGGATGGCAGTAAGTTTGTTGTTTGTTTTACAATAATACCTATCTCCCAGTGTTGTTTGATTAAATGACTTGACTCAGAAAATCAGCAGGCAACCAATAAATGCTGTTATCCAGGACACAATTCCTCTGATACTTGTTTCCACAGCCTGCAAATAGTCAATCTTGAAGTGGAGTCTTAAGAAATATTAGTTGATGAAGCTAGCATTAAAAAATGACAACTTTCTTGGATCTCTCAAGGGATTTGACTATGACACCATCATGGGCCTACGGGTGTCTTTTTTTCTTTTTCTTTTATTTTTACTGATGAGAATATAGTTTATATACAAGAAACTTGCATTTTCTGAGAGTTTGGGCAAGAAATACATGATGATCATACTTACTGCCAGCCTGCTCCTTGAACATCTTGGCCAGAACACTGCCAGCGTCCCCATGGGAATTGTAAGGTCATTAGGAACAAAGATGTAATTAACATCCAAAATAGGCAGGGAGATAAGTTGTCAAACTTTGTGATCTACAAATGACCAAGAGGCTAAAATCACTGAAGAGAAAATTAAAGCAGCAAAAGCCAAAATTGCCTGACTTGTCCTTGTTTAATGAGGACTTGGCTGGCAGCTTGCTGATGGAGATAGGGGATGATGGGTTGAGAGCGTCTCTAAAATTAGGTTCCACTTTCAGTTTATATATAATTTTCAATAAGACATTTTCTAGGACTTTTAAGATTTCTACTTAGTAGTCAATGATCCACCAACCAATATTTATTGAGCACCTATAATGTCAGACATAGTGCTAGGTTCTGGGAAGCCATTAATAAATAAGACAGACTGGTACTTGGCCTTATATAATGTACATTCTGATCGTTGTTGTTTATGTTAGGTCCTGTAGAGTTGGTTTTGACTCACAGCAACCCCATGTACAAGAGAAAAAAACACTGTCCAGTCCTGCACCATCCCCAGAATTATTGCTATATTTGAGCCCATTGTTGCAGCCACTGTATCAATTCATCTCATACAATTCTAATGGTAGAGAAATATAAATAGGCAATTACAGTGAAAGAAGATGTAATGTCACCTCAAGACAGCCCAATATACTTGATAACGTCCAAAAAGCAGCCCAGCCATCAAGTATACTAAGGATGCCAAGAAACCAAGAATGGGTATAATTTATGCCCCAGCTGCCATTACCATAGTCTAGTTTCTTAACACATTGTGCCTAGACTCTTACAATAGTCTCCCAACTGGCTAACTGTGCACTGTGTACCAATAGCAGATTCAATTCCTTTTCCCTAGAAACCACTTTTATCATATTGGAGCCATGCTCAGAAACCTTCAGGGACTTCCCACATTGACAAGGTCTTCTCCTCATGAACTCTTGGTATCTTCCAAGCTTCTGCACCTGTTTCTGAGAGCCTAGAAGGACCTGAGCTTTGCTAGATATCCCAGTACTATGATACTTTTCCTACTTAGGATACATTCAGCCTGCTCTGGCTGAAAGTTCTTACCTTTGGTTCCTCAAGATTAGGCATCATTTCAGTCCCTGGATGACATTCATTAACATGTTGTTGCTTGTAAATGATAATGCATGGTCCAGTGCTTTATTCTGATATTTGTCTACTCTGTCAGTATTGACATAAAGAAGGGTGAAATCAATCATGTTGTTGTTGTTGTTGTTATGTGCCTTCGAGTCAAACCCGACCCATAGCGACCCCTCCTTGGGTTTCCAAGGCAGTATCACTGCCAACAGAAGGTTGGGCAATCCTACTTCCGTAGTGATACTGCCTCGGAAACCCAAGGAGGGGTCGCTATGAGTCGGGTTTGACTCGACGGCACATAACAACAATAACAACAACATGATTGATTGCACCCTTCTTTATGTCAATACTGACAGAGTAGACAAATATCAGAATAAAGCACTGGACCATGCATTATCATTTACAAGCAACAACATGTTAATGAATGTCATCCAGGGACTGAAATGATGCCTAATCTTGAGGAACCAAAGGTAAGAACTTTCAGCCAGAGAAGGCTGAATGTATCCTAAGTAGGAAAAGTATTTTATATTTTGAGTGTCTTCTAATCTGATGGTCTTGTCTTCTGACACTATATCAGACAATGTTCTGCTGCTATTCATAAGGTTTCCACTGGCCAATTTTTGCAGAAGTAGATTGAGAGGTCCTTTTTCCCAGTCTGTCTTAGTCTGGAACCCTGATCTAAGCCATGGTATTTTCAATCATCTCATATGCATGTGAAAGCTGGACAATGAAGACCAAAGAAGAATTCATGCCTTTGAGTTACAGTGTTGGCAAAGTGTATTGAACTGCCAGGAGAATGCACAAATCTGTCTTAGAAGTATAGCCAGAATCCTTCCTAGAAGAGAGAATGGAAATACTTTATCTCATGTATGTTGGACATCTTATTAGGAGGGAACTGTCCTTGGAGAAGGACATCATGCTTGGTAAAGTAGAAGGTCAGCATAAAAGAAGAACCTCATTGAGATGAAGTGACACAGTAGTTGCAACAGTGGACTCAAACAAGTAACAATTGTGAGGCTGGCACAGGGCGAGGCAGTGTTTTGTTCTATTGTACATGGGTCACTATGAGTTGGAAGGGACTTGGTGACACCTAACAACAATAGGAAGTGCACTATAGCTCTTCCACTTCAATAGCTTTTCCATGTTTTATGTCAACTTTGGTGGTGTAGTGCCTAAGGCATTTGACTGCTAACCAGAAGGTTGGTGGTTCAAACCCACCAGCCACTCTGTGGAAGGAAGACTGGGCAATCTACTTCCGTGAAGATTTACCACCTCAGAAACCCAAAACGGGGTCACTATGAGTCAGAATCGACTTGATGGCAGTGAGTTTGATTTTTTTTTTTTTAATGTTTGTTTGTTTATACAAACTTAAACATCAGCTGAGTGCTCTCCACTCATCACATTGCATATTAATTATGTCTCCTTATCTCTCTGGCCCAACATATGGAGGCATCTTCTTCAGGAACTAACTTTTATTCATTTTTACACAAAGCACCTGGATAGTACACAATAGGCACTCAATAATGGTAAGAGAATTCTGTCCCATTGCCTCACAAAGCCATTTCTAAGCACCTTCAGCCACAGTAGTTTGTCTTTCTTCTGAACTTTCAGGTCACTTATCTGTCTATTCACGTATTTTCATGAATTGTCTTTCAACTTGTAAATGACTTATAAAAGTTCATTGGAATGTTCTCTGTTCACAGAAAAAAAAAAAAAGTTATAAATGCTAAGGTACTTCCTAAGCTAACACACAAAGCCAGTTTTTAAACCATCATATTTTTGGATTCACTAAATTCAACTCAGTAAACATTTATTGAACACTTACTATGTGTTGGGTTCTGGAATACTCACTGAACATAAAACAATGATTAGGTTCCATCTTCAAGACTCAAGAGAGGAGATAAATGATGATAACAAAGTGTGTCAAGTATGTGGGAGAGAGGAACGTTTACTCTGGTGATAATCAGGAAAGCCTTCACAGGGAAAGTGACATTGGAGCAAGGTTCTGAAAGGTGAATTAGACTTCAACCAGGTGGTAAAACTGGGTGACAAAATTATAGAGAATTCCAGCAGAGGCACAAGCATGAAAAACAGATGCCTGAATTAGTGTGATCTCTGGATGAGAATGGGGGAGAGGGACTGGAAGAGCTGAGATCAGTAGCAGGTGAGAGGGGACGAATCACAGAGAACCTTTAAGTCACACTAAAGAACTTGGACATTACTCTGTTGATAATGGGACTTTGGGTGACTCAGTGGCTCTAGTCTAGTTGCAGTTCAGAGCATGGTTTGGTGTGTAGCAGCCAGAGGCAAGGGCCAGGTACATAGCACAGATGAGAAATACTGAGGGCAGAAACCAAGGCAGTCTGAGCTTTCCTAGGTCTTTTCTATTTGCCCCAACTACTTTTCTTCCCCAACTACTGTTACTTCTGAGCTCCCAGTTCTCCAAAAGTATGGATAATGAGGAGGTGTGATGAATACTTTCCTGTGCCAACTTGGCTAGACTGTGGTCCCCAGTTTGGTTACACAAGTCTTAGTGCTCCATAATGTGAGTAGGACTTAACCAGTCAATTGAAGGTCTTAAGAGAAAAAAAAAAGAGAAAAGAAAGAAAGAAAAAGGAGTTTCCCTAGTATGTGTTCTGCCTCCAGACTATAAACAGACATTTTGCCAAAACACTCTTACTCTTTGCTCTTCCCATCACCTGACCTATGGATTTTGAGACACATGATATTCTAAGCATTAGTGAACTGAAATGGACTGGTTTGGGCCGTTTTGAATCTGACAGTCTTATGGTCTATTATGCTGGGAATGAAGGAGCTCTGGTAGCATAGTGCCTAAGGCACTTGACTGCTAACCAGAAGCCTGGCAGTTCAAACCCACCAGCCACTCCTTGGAAGGAAGGTTGGGCAATCTATTTCAGTAGTGATACCGCCTTGGAAACCCAAGGAGGGATCGCTATGAGTCGGGTCTGACTCTATGGCACATAACAACAACAACATGCTGGGAATGACAAATTGAAGAGGAATGGTGTCACATTCATCATCACAAATAATGTTTCAAGATCTGTCCTGAAATACAATGCTGTCAGTGATAGGATAATATCCATACACCTAAAAGGAAGACAAGTCGATGCTACTATTCAAATTTAGGAACCAGCCACTAAAGCCAAAGATGACGAAACTGAAGATTTTTACCAACTTCTACAGTCTGAAATTGACCAAACACGCAACTAAGAAGATGTGTTGATTATTACTGGTGATTGGAATGGGAAAACTGGAAACAAAGAAACATCATCTGTAGTTAGAAAATATGGCCTTGGTGATGGAAATGACATGGAGATTACGTGATGGAATTTTGTAAGATCAGTGACTTATTCATTGCAGATACTTTTTTCAACAATGTAAATGGGCTATTCAGGTGGATGTCACCAGATGAAATACACAGGAATCAGATCAACTACATCTGTGGAAAAAGACAATGGAGATACTCAGTATCATCAGTTGAAAGAAGAATAGGAGCTGACTTTGAAACAGACTATTGATTGCTTATATGCAAGTTCAAGATGAAAAAAATTAAAACAAGTCCATGACAGCGAAAATACAACCTTTATTATATCCCACCTGAATTTAGTGAACATCTGAAGAATAGGTTTGATGTACTGAACACCAATGACTGAAGACCAGACAGGTTGTGGGATGATGTTAAGAACATCATATGAAGAAAGCAAAAGGTCATTAAAAAGACAGAAAATGAATATCAGAAGAGACTCTGAAACTTGCTCTTGAATGGAGAGTAGCTAAAGCGAATGGAAGGAATGATGAAATAAAAGAGCTGAACATATTTCAAAGGGCAGCTCGAGAAGACAAAGAAAATATAATGAAATGTGCAAAGACCTGGAGTTAGAAAACCGAAAGGGAAGAATACGCTCGGCATTTCTCAAGCTGAAAGAACTGAGGAAAAACTTCAAGCTTTGAGTTGCAATACTGATTTTATGGGCAAAATATTGAATGATGCAGAAAGTATCAAAAGAAGATGGAAGGAATACACAGAGTCACTATACCAAAAAGAGTTGGTCAATTCTCAACTATTTCAGGAGGTGATATATAATCAAGAGCCAATGGTATTGAAGGAAGGAGGTATTGAAGGAAGAAGTCCAAGCTGCACTGAAGAAATGGACAAAAAAGCCTTCAGGAATTGATGGAATAATCATTGAGATGTTTCAACAAATGGATGCGGCACTGGAGGTGCTTACCTGTTTATGCCAAGACTTTTGGAGGACAGCTACCTGGCCAACTGACTAGAAGAGATGCATATTTGTGTCCATTCCAAAGAAAGGTGATCCAACAGAATGTGCAAATTATTGAACAATATTAATTGTGCTGAAGAGAATTCAAAAATGGTGCAGCAGTATATTGACAGGGAACTTCCAGAAATACTTCCAGAACTTCCAGAAGAGGATGTGAAATGAGGGATGTCATTGCTAATGTCAGATGGATCTTAGCTGAAAGTAAAGAATGCTAGAAAGATGTATACCTATGTTTTATTGACTGTGCATAGGCATTCGATTGTGTGGATCATAACAAATTATGGAAAACTTTGTAAAGAATGAGAGTTCCAGAACACTTCATTGTCTCCATGAGGAACCTGTACACAGAAAAAGAGATTGTAGTTCAAAAAAGAACAAGGGAACACTGCATGGTTCAAAATCAGGAAGGGTGTGTGTCAGGGTTGTATTGTTTCACCATACTTACTGAATCTGTATGCAGAACAAATAATCCAAGAAGCTGGATTATATGAGAAAAACATAGCATCAGGATTGGAAGAAGACTCATTAACAACCAGTGATATGCAGATGACACAGCCTTGCTTGTTGAAAGTGAAGAAGACTTGAGCACTTACTGATGAAGATCAAAGACTATAGTCTTCAGTATGGATTACACCTCAACATAAAGAAAATGAAAATCTTCACAAGTGGATCTATAAACAACATCATGATAAATGGAGAAAAAATTGAATGTCAGGGATTTCATTTTACTTGGATCCACAATCAACACCCATGGAAGCAGCAGTTAAGAAATCAGACATCATATTGCAGTGGGCAAATCTGCTGCAAAAGATCTCTTTAAGATGTAAAGAAGCAAAGTTTTCACTTTGAAGACTAAAGTGCACCAACCAAAGTCATTGCATTTTCAGTTGCCTCATATGCATGTGAAAGCTGGACAATTAATAAGGAAGATAGAAGAGGTAATGCCTTTGAACTGTGGTGTCAGTGAAGAATATTGAAAATACCACGGACTGCCAGAAAAACCAACACGTCTGTGTTGGAAGATGGATAGACAGAATGTTCCTTGTGAGAATGGCCAGACTTCATCCCACCTACTTTGGTATTGCTGTTAGAAGGGGGGACCATACCTTGGAGAAGGATCAAGTTTGGTAAACTAGAGGGGCAGCAAAAAAGGGAAAGACTCTCAATGAGATGGATTAAGACAACGGCTGCAAAGATGGGCTCCAGTATAGCATGGATTGTGAGGATGGTGCAGGACTAGGCAGTGTTGTTTATAAGGTTACTATGAGTTGGAGCTGACTCTGACACACCTAACAACATTTGTTTCTATTATATTTTCATTATTTTTGTATTGGAATTCAATAATATTAAAAGAATTTAAAAGTGATATATAACTCAGTAATATATTTGAGATAAATTAAAGTAAAAAAAGTAATTCTAGTCTAACTGATGGCATGGTATGAAAGCATGGCAGGGAGTGATCCTCACCTTTGTACCAATGTAGTGCCACTACTCAGCCATGGCTTTAGTTAATTTCTTTGATATTCACATGAGGCCTCTGCCTCCTCTCCACTTGCGTAACAGCTCCTGTGGACCATGCAAAGGCCATAGAATAAGAAATAAGCAATGGGCAAGCACACTTATCAAACATGGCTGGTGATCATAGGCTGTTGTGGGTTTTTTAATTTTGTTTTTGTTTTAAATTCAAGGAAGATTCCCCAATATACTGTACAGATTCATAATCACCAGAGACTTCACAGATGGCACACTGAATTGAAAATTATTGAATCTTTCTTTGAGGATTTCAGAAGTGCTTTGGCATCCTGCTGACACCCAGCACCCTTATTAAGGTCCACTTCATTGTTCTGCTGTAGGTGTGGCAAACTCGTATCCCTTACAGAATCTTGCAGTGAAGGCAATATGACTAGAGGGAGCTTGTGGGGTGTTGCACAAACTGAGGAAGAAAATCAATTGTTCATTTCTTCATTTAACCAACATTTATTGAGCACCAGTGGTTTTAGGCACTAAGCTGTAAACTAAAAAATAATTCAAAGAAAGCTGCCTTTGAGTCAAATATACCTGGGTTGACTTTGGGTTCCCTTCTATAATCTGGGGTA
This sequence comes from Orycteropus afer afer, assembly GCF_000298275.1. NCBI lineage: Eukaryota > Metazoa > Chordata > Mammalia > Tubulidentata > Orycteropodidae > Orycteropus > Orycteropus afer. Next base: position 2,997,783 of record NW_006921675.1, on the reverse strand, counting down.
AATTGCTTAACTTTTTGAACTTCTGTTACTTATCTGTAAAAGGGGCAAAATAAACTCCCCTTTGTGGGTTGTGAGGGAGCTCTGGTGGTATAGCGCCTAAGGCATTTGACTGCTAACCAGAAGGCTGGCGGTTCAAACGCATCAGCCAGTCCTCAGAAAGAAGGTTGGGCAATCTACTTCCATAGTGATACTGCCTTGGAAACCCAAGGAGGGGGTCGCTATGAGTCAGATCTGACTCGATGGCAGTGGGTTCAGTTTTTTGGTTTGGTGGGTTGTGATCAGGATTAAATGAAACACTCTACATAAATGGCCTGGCTCACAGAAGTTCACTTAAAATGAGTTCCCTTCATCTTCCTCTTGGATTTTAAAATCTAAAGAATACGCAAACATCAAATAACTGGAGAATCATCTATAAGCAAAGCATAATGTTGAATTAATTTACAGCAAACTGCTCAACATCAAACAAGGGAGCCAGCAGCTGTCTGGAGGGGAAATGCTCAGATCCTCAAGGTAATTTTTCAAAAATCCATTCTAAACAAGCATCGGCATGAACTCCTCGTTAGCTAAGCTTTAGCTTTGTGGCACTTAAAAAACCCCGTAATATTAAAAGTAAATTAAATACTGCATACAACTAGGCATTGAAGGTGTTTAGGGAGCAATTTCACAGTTGAGGACTCAAGCCTTCCTGCCTGATGAAAATTCACATTTCCCCAGGGGTGGAGGAGTGGAATCCTAGGAATTGGGGAGGAGACAAGAAGACAGGTAGCATAACCTGATTTGGGAAGATGACTTGGGCAAGAGGTTCAGACAGGCACCTTCCTTTGCGTACCACTGTGTGAAGATGGGTGTTGTTTTCTGAGTGTTTTTTCATTCAAGTGAACTGATACTCTTAGTTACAGAATCTCGATCAGAAACTGTGAGTTATCCTCTCAGTGTCTCTGCAATGCTGCAGGATAAGTCAGATGTAGAGATGAATGTGGTCATGTGGCTCCCCAGGATTTGGGGTGCCTCCCATATACCCCCACCCCTCCATATTCCAGTCTTCTTCACCCCTCATCTACCATCACCTGCTCCCATCTCCTTACCTCTGGTGTCTTTCTGGGTCATTATTGCATGTATGGTAGGCTTTGTAGTTTATGTTAGAAGAATCAGAAGCTTCTAATTCTTCACAGTAAGATCTCTAGTAGCAGGGCAGGATTCAAGCCAAGCCTCCTACATGCTCTTGTCTGTTCCATCCATGTGATGAGACTTGGCAAAAAAAAAAGTCCAGGGCCCTTCTGGGTTATCAGCAGGAGCCAGAAACTAGGCATTAGACTTAGTCCTCAGCCAAAGGACAGAGTTAACATGGGCTATGGGTCAGCCATTCAGAGGAAGCCAGAAATCCAAAGTCTGGGGCAGAGTGGATTAGAAACCAAATGGGACCAGCATGGAGCCAGAGGGGGACAGAACTAAACCATGAGGGCAAAGCCAAGTTGATAATAAAAGGGAGCCAAGTCACACAGGAGACATCAGATTAGAACAGTTTCGACAAGTCTCACCAAATTGCTATTGACCCAGCTGAAAGGGATTTCACTCCAGTGTATCTTAAAGGCACTGACCAGTTTCTGACACATCTAAAGGAGACAAACCAGAGCTCAATGGGCTGCCTGTGGCCATGACACAGACAATCCTAACTGGCCCTTAGGAGCAAGCTGAACAGTCTTCCAGTGCTAGAGACTTCACAAAACTTTTCATATCCACTAAGATATCCAAGGAGTCCAGGTAGTGCAAATGGTTAATACATTCAGCCACTAACTGAAAGGTGGAGGTGTCTCAGAAGTGAAGCCTGGTGATCTACTTCTGAAAAATCAACCATCAAAACTCCATGGAGCACAACTCTACTCTGACACGTGGGGTTGCCATGAGTCTGAGTGGACTTGACGTGAACCTGTTAGTTATTGGTTATAATATCTGAGCCTTATGAAAACCATTTATTATTCCTATTTTATAGCTGAGAGATAACGAAGATGAGCGATTTTCCCAAGATCATTAGCTTTTAAATTACACAGCCTAGTCTGGGATTTACTCCTTCCTCCATACCCTATCTTGAATCTGTGACCATGGTTGTATTCCTACCATGTTTCATTCAGGTCGTATTCACACCAGGTCCATGGAAAGTAAAAGAACTATTCATTATTCTTTGTTAGGCTTGATCACAGTCTTGCTAGATGTTGACCTAATAATTAGCCTTTACTTTATTTCTGATCTCACCTGTTCCACCCAGACTTGGGAGCCCACAGTGTCCCTGAAAACAAAGTTAAATGCATCTTGGCCACCACCATTCACCCATGATGTGACCCTACTGTGGGGAGGAATCTCATCTTACCTCCCCATATATCCAAACATCATTTTCTTGCCTCTATTCAGTTGCTCTTTAGCATGGCTGTTCACTTTGTGCATGGTATCACCTGGCTATTAGAGGAATCATGCAACAAGTTTTAACAGTTTTCCCATTATTGGATAATCACCTGTATGAAATCTCAACATATACAGGTAGCAATCAATCTGCAGTTAATTAATATAAAGCAACCAGTCCCATTAAATTCAAATGTTGCAGTGGACATGGTTGGTTGGCTAAATATCAGTGCTATTTATGAGTACATGCTTCTTGGGATTGTCCTGGACTTGAAAATATTTTTCATTAACTAGCTGGCATTTAACAGAAATTAATTGTTTGCTATGCATCATCAATTTCATCCCCTAGAAGTAAGACCTGGAACTGACTTGGAACAGCTGTGTTCATGGAGGAACTTTCTGGGTAGTTCTCTGAGACTCATCATGTTCTCTCGTTTTACTCCCTGGACTTACCTCACTTCTGTATCTCCCTACCTAGCATTTTAATGAGGCTTCCTCTAATCAAGCTGTAATGTTGCAAGCTGTTCTGTCTTTGGACTTGGCTCATATTCCCAAACATTTTATTATCTGCTAGTGCTACATCGGGTATGGGCACTGACATAACAAGAATTGGAACACTAGAAGTGGGGGAGTAAAGGGCTGGTATAGTTCTGAACGAGGCAGTTCATTTTTATTTATGGAACATTTGCCACCGACCTGCTCCATCTGTATTAGTCAAGATTCCTTTAACTGAAATGACAAAAATCTGCTCAAAAAATAATTGAAACAAATAAATGACATTTATGGCCACATATCAGTGAGTCTAAGGGAATTCAGGCATGGATGGATCCAGAGATTCAAACACTATCATTGAGACTCTTTCTAGCTTTACATCTCTTAGCTCTATTTGCTTCTGTTTGAGTTTATTTTCCTTCAGGATCCCTCTATCTAAGTGGCAGCAATATAACAGCAGGAAGTCACAGCAACCCCAGAAAAAGAGAGAAATCCCCTGACTGCCAGCATCCATAATTGGGCTTTGATTGGCTCTGCTTGAATCAGGTGCTCATTCCTGGACAAATCACCAATAGAGGTGATGAGCAATTCAGGCTTCTACTATGGCAGAGACGGTAGGGCTATGTGACTGCCACACAGTCTATCCAGGATCTTATGCAGCAGGACAGAGAGGCAGGATAGACACAAAGAGCAGAGGTTTTCTACATTATTTTTAAATATAATTATGCTCTGGTAGCATAATGCCTAAGTCACTTGACTGCTAACCAGAAGGCTGGCAGCTCAAACCCACCAGCCACTCCTCGGAAGGAAGATGGGGCAATCTACTTCTGTAGTGATACTGCCTCAGAAACCCAAGGAGGGGTCGCTATGAGTTGGGTCCAATTTGATGGCACATAACAACAACAACAACATGCTTTTATTGTTAAAGTAAAGGACCTATATTATGTCAAAATACTAGTTCTACCTACAGAAACTTGATCACATAAACATACTGGCTTTGAGATATATATCCATATAAAACTAAACTCACTGCCATGAAGTTGATTCCAACTCCTTGGGTTTCTGAGGTGCTATATCTATGGAAGTAGATTGCCCAGTCTTCCTTCCATAGAGTAGCTGATGGGTTTGAACCTCCAGCCTTCTGGTTAGCAGTCAGATGCCTTAGGCACTACACCACCAGAGCTTCTGTATATATGTATATGTATATAAATATATAGGAGCTCTGGTGGCGTAGTGCCTAAGGCATCTGACTGCTAACCAGAAGGCTATTGGTTCAAATCCACCAACCACTCCTTGGAAGGAAGATTGGGCAATCTTCCATAGTGATACCACCTCAGAAACCCAAGGAGGGGTCGCTATGAGTTGGATCCAACTCAACGGCAGTGAGTTTGTTTTTATTTTTTGTTTATATAAACATATATGTTTCAAAGAGGATTTAAAGCAAGACTAATTTGTGAAAACCCCAACTCCTTTTCATTCACTTAGTTAAGATACACATTTTGGGCAAGGAGCCCTTAGATAACCAAGAAAGGGATAAGCAGGTGGCACTCCAGTACTTTTAGAACTATGGAACTGTGACAGTTGGAGCTATAGGTCAACTTGGCTGGGCCACAATTCTGTGTGGTTTGAGCTGTTGTGGTGTGGTTGTTCCCAAGATGGGATCAGATGACTATGTTCTGAGTGGCCAATCTGTTGAAGGGGAGTTTCCCTAGGGGTGTGGCCTGCTTCCAGTATATCCAAGGACATCCTGGAAAGAGAGATATTCTTCTGTGGATTGGGATTCTGTTGCGCTGCCTACAATTGTCCATGAGTGAACAGTCCACCATTCGGCCTGGAGATTTTGGATTCATCATTCGTTGGAGTCAACAGCCAGTGTACTGCCTGCCAGCCTTGAGCTCCTCAGACCCTGTAGTTGCAAGAGCCAGGAAAGGCCTCCAGCTGGACGTTTGATCCAGGAACTCTGGACTTGCCAGCTTCTATAAGTGTGTGAGCCATTTTCCTAAGATAAATTTCTCTCTCTCTCTCTCTCTATATATATATATAAGCTTTACTGCTTTTTGTTTCTCTAGAGAACCCAGTCTAACACAGGAACATCCTGAGGGTGAACAATTGGTTAAAGGAAAACCCAAAGCAGATTTCAAAATCCCCCATCGACCCTCAGCCTGGCTGAATTCCATTTTGGAGCTTTTCTGTTTTTATGAAGGTGTCATTGTAGATTTGTCAATGGAAGTGCCACCTTCAACCCAGATTTGCTGGAACAAACTTGCCAGTCGCATGGATTATTGGATCTGTTTAATGTCTTCTCAACATAACCCATCCCTCATATGTCTGACACAGCAGCAGGGGAATGAATGTTACTCCCCTTTACTTGAAGGGCAAGGTCAAAGACTTTCCTGAAAAGATTTTGTCATGTAGGGTAAAGATGGTAAAATAGATTTTATCTCTTCCCAGGTGATCTGGTTACCTAGTGCCATTTTGACAGAAATATACCACAAATGGAATGGCCTTAACAAACAGGAGTTTATTCTCTTACAGTTTGTTGTTGTTAAGTGCTGCCGAGTCATTTCCGACTCATAGCGACCCCATGCACAGCAAAACGAAACACTGCCTGATCCCACGCCAGCCCCACAATCCCTGCTATACTTGAGCCCATCATCGCAGCCACCATGTCAATCCATCTCGTTGAAGGCCTCCCCCCTCTTTCGTCGACCCTCCACCCTACCAAGCATGACATCCTTCTCCAGGGAATGGTCCCTTCTGACAACATGACCAAAATAGGTG
>NW_006921675.1:2910607-2981127 GCF_000298275.1 Orycteropus afer afer | reverse complement strand
TTTCTTCAGTTCTTTCAGCTTGAGAAATGCTGAGTGTGTTCTTCCCTTTTGGTTTTCCAACTCAAGGTCTTTGCACATTTCATTATAGTAATTGGTTTTGTCTGCTCGAGCTGCTCTTTGAAATATTCTGTTCAGCTCCTTTTTCTGTCATTTCTTCCATTGGCTTTAGCTACTCTCTGCTTGAGGGCAAGATTCAGAATCTCTTCTGACATCCATTTTTTTCTTTTCTTCCTTTCCTGTCTTTTTAATGACTTTTCACTTTCTTCATGGATGATGTTCTTGATGTCATCCCACAATTGCTCTGGTTTTCAGTTATTTGTGTTCAATGCATCAAATCTATTCTTTAGATGGTCTCTAAATTTATGAGGGATATAATCAAGTTCATATTTTGCCTCTCATAGACTTCTTTTAATTGTCTTCAGCTTCAACCTGAACTTGCATATGAGCAGTTGATGGTTTGTCCCACAATCAGCTCCTGGCATCATTTTGGCTGAAGACATTGAGCTTCTCCATCACCTCTTGCCACAGATACAGTCAATCTAATTCCTGTATACTCCATCTGGCAAAGTTCACATGTATAGCCACTGTTTGTGTGGATGAAAAAAGGTATTTGCAATGCATAAGTCGTTGATCTTGCAAAATTCTAGCATATGGTCTCCAGCATTATTTCTATCACCAAGGCCTTATTTTCCAACTACCTGGTGATTCTTTGTTTGCTACTTTTGCATTCCAGTCACCAGTGATAATCAACACATCTTGATTGCATATTTGGTCAATTTCAGATTGCAGAAATTGGTAAAAGTCTTCAATTTCTTCATCTTTGGCTTTAGTGGTTGGTCCGTAAATTTGAATAATAGTAGTATTAACTGCAGGAGCTCTGGTGGCATAGTGCCTACGGCATTTGACTGCTAACCAGAAGGCTGGTGGTTCAAACCCACCAGTCACTTCTTGGAAGGAAGATTGAGCAATCTACTGCCATAGATATATTGCCTTGGAAACCCAAGGAGGGGTCACTCTGAATCAAATCGACTCAACAGCAGTGAGTTTGGTTTGGTTTAGTGAGTATTATCTGGTCTTCCTTGTAGGTGTTTGGATATTATCCTATCACTGACAGCATTATACTTCAGGATAGATCTTGATACATTCTTTGTGATGATGAATGCCATGCCATTCCTCTTCAATTTGTCTTTCCCAGCATAGCAGATCATATGATAGTCTGATTCAAAATGGCCAAAAGCAGTCCATTTCAGCTCACTAATGCCAAGGATATCAATCTTTATGCATTCCATTTCATTTTTGACAACTTCCAATTTTCCTAGATTGTGTCATTGGACTGTATATCTCATAGTAACCACCGTGCTCTCTATCCTCTCTACTGCCTCCAAACCAGACTTCAGGGTTTTGCCTACTCCCTCTGCTCACTGATCCTTGGCCTTGGCTTTCATGGCAAGACATTGACAACTTACCTCAGCCCCACCAGGACTCAACCCACAAAAGTCAACTATTTAACCACAAAGAAACTCTCCTGGATTCCCCCATGCTACTTATTGCCATCTAGCAGAAATCAAATAGACCATTCATTGAAATACTCTTTCAGGGGCAAAAGGCAACATGGTGCCCATTTCCCAATGTCATATCCAAAAACCAAACCAAACTCACTGTCATCCAGTAGGATCCAACTCATAGCAACCCCTCCTTGGGAAGTAGATTGCCCAACCTTCCTTCCAAGGAGTGCCTGGTGGGTTTGGATCACCAGCCTTCTGGTTAGCAGTCAAATGCTTAGGCACTAAGCCACCAGAGCTCCCAATGTCATATAGATACATATATTCGTTAACTTAGGAACTCTGGTAGCATAGTGCCTAAGGCACTTGACTGCTAACCAGGAGGTTGGGGTTCAAACCCACCAACCAATCCTTGGAAGGAAGTTTGGGCAATCTACTTCCGTAGTGATACTGCTTTGGAAACCCAAGGAGGGGTTGCTATGATTCGGGGCCTACTCGACGGCACATAACAACAACAACAATTCATTAACTTATTTTTAAAAATACTTATTAGAGCTTCACACATGCTGGGTACTAATACAGGTGCTTGGGATACAGCAGAGAAGAAGACAGGCAAGGCCCTTGCTCATGGAGCTTATGTCTTACAGAGGGAGAGAAAGATAATAAGTAAGGACATAAACAAATAAAAACATTTTAGAAAGTATTAAGCACTCTGAAGACAATAAAAAAAGGGAGTATAACCTTCTTGGGGAGGGAGTTTGTGTCATTGATAAATTTGCCTTTATGGACCTTTCTATCAAAAACCAAAAAAAAAAAAAAGAAAGAAAAATCAAACTCACTGTCATTGAGTTGATTCTGACCCATAGTGACTCCCTTTGAGTTTCCAGGGCTGTAAATCTTTATGGAAACAGACTGCCTCATCTTTCTTCTGCAGAGTGGCTGATGGGTTTCCAACCACCAACCTTTTGGTTAGCAGCCAATTGCCTTAACCACTACACCACGAGAGCTCTATCCAAAGGGAGAGTTTAACAACTCCTCAAAGAACCCTGCACTGCCTCCTGCTGGCCAAGATCAGCAGAACATGCTAGACTCTGGGGTGACTTCACTTTCTCCACAAGACATTGTTTGTTTCTGTTTTGCCTCTGTGTTCTCTCCTCTTAACCTATTGTCTAAATCCTTTTTGAGGGAGGAGCTGTCCTTAGGAACTAAGCTTATCTTGGTAGAGTCCCTTCCTGAGATGTTCACTGTCCGAACAGGAGACATCTCTGGAGGCTATGCCACCTGGTGGTTACAAACATGGACTTTGGCATTGCCATCCTGCATTTCCTTCCTTCACCCTTCATCTAGGTTGCTAACTAGGACTGTTCCTTCAAAACACTGCTCAAGCATTTCCTCTGGAAAGCCTTTCCTGACCTGCTGCAATGTAGACCCCCATCAGCATGAGCCTGTAAGTGTCACATGGGGATGGTCAGGTCTTATTAACTTGGAACCAGGCATCACATCTCTGAGAGGTAAAAATTTATTGAACACATGCATCAATAAATGAATGAACCTGGAGCTCAGTAGGGCGGCCTGCATCTGATGACTTGGTTCCCCAGCTTACTGCCTAACTTAGAAGTTCATGATAAAAGGCCAGGTAAACTTGTTTTCCTACAAATCTCATTATAAACAATGAAAAAGTTGGAAAGCCATCTCTTGGGTGGTTCATATTGACCCTCCCAAACGCAAGAAGTACAACTGTTTTAGTCAAAGCCACACAAACACCCCCTCAGTGGACTTCTTTGAAGCATCTATTGATCTTTAAGAAAAGTATAATTTACAAAAGTGCTGCTTCCAGTTCCTTACCTTATTCCCTGAATTCCTTCCATGTAGTTCCAGTTGTAATGTGAAATTCAGCTGTGTGTGTCAGCCCCAATGATTGTTAAATCCTAACTCACCCCTGGGTTGTTGGAGAAAAGCTGTTTTCACAGCTAACTCTGGACAAGATATTAAACTCTGACAGATTGGAATTAAAAGTAGCTCCAAATTCTTAGATCCCCCTGGCTCTGCTGGCATGAAGGAATCAGTGAACATTAACACCAAGTCCTGGCTTATGGCCTTGTGGAGTTCTATACCTTTAGAGCAGAGAAAGGGGTTTTCAAAGTTGATTGGTAAATTATGGATACATCAGAGAGTCAACTCTCTTGTTAAACGCTTTGAGTGGATAATAAGAAATCTTCACAAATTTCTGGTATTGAAGGATCACAGTACCCTCTTCTTCCTTATCTTGCCCTGGGAACACTGAGATAAGGCCATCAGGAAGGTTCTAGTTTGCTAACTAAAACCTCCTTTCTTCACGATTAGGAGCTCTGGTGGTGTAGTGCCTAAGGCATTTGACTGCTAACCAGAAGTGTGGTTGTTCAAACCCACCAGTTACTCCACAGAAGGAAGATTAGACAATCTACTTCCGTAGAGATACTGCCTTGAAAACCCAAGGAGGGGTCACTATGAGTCAAATTGACTCGATGGCAGTGAGTTTGGTTTTTTTTTATTTTCTTCATGATTGTGATTATTAGGTGTCATTGAGTCAGCTCCAACTCATAGCAACCCTATGTTCAACCGAACGAAACACTGCCCAGTCCTGCACCAACCTCACAATCCTTGAAATACTGAAGTCCATTCATTGTTGCAGCCACTGTCTCAAGGGTCTTCCTCTTTTTCACTAACCCTCCACTTTACCAAGCATGATATCCTTCTCCAGGGACTGGTCTCTTCTGATAGCATGGCCAAAATAGGTGAGACAAAGTCTGGCCATTCTCACTTCTAGGGAACATTCCAATTGTACTTCTTCCAGGACAGATTTGTTCATTCTCTGGCAGTCCATGGTATTTTCAGTATTCTCTACCAACATCACAATTCAAAAGCATCAGCTCTTCTTCAGTCTTCCTTATTCATTGTCCAGCTTTCACATGCATATGAGGCTACTGAAAAGACCATGGCTTGGGTTGTTGTTGTTGTTGTTATGTGTCCTGGAGGAGGACCCAATTCAGTGACCCCTCCTTGGGTTGCCGAGGCAGTATCACTACAGAAGTAGATTGCCCAACCTTCCTTCCAAGGAGTGGCTGTGGGTTTGAACCACCAGCCTTCTGGTTAGCAGTCAAGTGCCTTAGGCACTATGCCACCAGAGCTCTCATGGCTTGGGTTAGGCACACCTTAGTCTTCAAAGTGACATCTTTGCTCTTCAATACTTTAAAGAGGTCATTTGCAGCAGATTTGCCCAGTGCAATACAACGTCTGATTTCTTGACTGCTGCTCCTGTGGTGAATCGAAGTAAAATTAAATTTTTGACAACTTCAAACTTTTCTCCATTTATCATGATGTTGCTTATTGGTCCAGTTGTGAGGGTTTTTCCTTTCCTTATGTTGAGGTGTAGGAGTTCTGGTGGCATAGTGCCTAAGACATTTGACTGCTAACCAGAAGGCTGGTGGTTCAAAGCCACCAATCAGTCCTCAGAAGGAAGATTGGGCAATCTACTTCTGTAGCAATACCACCTTGGGAACCCAAGGAGGGGTCACTTTGAGTCAGATGAGTTGGATCCGATACAATGGCAGTGGGTTTATGTTGAGACATAATATGTACTGAAGACCGTAGTCTTTGATCTTCATCAGTAAGTGCTTCAAGTCATCTTCACTTTCAGTAAGCCAGGTTGTGTCATATGCATATCACAGGTTTTTAATGAATTTTCCTCCAATCCTGATCCTGTATTCTTCTTCATACAGTTCAATTTCTTAGATTATTTGCTCAGCATACAGTTTGAATCAGTATGGTGAAAGGATGCTACCCTGATACACAGCCTTCCTGATTTTAAACCAGGCACTATCCCCTTGTTCTGGGCAAATGACAGCCTCTATGTACAGTTTCCTCATGAACACAATTAAATGTTCCAGAATTCCCATTCTTTGCAATGTTACCCATAATTTGTTATGATCCACACAGTCAAATGCCTTTGCACAGTCGAAACACAGGCAAACATCTTTCTGGTATTCTTTGCTCTCAGCCAAGATCCACCTCACATTAGCAATGATATCCACATCCTCTCCTGAATCCAGCTTGCATTTCTGGATGTTCCCTGTCAATATACTACTGCAAATGTTTTTGTATTATCTTCAGCAAAATTTTACTTGCATGTGATATTAATGATATTGTTCAATAATTTCCACATTCTATTGGGAAATTATTTTCTGCCTAACTATCATCTTGATTAATAGCAAGATTGTTTTTTGTTGTTGTTATTCGTTGATGAGCAGACCCAAGTGTTGCCCAGTCCCATTTCATCTTCATGATCATGTGTTTTGGTTACCCAGTGCCACTCTGACAGGAACAGACCATAAATGGGATGGCTTTAACAAATAGGAGTTTATTCTCTTACAGTTTTAGAGGTTAGAAGCCTGAGTTCCAGGTGCCAGGCTCTAAGGGCTGGGTGAAAGCCCTTCAATGTTGGGCTTCACCTCTGCCTCTTGTTCCTGGCCCACTGAAGCTGGAGGCATCTCTTCGAGCAGGTAGCTGCTAGATGCTGAGGCTGACAAACCCAAGGTCAATCAATAAGTGGAAAGGCACAGTCTTAATATTACCAAACCACATGGCAGGCCATTAATTCAAGTCCATTAAAAGTCCCAAGATCGACAGAGCTACATGGCAGGCTGCTGAACAATGACTTGGCTACATGCAGTGTTCAAGTGTGCCATCAGCTGGAGACCTTCCTCAAAGTTGCTTCTTATATACTGGAAGCAGCTCACATCCCTAAAACAACTACTTAGCTGCTCCAGTAGATTCTAGCATGGAGTTAATTACCAACCTCACCATGGGGAATAACTACATTCAGCTGCCCAGCCACTCAACCAGGCCCAGCCAAGTTGACACACAACCTTGTCCACCACATCATGGGAATGTTTGAGTCCACTGTTGTGGCCTTTTCTATGATTGGTATTTCCTTGAAGGACATACCCAAAGTAAATGAGCCACAATCTTGCCATCCTAACTTCTAAGAAGAATTCTGGTTATATTACTTCATTCCAACTGTAAAATTGATTTGTTTGCTCTCTGGCAGTCCTTGGTAAACTCAATATTCTTCACCAAAACCACAATTTAAATGCATCAGTTCTTCTTTCTTCCTTTTTCATTGTCCAACTTTTACATGCTTATGAAGTAATTGAAAAGACTATGACTTGGGTCAGGCACATCTTAGTCATCAAGGTAACATCTTTGAGTTTTAAACCTTTAAAAAGATCTTTTATCCAAATCACAATTAAAATTAAAAAAAAAAAAAAAAAAGTCTTTTGTAGCAGATTCGCCCAATGCAGTATGTCATTTGATTTGTTGAATACTACTTCTTTGGATGTAGATTGTTGCAAAATTCCTCAGGCTCTAATATGATGATAGGAGCTCTGGTGGCAGAGTGCCTAAGGCATCTGACTGCTAACCAGAAGACTGGAGGTTCAAACCCACCAGCCACTCCTCAGAAGGAAGATTGGGCAAGCTACTTCTGTAGTGATACCCCTTCAAAAAGCCAAGAAGGGATCACTATGAGTCAGATTCAACTCGACAGCAGTGAGTTTGGTTTGAAATATGATAAGAGCACATGACTTGCCAAATAGGCTGAGCCAAGACACTGACCATAAGAATCTACATGAGCCTACAGTATGGTTGTAAGGTTCAGATATGAAGTTGTATGCAAAGATGCTTGTGAACTGTAGAGCATTGAAAAATATGAGAAATTGTTATTATTGGTCACCAGTAAGAGAGTCTTTTTTTTTTTAATTATCTAAATATAATTTCCTATCTCTTTAATGTCTAAGAGAGAATTTTAGTACCTCAAAATGCTTCAGTGGCATTATTTTGAACTGTACAGTAATTGTTAACAATCATAGGCAGAGCTCCTACAGGCATAAGGATAAAACAAAACCAAACTCACTGCCATGGAGTCAAACCTGATGCATAGCGACCCCTCCTTGGGTTTCCCAGGCAGTATCACTATGGAAGTAGATTGACCAACCTTCCTTCTGAGGAGTGGATGGTGGGTTTCAACCACCAGACTTCTGGTTAGCAAAGGGAAGCCCTGGTGGTACTATGGTTAAATGCTTGGCTGCTGACCAAAAAGTCAACAGTTCAAACCCACCGTTTGCTCCACAGGAGAAAAGACCTTACAATCTGCTCCCATGAAGATGATAGCCTTGGAAACCCTATGGGAGAGTTCTGCTCTGTCCTATATGGTCATTATGAATCAGAATCCACTCAACTACATACAATCACAGACTGCTTTGGAAATGGTAATAATGGATTTCACCACAAGGTGGCACTGTTGATGACATTTCTTTGCCTTTATTTGTTTAAAACAGACCTGATATTTGAGGGGCCCAGGTCAAGAATAACTGGGTGGTGCAGACAGATAATGTGCTGGGCTGCTACATGAAAAGTTTGGAGGTTCAAGTCCACCCAGAGGTGCCTAATAAGAAAGGCTTGGTGATCTACTTCTGAAAAATCAGCCACTAAAAATCCTATAGGAGCTCTGGTGGCAGAGTGCGTAAGGCATTTGACGGCTAACCAGAAGGCTGGAGATTCAAACCCACCAACCACTCCTCAGAAGGAAGTTTGGGCAATCTATATCCGTAGAGATACCGCCTCAGAAACCCAAGGAGGGGTCTCTATGAGTCAAAATTGACTTGACAGCAGTGAGTTTGGTTTGGTTTAGTGAAAACCCTATGGAGGGCAGTTCTACTCTGACCCACATGGAGTTGCCATGAGTTGGAATTGACTTGGTGGTACTGGTGATAGATCAAGAGTACAGAAGGAGGCCTGCACCCCACATGTCTACTTAAAGTTAAATCAATCTAATGCCTAAATTAAACAAAACATTTCCTGCCTTATAAGCTTATTTTCCTAATTAAATGGAGAGTAGAGTACACATTTAGAATTCTAGGACTTCTCAGAATTCCCTCAGAATTCTGTGCAAGTTTCTGGGAGGGCCAGCATCTAGCCTTCCACCCTCAGCTCCATCTTTTACTGTGAGGGCTTTGCACTTGAGCTTCCAACTCCATCTACACCTCCACTTCTCAGCCTTGGGGTGAAACCATCATAAGCAAAGGCCCCCCTCAGGCCCAAATGAGAGGAAGAGGCTCTGTATTTTCTGGAAGCAAGTCCAGGGATTGTTTGGGCAGGGACTTCTGAGGCCCTGGATACCCACAGCATGATACCCAGAGGGGTGGGTGGGCTTTTCCATAAAGGGTCAGATAGTAAATATTTCAGGCTTTATGACCCACAACTGTTCAACTCTGCCAATGTATCTCAAAAGCAGCCAGTACATAAAGGAATGCACATGTCTGTATTACAATAAAATTTTATTTACAAAAACAGGTGACCAACTGGGTTTGATCCACAGGCTATAGTTTACCATGGCAGTGCAATGGTTAAGCTCTTGGCTGCTAACCAAAAGGTCAGCAATTCAAACCCATTAGCTGCTTTGTGAGATAAAAGACCTGATTATCTACTCCCATAAAGATTACAGCCTAGGGAACCCTATGTGCAGCCCTGTTCTGTCCTATAGGGTCTCTATGAGTCAGAATTGACTCAACAGCACAAAACAACACATCAATTGAGCAGCCGGGGCCAATCTGGGCAATACATTTTTATATAAAAGAGGAAAAAGCACACAGAGAAGAAGAATGGCCGTGAGAAGATGCCTCTATAAGCCAAGAACATTCTGGGCCTACTAGAAGCTGGGAGAGAAAAGAAAGGGTCTTCTAGAGCCTTCAGAGGAAGCATGGCCTGGTGAACACCTTGATTTGGATTCTAACCTCCAGGACTGTTAGATAATAAATTTTTGTTCTTATAAATCACCCAGTTTATGGTTGTTGCAGCAGGCCTAGGAAACTAATATAACAAGGGAACAGATATGATACCAATACACATATAAGTAAATATGTAACTACAAAGTGGAAGAGCTATGAAGATTAAAACACTAACAGGGGAGACAAATACATTGGGAGAGAAGGGAAGGCATGTCTGAGAAGTGACTGTCAGGCTGACATATAAAGGAAGAATGGGTGTAAAGCCTGAGAGGAGAGGCTTCCAGGCAGAGGAAACACCTAGTAAAAATCCTGAGGTGTGACCTGGGAGAGACAGTGGGACTGATGTACAGAGAGTCAGGGAAAGAGTCCAGCTGAGAACGGAGAAGTGGCAGCAGCCAGATGGACTGGCTTTGCAGGTCCTTTGAGCAGCTTGTGATTCATTTAGAGAGCAGTGGGAAGTCACAGCAGGATTTCGAACAGGGAAGGAATAAGATCCAATTTTCATTTTTAAAAGCTCACCCTTGCTGCTTGCTGCAGAGTGGACTGGGGCAGGGACAAGAGGAAGAGAGTGAAGAGTTGGTTAGGAGGCCACTGCTGTATCTAGAAGAAGCTAGTGAGAAGTGCACAGCTTTGAGAAACATGTGGAGGTGCTGGGTGGATGGAAGAGAGAGAGGTGTCAGCATGTCTTCTGGGTTTCTGGCTTTGCCGAGATGAGAAAAATGGAGACACTTGGGTAGCAAATGAACATTTCAATTGTTGGCCTGTAAAAGTTGGAGATGGTTTGGATACCATCAAATAGACATATCAGCCAAGCAATTAGAGATGCTTGTCTGCACCTCAGAGGAGAGGTCAGGACTAGAAATGGAAGATGGGGGTAGTCAGTACACAGAAGGCATTTATACCCTGGAGAATAGCTGAGATCTTCTTGGTGAGAATAGAAAGATGCTGAGAACCCCTGAAGCAATTCAATGTTTGGAAGAAGAGGAGCCAGCAAAGGAGGAAACAAGGAGACAGTGTTGCCATAGAAGCCCGAAGAAGGGCATTTTCCAAAAGTTCTATTCTGATAATTAGTGGAAGGGTCATTTTCCTTTAGCAGTTGTGGGCTTCATGATGGGCTTTCTTACTCCATACATTTATGATGACAGAAAAATGAGGCAGATGAGAGGGAAACACACACAAAAACAATCATATACAGCAGTCCTGTTAGTATTTGGCACATTTCACCTCACCATTGAAGGACTGACTCAAAGTGTGAATGGGTGACTTTTGAATGAGTGAATGAGTATCTTCATCCTTCTCCCTTATTGGTTAAGAAAAAGATTTTGAATCTTCTAGAATTTTTTTAACAAAATGGTAGCCAGTAAAGTAAGAGGCTAGTTGAACAAATCTAACATCTGTTGTTGGCATTTCCCATGATGGGATAGTTGCCCTCCCATCAGACCTTAGTCAAGAGATTGTGGTTGGTATCCTCTGGGGGAGTCATTGCCTGTGCTAAGCTCACCAGGATGAGGAGAGCTGTATGTTGTTCTGACTGCCTAGAGGGAAATCACATGGCTCCTGTAATTCATATTAGTGGCATTTTTTAATTCCAAGTAAATAACCTTGTGTTTTGACCTGTAACAATGTGAAATGCTAACAAAGCGGTGAGGAAATTAAAATCTCTTGATGTGGCTTGGAGGCTCCCTAAGCAGATCCTGCCCAGGTGACAAAAGGTCTGCTAGACCTCGGGAAGAAACATAGGAAGAAAAAGGGCATGGAGGAAATCGCTGTGTGGTGAAATGCCAAAGTGCAAGAGTTTATCTAGACCAAAGAGGTACCCTTTACTTAATAAGCACTCCAAGGCAAGGGTCACTAACAGGTCTGAACACCAAGTAATATGGGTAAAATGGAGATTGATGATTAAGAGAAGACCTGGGGCTTTGACTGCTATATTGGAACAAAATCTGGTGTGCAGCCATGCTTCACTTTGTATGGCACTTTAACTTTTTTTCAAAATGCCTTTTCATATATATCACCTTATTTTATTTGTCCAGGAAATTGCAAGGTAGGAGGGGGCAGGGGTTAGGATTCCCATTTGGCAGATGACCAGAGGGAAAAAGACTCAGACAAATTAAGCAGCTTGAGGTCACATAGTCACCTGGTAAGGTTGCAGTCAGAACTCAGGTCTCCTGATCACCAGTTCATTGATCATTCTAGCACAATAGCTTTTAGAGCAATATTAGATCACAAAATGAGATTAAACAAAGCCTCAGTGATTCCATAAAGAATTTTCTGGCAGGCTGTTAGCAGACTCCTGTGGCTGTTACATGTCTGTGTCCAGCAACATCAGGAGTCTATGTAAAGGGGAGTCATCAGTTAAGGGACAGCAATAGAATTCTGAAATAGGTGTCATGGGGAAAGCTCACTTTTTCCAAACCACAACAGAGTACTGGATATTACCGGAAGGTGTGAACTAAGGCAGCATTCCATATCAATTTGTTGCTACTTACTGTTGCTGTCCATTCCAAGGGAAGGGGAGCTGCAGCAAGACTGCTTTGCAGTGTGGCTCCCTGACAGATTCTGTGGAGTTGTTGAGTCAATAACACCTCATCTGCCTCAAATTGTTTGATCTTCTCTCCCTGAGGCAGACATTCTCATAGGTCCTTCCTTTTATGGAAACCTGCAGAAGAATTAACCACTCAACTTCCAGAAATTCAAATAACTCCTGCCCCACACCAGGCCAAGTGTTGGTATGAATAGGATGGGAGGAAATGAGAAAAAACAGTCCCAGCTAATGATTCTAGCTGGCACAGGGACCTATGGACTTGATTTCAAACTTACAGTAGGTAAAGGTTCAAGCTAGGGGGCCAAGAGTGAGCTGTGTGTTTCACTCCTTGAATCCCAAAGATTTACTTTAGTCATGCAAATAGCAATCAACTAAGGCTTAAAAAAGAAAAATAATAGTAATAATAAGCTGTCCAGTCCATTTGAATTCATGACGACTGTGTGTGTGTCAGACTAGAGCTGTGCTCCTTGTTGTTGTTGTTATGTGCCATCAAGTCGGACCCGACTCATAGAGACCCCTCCTTGGGTTTCCGAGGCAGTATCACTACGGAAGTAAATTGCCCAACCTTCCTTCCGAGGAATGGCTGGTGGGTTTGAAACCCCAGCCTTCTGGTTAGCAGTCAAGTGCCTTAGGCACTATGCTACCAGAGCTCCCAGGACTCCAACTAAGGCTTCCTCAATGAAATTACCTTCAATAGGTATCAGATAGACAAAGTAGAGAATGTAATTACTCAACAAGATACAGCTTCTCCTACAAATCAATAAGAAAAAAGACAAAACACAGGCAAAACACCCAAATATCTATGTTTCTGATAAACCTAATAAAGCAAAACAGAATAGCCAATGGCCAATAAATATATGAAAAGATGCCCAACAGGGCAGCATCAGGGATATGCTAATTGAAACCACAATGAGGTACCACTGCACACCAGTTAGAATGGCTAAACCAAAAGAGACTGGCCATACCAGAGGGTGTGAAGCAACCAGAACTCTCACACTCTGTAAACTGATTCAACTCACACACATTGGAAAACGTCTTGACAAATACTAAAGCTGAAAATATACATATCCTATTACCCAGCAATGCTACTCCTAGATATATGTACAACTGCATACACGTGTTCACCAAAGTGTTCAAAGACATGAACTAAAATGGTCTTAACAGCATTATTCATAATAATGCCATCTTAATT
The DNA here is from genome assembly GCF_000298275.1 of Orycteropus afer afer. Classification (NCBI taxonomy): domain Eukaryota; kingdom Metazoa; phylum Chordata; class Mammalia; order Tubulidentata; family Orycteropodidae; genus Orycteropus; species Orycteropus afer. Next base: position 2,968,065 of record NW_006921675.1, on the reverse strand, counting down.
TCTTAGTGGTGCTATAACACAAATATCACAAGTGGATTTCTTTAAAAAGTAGAAATTCATTTTCTCACAGTTGTGAAGGCTGAAAGTCCAAATCAGGGCCTCAGTCATGTTGATTCCTTTCTTGTCAGTAGCCTTGGGCATTCCTTGGGTCCTTGGCTTATAGAGAATCCTCATCTGGCATTTATCTTTCCCAGTGGGTTTGCTTGTTCTGTGTCTATGATACTCTTTATATAACTCAGAAGTGATTAGGTTTAGGATCCAGCCTATGCTTGTAAGACCTCAACTGATTGATTACATTCTGTTAAATGGCATTGTGGATGGTGATTACATTACATTGTGTTGTGTTGCACTACTTATGTCCCAAAATATGGAGGTCAGGACTCTAACACATATCTTCGGGGGACACAAATCAATCCAAAACAAGCCCCAAACTGGAAATCACCCAAAGCCCATCAACAGGAGACTAGATAAGTAATGGTATATTCACACAATTGAGTATTATACAGCAATAAAATGAACAAACTACAACTATGTAGTTACATCCTACCAAGCTAATGTTGAGCAAAAGAAGCCAGATACAAAAAAAGTACATATAATAGGATTATATTTATAAAAAATTCAAAAATGGGCAAAGTGATCTATTAGTTACTGTTAGAAGTCAGGATATAGTTACTCTTGCAAGAGCAGCGACGATGAAGGGTGTCTTGGGGGTCCTGCTAATGTTGTGTTTCTTATCTGCATGCTGGTTCTATGTAAGAGCTCTGGTGGCATAGTGCCTAAAACATTTGACTGCTACCAGAAGGCATTTGACTGCTAACCAAAAAGCTGGTGATTCAAACCCACCAGCCATTCCTCAGAAGGAAGATTGGGCAATCTACTTCCATAGTGATACTGCCTCCAAAACCTAAGGAGGGGTCGCTCTGGGTCGGATCTGACTTGACAGCAGTGAGTTTGGTTTTTTGTTTTGGGCTGGTTACATGAGTGTGTTCAGTTTATGAGCATTCTTGGAGCTGTACACTTACAATTTGTGCATGTTTCTGTATATATTTTATACTTCCATACAAACACTTTTCAAGCAGGAAAAAAAAAAAAAAGGCACATTTCATTTTACCAGCTTCCTCACTCTGCTGCATTTGCAGCTGTTGTCCTCTAACAAGGTGCAGGCTGGAAAGTGGTGAAGGCAAAGGCAATTTCTCTTTCTTCCATTACCTCTGATTACACATCTTTTCTTGGCAGATTTTTCTCTTTTTCCTTATTTACTTTTTGACTTTGATCTTACCTCTCTGGAAGGCCTGCTCAGAGGAGGCTTTGAGACTGGTGTGTTATTAGAAACCTAGCTCCGTGGAAAAAGCCATGGAAGAAGCCTGGTCACTTTGCACTGGGTGTTGGCAGGTTTGGATGGCAGGAGCAAGAAGCAGGGCTAACTTGTGGTTTGCATGGGGCAGTGGCAGCACTGGGAGCATTTCAATCATCAGGCAGGGTCAACTTTGCATTCTAGACAGGTCCCTGGAACAGCAGCAGTGTGGAGAATGAAGTTAAGAGGGGCAAAATTAGAGCAAAGAAGACTGGCTAGGAGCCTAGTTTAATCGTTAAAAGCAGAAATGATGTGTGTCTTGAAAATAGAGCTTCAGTGTTTCCTCCATATACATGTGGAAATGTAGTGAGTGACTCAACTGTCAGGAAAGGAGGTGGTAAGGATGAAGGCCAAGAAGCTTGGAACAGGTAGGAAGAAGAGATAGCCAAGGGGAATATAAGAATACAGGCTCACTGACATTAGTAACTAATCATGACCAAAGAAATCTATGCCATAGTTCACAAACCAAGGATACCATCAGGCACTCAGTTAAGGATTTTAAGGGTTTAGTTAGCTCCATAATTACTAATGTCAGTTTCATAATTTAAAAATCACATTTTTTTTTTTTCCAGAGAAGTTTGGTCTTTATTCCTTAAGCAAACATTGATTTATTTCCTCCTTTCTGGGCAAAGATTCCTGTAGTTTAATGGCTCTGGCTGAAACAACTCTTTCTGCACTCCAGAGTCTCAATGGCTTGCTTGTAGAAAGAGAATGGTTTAGTCTCCTGCAACTGCAAAGTCAGACAAACAGCAAGTGTGGAAGAGATCAACCACCCTTCCCCCTCCATAGACTTGGAACCAACAGAAACTAGAGCTCAAACTTTGAAAATAGAGGCTGGAGCCGGGGTGCGACACTCAGGAAAAAAACGCTTAACCCACAGCCTTTGAAAATCCATGTTTGGACAACCTGAGTCAATAAATCTAATGTAAGTCAAAACCCAGACCTTGAAGGTTGGCAGAATCAAATGACCCTTCTGGCAGCTGCCCATGGGACAGGTCCCCAGTGTGAAGGCCAGGAGCATCCTTTCCCGACCTTGAGACTCCAATCCTTGAGGCTCCAATCCTGGGAAACTCCTATGTGCAAAGCGAGAAGAAGGGAAGCCCTCAAGCTGATGCTGGGGGCTGCAGCTGACATCTCTGCTTCCTCCAAGCAGGAATCCTGGCTCCTTGGAAGAGGGGACATTGGGTGGTTTGCAGACCACCAGATCAGCAGTGGTCTGGAGGCTGTGAGTAGGCCCCCATGTAGAGGCTAGAGAAACTGGCAGGAAACCCAAGAGAGTCTTCCCTTGGCATAGAGACAGAACGCCAATCATATATTGCTCTTTATTTTAAATATCCCCTTCCTCCTTCCTTCTGGCTTTTGGTGTATATTTGTTGGCAAAAGCATGTTAAATTAAGATAAGAGTATGTGAACATACTCAGCTCAACGTGAGTGAAAGCATAAGGAGTAGGAGACCTTACTCAAGCCCTCCTGGTGATTCTGCTGTGGAAAGGAACAGTGATCCAAGAGAATGCAAGCTTACACACCCATTAAACATCTTCAGTGGCTTCTTGCTTATTGAATAGAGCTTCTCCTATGTGCCAGGCACAGTAATGGACTCTATAGCACAATTGGGATCCTGTTTTTGCTTCTGCTTTCACAGAACTGGTAGAGCATGCAGACCCTCAGTGTATGTTCTAACAATGGAATAAGTGCTATAATGGAGGCATTATACAATACTACAGAAATACAAATGAAGACTGAATTAGTTCTACTGTGAAGAGTGAGGCTGGGCAGACCAGCAGGAAGAGCCTCCCACTGACACTGTCTTTCATCCTAGTGTCTGTTGCCATGTCTGGCACACTGTGGGTATTAATAAATATGTATTCAATTATTAGATTGATTAATTTTAAATTAAGGGGCAACATTTGATATGGATCTTGAAGTATAAGTAGGAATTCTCCAGCTCAAGAAAGGAATGTCACCCCTAGCAGGGAAGATAGCATGAGTGTTAGCATAATGCCAAGGTGGAAAGCAGTGCTTCCCAAATTTGGTACCTATACACCAGGAATCCACTGCTATGGGCCAAACCAAACTCACTGCCATCAAGTCGACTCAGATTCATAGCAACCCTGCCCTGGGTTGCCGAGGCAGTATCTCTACAGAAGTAGATTGCCCACTCTTCCTTCCGAGCAGTTATACTTAAAGTCACAGATTAAGCATGGTGCATCTTCCAGAGATGTTAATTTTGCTTAAATATTCGGGTGAAATAGTTACGTAACTAATAGTATTAAAGTCATTTTAGAGTTAATATAATAAGCATGAATGTTATGCAGTATGAGATAAAGTCGGTGTGAATTTTTAAGATGATGCATAAGCCCTCAGAGAAATGTTGTGCATTTGATGCCCTACCGTCTGTTACAGGCTCAGATCCTGGGGTCAAGGCCTCTCTCACTTGCCATTCAAAGTATCTTGGAGGAAAGGAAGAGAAGCCTGTGTACACACACTGTGCGAGAGGGTAGGGGGTTGGGTATGAAAGGGAGGCACATGGTGGGAGATGAAAGAGAGGGCACCACGGGCTACATCTTGATGAACTGCACTGAACACGCAAGTGAATTTTAGCTGGACTTCGTAGGTAGTGGAGGCCCCTGGTGGCATAGATTGAGAAATAGATAGATTCATAGAGAGAGAGAAAGAGATACCATTGAGTCAATTCCAACTCATGGCCACCCTGTACTATAGAATTGAACATTGCCCAGTCCTGCATCATCCTCATGATCTCTGGCATGTTTGAGTCCATCATTGGAGCTATTGTAGTCCATCCCAATGAGAGTCTCACTCACCTTCCTTGGCCCTCTATTTTGCCAAACATGATGTTCCCTTCCAGCAACTGATTCCTCCTGGTGATGTGTCCAAAGTCATTGAGTCAGACAATGTTCTGTTGTGGTCCGTAAGATTTTCATTGGCTGATTTTCAGAAGTAGACCTCCAGGCCTTTCTTCTTAGACTGCTTGAGTACAGAAGTTTTGTTGAAACACACAATGCCAACCTAGTCTTTTCCATGCTCCAAACTTTCTACAACTGCTCAGTGGCTGCTGAAAAAAATCAAAACTGTGCAACCTCCAGCTTCAATGAGAACAGATTGCAATTCAACAAGGTTGGAGACAGAAAGATGGGCAAGGAGCTAGTGAGGTGTCAGAGGTGGGACTAAGGAAACAGCAGTGAGTGTGGAGAGAAGCAGATTGCATTTAAGATCCCCCTTGGTCTCTAAATTGCCATTACAACCTCCTTCTGATGCATACATTTTCTTACATTTCAATCAAGCTGAATGACTTACCGCTCCTCATGCTTCCCAACTTTTGCTCTTTCTACTCATTCCATCTGGAATATCTTCCCCTGACCATATCTCCTGCTGGTGAAATAGTGCCTGTCCTTCAGAGTACAGTTCAAGTCATAATGGAGGCCTTATACTTGCTGTCCACTAGGTACCAGGCACTGTGCTATGTGCTTTGCATAATCTCTAGTGCCTTTCCTTGCAAGCTGAGTAGTATTATCTCCATTTTGCAGATGAGGGAATTGAGCATCAAAGAGATTAAGTAACCAATTTAAGCCATTTAGCTTGCAAATGACAAAACCAGAATTTGAGTCCTGACCTATCTGCAACTAAAATGTAAATTCTACAACTCAATAAGTCTTTCCTCTTCAACTGATTTTCTCTGATAACCAAGCCTATAAATGCAATTAATTCCTCCGATATTTTCTCCATATAAAATGCACTGATCTGGATGTACAAGGCAGTGGAAGTTCAGTGGTAGAATTCTCTCCCTGCATGCAGGAGGGCTGTGTTCCATTCCCAGTCAATGGACAGCCATCACCCATCCATCAGTTAAGCTTAGTGTCTTGCTATGATGCTGAACAGGTTTGAGCGAAGCTTCAGAGTAAAATGGATTATGAAAAAAGACCTAGCAATTTATTTCCAAAAATCAGCCAGTGAAAGCCCTACAGATCACAACAGTGTGACCCACAACTGATCATGGGGATGGCACAGGACCAGACAGTGTTTTCCTTTATTGTACATGGGGTCACTGTGGGTCAGGGGTTGACTCAACAGCAGCTAGCACCAACAACAATGTGGATGTACAGTATTCATGTGGGGACATTTTCTCCCTTCCCAGGAGAAGGTTTCCATTGGTTTCTATGGCATATGGAGATGTAGGGTGAAGGCAAGACCTCCACCTTTATGAACAATGCTAGATCTATAATCTGGCTCCAACTCTGATAACCATGTGGCTTAGACAAGCCATTTTGCCAATTTGGGTCCCCACTCACAGAACTGTTGGAAAACTAAATGGAATACAGCAAATATGAAGCTTGGTAAATGAGTAGGTGCTCCATTATCCCCTTCTGTCTTACACATGACAGTTGTTCAATAGATGTTTTAAAAACTGAAGGAAGTAAATGCTGTGATATCTAAATAAAGCTCTGGAAAAAGGAAACACTGTGTTTCTACTCCCCAACTCTCACACAGCTCTTAAATGCTCCACACCATATATTTTCGATTGAATTAAACTAATATTGAGGGGCTAATGGGGAAAAGAAGAAGCTCTGGTGGCATAGTGGATAGGCATTTGGCTGCTAACCAGAAGGTCTGTGGTTCAAACCCACCAGTTGCTCTGCAGAAGGAAGATGGGGCCATCTACTTCTGTAAAGATTTACAGCCTCAGAAACCCAATGGGGGTCACTATGAGTTGGAATCGACTTGAAGGCAGTGAGTTTGATTTTTTGGTTTAATGGAGAAAAGAGAGAAGCAGAGCATTTCAGGACAATAGTTCTCTCTCTAAAGGAACTCTGGGCTGGAGGAGGCCCCAGCCCAGATACTGAGCTGAGTGGACATGAATGAGCTTCACCTCAGGGCTATGGTCTGTACCACACCCAAGGCTTTCAGAGGAAATTACAACTGGTTGTCTTGATCTTGACTCCTCCCACCCAACACCTCCTCAAGATCTATTACCCAGGCTTGTGGATTCTGTGTCCACTTCTCTCCACTCTTGTGCCTGCCTAGGTTAGGGTCTCAATTTCTCTGGCTTCCTGCTTTCTGGAGTTATGGTGGTGTGGTGGTTAAAGCATTCATCTGCTAACCAAAAATTCAATACTTGGAAGCCACCAGCCGCTGTGCAGGAGAAAGATGAGGCAGTCTATTTCTGTAATGATTTACAGCTTTGGAAATCCTATAGGGCACTAGGAGTTCTACTCTGTTCTACAGGGTTACCAGGGTTTGGAAATGACTCAATGGCAGTGGGTTTGGGTTTGGGGTCCTGTTTACAGGCCATCACCCTACAATCCATTCTCTGCATTGTAGCCCAGTGGTAATAGAAAAGTGCAGATCTCATCAGATCTTGTCTCTGCTTAAAATCTTTCAATGCTCACCACTTATTCAACAAAAAATATTTATTGAGCATCTATTATGCTCAGGGAGCTCTAGTGCCTAAGGCATTTGGCTGCTAACCAGAAGGCTGGTGGTTCAAACCACCAGCTACTCCTCGGAAGGAAGGTTGGGCAATCTTCTTCCATAGTGATACTGCCTTGGAAACCCACGGAGGGGGCACTATGAATTGGATCCATCTCAACGGCAATGAGTTTGGTTTTTGGTTTATTATGCCCAGTCACCAATTGAGCCACTGGGATACAACGTAGAACAAAACGAAGTATGCCCTTATAAAGTCCAAACTCTTTAAGCCTGCTTACCAGGCCCACCAGTATCTTACCTTTCCAACCTGTTTATGCCCATGAACCCCTCACATTCTTCACCACTTGCAGTCTCATAGACACAGCTCACTCACTTTCTCACCTCTGGGCCTTTGCCATGTGTCTTTCCCTTTGCATGAACATCCTTTCCCAATGTCTCATCCCAGCCAGTTAACTGAAATTGACTCTAAATTTCAGCCTCAAGGTCACCTCTCCTCCAGAGAGGCTTTCCTAACCTCCAAAGGTATTAGGTGTCCCTACTATGTGCACCTATAGCACCCTGTGTTTTCTTGACTCTCTTTGAAGAAGAGAGCATGTTTTGTTTATTTTACATATTTCTGTATCACTAGGCAGAGCACAGTATCTGACACATAAGAGGCCCCCATACTTCTGGTCAATTCAGTGCAGAGTTGTAGCAGCCAGTCCTATTCTGTGGCATCACATGTAGTCAGAGATCCTCAGGGATGAGCAGCTTTGGGCAGCCCCATCCAGGCATCTGAAGCTTCTGAGGGGCCAAAGGGGAAAGGAAAGAAGCAGAGAGACCAGAAAATGGGTAGTTGGCTACCATCCTGACTCACTCCTGACCCTCATGCTTCCCTGTCTCCCAGTGCAGTGTGAATCCAACCCATGAGTGTCCGGTTCTTTTCTGTCTCTGGATGATGGAAATGGAACTTTCTTCAATGTTAAACCATTTTGCAGCTGTTAAGATCAATGCTTTCTATCAATTTTGTAGAAAAATTTCACAGGACTCTGCTAATGGAGAAAATCTGGCACACCTAGCTATGGGAAAGTGTCTTGAGGCCTGTAGGCCTAGAGAAGTATCTAGGAGAGGGAAGGGAATGAGAATGAGTTATACTGGAGGAGCCAATGGCCTTCATCTTTTTTTTTTTTTTTTTTTCTCCAAATCTCAGTAAGCTTTTTTCAGGTCTACTGGGTTTTTGGCAACTATCAGCAAGGCTGTTTTAAAGCACATAAAATCTGAAAATAAATAGAGTTGGGATGTGGTGAGGAAAGCTGCTCTGGCAAGGACTATTTCTCCTGAGTGAGTGTCCACACTGCCTGCATTGCAGCTGCAGTGAGCTCAAGAACAACAAGGCTGAAAAGGAAAAGCTTTCTGTCAGGAAAGCTACTGCCCGCACCCACCAGGCTTCCCCCCTTGGAGAAGTTGGTGCACATCACATGCCCCAGGGACCTTCTCCCACTTCTTTCTGGAACCAGAAGGATAGGCTTCCAGGGAGGAGCAGGAAGAAGCAACCCATTTCACTAAAGGGGAGAGATGCTAACACCTGGATTATTCCTCCATTCCTTGCCATCCCAAGACTCCAACAGTACCTGCAAGCTGAGTAGTCTCTTTTGACCCAGGTGGCCACACCTAATAGCGGAGAGCTTCTGGCCTCCTGCCCTATTCTCAGCCAACACCATGCTTTGCACCATTCTACCTCAACTTCCTGGCACTCCACTTGTCTCACCTATTCCAGGTCACCCTGGCCGCCTACTTCTGACTTCAGGTTCCATGTGTGATTCCATCTTGCCCAGTATATCTGATACTTGATATTGCTTGTCTGGCCTTGGCCTTCACTACCCTCACTGAAGATCACTTGTATTTGCATCCTGGACCATAGTCCTTAGAATGGAAGGATAAACATAAGGCATCCTGGGAAGAGTACGACACTGGGGCAGACTCCCTGGGCATAAATCCTGGCTCTGAAGTTTATTCTCTGTGAGATGGATTAGCATGTGATTTTCTGAATTTCTCCTACCTCAGCTTATTCATTGGTAAAATGGGGATCCTTGACCAATTGTAGTTGAGTCAATTCTAATTCATAGCCAACCTACAGAACAGAGCATTTATGCCCTGTGGACTTTCCTAGGCTGTGGTCTTTCTTTTCCTTCAGTTTCTTATTTTTATTTATTTATTTATTTTTGTTTTATTGTGGTTTGGGTGAAGGTTTACAGAGCAAAGCAGTTTTCCACTCAGCAGTTTATACACATTAAATTTCATAACATTAGTTGCAATTCTCTCAGTGTATCAACACTCTTCCTACTTCCTCCCTTTGTTCCCTGTTTCCATTCATCTTTCTTGCCCCTTCCTGACTTCTGAGCTTTGTTTTGGGGCAAATGCTGCCCTTTTGGTCTTATATGGTTAATTGTTCTGAGGAGTAAATTACTCACGAGTGTTATTGTTCACTTTACAGGCTTGTCTATTGTTTGGCTGCAAGGTGGTCCCCAGGGGTGGGTTCAGCTCCAGATTTGAGGATGTCTAAGCATCCCAGTCAGAGGTACCACCCGTCTCCATCAAACCAGTAAGTCTTTTTTTATGATTTTGAATTTTGTTCTACATTTTTCTTTCATTCTGTCCAGGACCTTCTGTGGTTCCGATTAGAGCAGTGGGTAGTGGTAGCTGGGCACCATCTAGTTCTTCTGGTCTCAAGGTAGTGGAGGCTGTGGTTCTCTTGGGACTAATACTTTCCTTGGGTCTCTGATTTCCTTTACTCTTCTTTGCTCTGGAAAGGGAAAGACCACACTAGTTGCATCATAAATGGCCCCTCACTAGCTTTTAAGACCTTACTCGCTACTCACCACAGTAGAGTATAGGACTTTGTCTTTGTGCACTATGTTATCCCAATTAACTTAACTGTCCCTTGAGATTGTGCTGCTAAGGCCCCAAGCCCAATGACTCATTCTCACAAAGTGTTTGCTTATGGCTAAAAAAGTGTTCATAACTTTGCCCACTGTTTGCTCTACTGTATCCATGGATATATTTACATCATATACAAACGTGTATGTAGAAATATCCTCTGCAAAATCTATATATGATCATTGATGTAATCCTATTCACCTACACACGCCTGTTCATCTTACATGCCTGCCTATGTATTTATTTGTAGATTATCATTTGTTGTTACTGATATTGCAAGATTGTGTATGGAATAATATTTACCTTTGTTGCCTGTAACTCTTGTGCACCTCTCAGGTGTCTTCCTTTGCCTTAGTGATATTGTGCTGATCACCCCCTTATTGTATATTCCCTTTCCTTTCACCAAAATTAATATGTGCCTGTTCGGAGTTCTGGTGATGTAGTGCCTAAGGCATTTGACTGCTAACCAGAAGGTTGGCAGTTCAAACCCACCAGCCACTCCTCAGAAGAAAGGTTGAGCAATCTGCTTCAGTAGTGATACTGCCTCAGAAACCCAAGGAGAGGTCACTATGAGTGGTATCTGACTCAATGGCAGTGAGTTTTTAGTTATTATCTAGTTAGTGATTTTCCCTCTCCTTCCCTCCCATTCTTGGTAACCATGAGAGAATGTTTCTTTTTATGTGTAAATGTTTCCTTTTTATAATATTGATCTCATACAGTATTTGTCCTTTCGTAATTAACTTATTTCACTCAGTGTAACGTCCTCCAAGTTCATCCATGTTATGAGGTGTTTCATGGATTCTTCCTTATTTTTTATATTGCATAGTATTCCACTGTGTGTATGTACCATATTTTGTTTATCTGCTCATCCAGTGACAGGCACTTAAGTTGTTTCTATTTCCTTGTTATGAATAATGCTATGATGAACATGGGTGTACATGTATCTATTTGTGTCCTGGTTCTTATTTTTTCTAGGATATATACCTAGCTGTGAGATTGCTGTATCAAATGATATATCTATTTCCAACTATTTAAGGAAGTGCCATTCCATTTTTCACAGTGGTTTTATCATTTTTAAGGCAGTAGATTTCCAGATCTTTCTCCCACATGGTGCCGCTGGGTAGGTTTGGACCACCAACCTTTCAGTTAGCCACAAAACACTCAACACTGTACCACCAACATACCAAAAACCCAAACCAAGCACACTGCCGTCGAGTTGGACCTGACTCATAGCTACCCCTCCTTGGGTTTCCAAGGTGGTAACTATGGAAGTAGATTGATTGCCCAACCTTCCTTCCAAGGACTGGCTGGCAGATTTGAACTGTGAGCCTTCTGGTTAACAGTCAAATGCCTTAGGCACTATGCCACCAGACCACCAACATAGTACATAAAAATCTTGTTCCACAACCTACTTTGGTGATTAGCAACTAGTTTTAAAAGTTTTCAAGCAGCCATCTAAGATGCAACTATTGGTCTCCTCTCATCTGAAGCTGCTACAAAGGAGTACTGCCTGTGGCCTCTGCATGACCACCCCTGGGAGCTTCAAGGGATGAGATGAAAACATGGAAATGGACAGTACAGGAAGGAGCCCTGCAGGGATAGTGGCCTATTCCAGCTAGGCATTGAGTTATGGGCAACAAGGGGTACTCAGCTTGGGATAAATGCTCAGCTGCTCTAACAGAGACAATGGCTTAAGAAATGGTGAAGAAAATCAAAGCCATTTGGAAACAGTTAATCCAAAGATATGATGGACCTTGAGACCAGAAGAATTAGATGGTGCCTGGCTACTGATGCCAATCACTCGGGAAGGGATCAAAACTGGAGATCCTGGATAGAGTGGGAGGAAAAATGTGGGACAAAATTCAATAACACAAAAATGACCAGTATTACTGGTCGAATAGTCTGGTGGAACCCCTAAGACTATGGCCCCCAGATACCCTTTGGGCCTAAGATTAGACTCACTCCCAAAGATTGGCTCTCAGCCTAATAGTAAAAAGGCTTACATTCAGAAAACCCACCCCAGGGTGATGCACCCACCTGCTCTAGGGAGATACACTCCTTCAAGCAATTGGCCATAGGGGACTGGAGGGGCAGCATTCACAAAGAGGGAAAGTTGGACAGACAGGAGTGCATAGTTAAGAAGGGCTCAGGGAAGGGTGGTCTCAGGGAAGGGAGGGGAGGAGAGTGGGTTATGGTCTGAGATGGTAATCAGGGTGTGAAATCAAATGTACATGAGCTGTTGAATGTAAAACAAATTTTTCTTTTTGTTATTGTGCACCCAAAGCACAATTCAAAAAGCAAAACAAACAAACAAACAAAAAAACAGTGCCACCAGTGCTCCTTAAGAAGACTGTACCAGGTTATAATTCTACCAATGGAATAGCTCTTTCCCTCTACCACCCCCAACTCATTAGCACGTTGTTTGTGAATCAGAATATGGATTGGTTTTGTTGTTGTTAGGTGCTATCAAATCAGTTTTGATTCATAACAACCTTATGCACAACAGAACAGAACACTGTCAGGTCCTGCACCATCCTCAGAATCATTGCCATCTTGAGCCTATTGTTGCACCCACTGTGTCAGTCCATCTCATTGAGGGTCTTCCTCTTTTGCACTGACCCTCTCCTTTACCAAGAGTGATATCCTTCTCCAGGAACTGTCCCTTCTTACAACATGACCAAACTATGGGAGACAAAGTCTAGCCACTCATGTTTCTATGGAGCATTCTGGCTGTGTTTAGAAAAGTGCCTGACCCCTACTAACCCAGTTACCAAGGAGTCAATTCCAACGCATGGTGGCCCCTATATGTGTCAGAATAGAACTGTGCTATGTAAGGTTTTCAATGACTGAAAACCCATGTCTTTACCCTGAGGCACCTCTGGGACTCAAATCACCAACCCTTCAGTTAGCATGCACATGTATTAACTTTTTGCAGCACCCAGGAACTCTGACCCCTAGTAAACACTCAGAAAATGTCAGATAAAATAAGAAATTCAGCCCTGAAGGCTCTAGAGATCTTCATGAGTGAAAATGGATTCTTACCACCCTCATCTCCACTCAAAATAAAGATGTTTAGAATAATAGCTGCTTTCTCTATCCCAGATACACCTGAGTCCAGAAAAGGGAACAAGAGCTTCAGGGAGAGTCCGTGCAACTAATGTAGCATAGCTGAGGAATGACCTGGAATCCATGGGGCAGGGTCTGTGGGCTCAGGGCACATGGGCCAAGAGTTCATAAGGTATTCCTGTGAGGAAGACTCAGAGCAGGAAAGAATACAGAATGGGTTGTGTTTCATGCCAAATGCATCAGAGCTGCAAGAGAAGCAGGAGGGCCAGGAGCTAAAGAACCATTATTGCAAACCTGATAAAGCCAATGAGAATCATTTGGGGCTACTAAGAAAACAGCATTTTTCAAGTGTTCTGTACAGTATATCCTGGCAAACTCAGGAGAAGCAGAAGGGGCATTTTCAGCAGCACCTGCCAGGGTGCAGCAGGCCTCAGATACCATTCTCTCTCTTTTTATTGAAGTTCATACTAGCTTCTAGGGCAGCCAATGCATGTTCTATAGGCCCATGGTCTCCGGCCCCCTCCTGAGATTCATGTCTTCCAATTACCCTCCAAGATCAGCAATGATGGAAATGCTGGGACCTTCCATAGGTCTCCAGGGATGATAGGCCCACTCATCCCAGGGAGATACAATCGTTAGTGTCATCTCATTAAACTGAAAATTGCTGCTGACTCAGGCTTGAGCTGCTGCAAAGGAATACTGCCTTCTGGCTTCTGCATGACCTCCCCTGGGAGCTCCAAGGGATGGGATGAAAACATGGAAATAGATAGGACATGAAGGAGCCCTGCAGGGATAGTGGCCTATTCCAGCTAGGCACTGGGTTACGGGCAATAAGGGGTACTCAGCTTGGGATAAAGGCCCAGCTGTTCTAACAGAGACAATGGCTTAAACAAGATAGAATTTATTTCTCTCATACACAATAGTCTAGGGTCAGTGTGGAGGTGCCACAGTGTTGGGGGCATAGATGTCCTCTCTCCTATTGCTGCACTATTCCTCCAGTGTTCACCTCATTCTTGTGGGCAGGCAGGGCTTCCCATCATGTCTACACTCTAGCCAGCGGGAAGAAACAATGGGAAGTGCAGCACTCACTTTTGGAAGCTGTGCCCACCATGTCAGAACTGAGTCATGTGACCTTTCCAGAAAGCCATGGGTCTAGCTAAAATTCAGCAGTTCTGTGAAAGAATTGAATGGCACTAAACAACAAGAATAATGAAGAAGAAAGGGACATTGATAGCTCTGTGATAGAATTCTCACCTTCCACGTGGGAAACTCAGGTGAGGTTCCTGGCCAATGTGCCTCATGCACAGCCACCAGCTGTGTGTCGGTAAAGGTTTGCTCATTACTATGATGCTGGATGAATTTTAGCAGAGCTTCTGATCTAAGGATGCCTAGAAATAAAGATTTGGCAATCTATTTCTGAAAATTAACTACTATAACCCTTTGGATCACAATGGTCCAATCCCATTGAACATGGGATCACCATGAATCTGGGCAACTCAAAAGCCACTAACAACAACATGAAGGAGAAAAAAATGCAGGAAACAAATGACAATTTCTATGACGATGACCAAGACTGAACTTAGTCCACAAGTAACACACTATGTACAAAGACAAACAAACCACTACAATAAAAAGTACAATAGAGGAGGCACCATTCAATTGTTTATTCAAAGAACAATAATGAGGGTCTACAGGCATCAAAGAAATAGAAATAAAACAAGGCTTCAAATTGGTTCATTCTGGTCCAACTTCCTACTGAAAATTTGCATTTCCAACCCAGATGTGCTGAATTAGAATTGACATTTATTTGTCTTATTAAAATGTAGGCTCTGATTAAGTATATATGGGGTGGAAATGGAAATTCTCACTGGGGTTCAAACCAAAATGAACTAATTTGAAGCCCTGAGATAAACACACATTTTCTTCCCTTGGTGGTTTCAGTCTCGAGGGACAAAAGACACACACACACACACACACACACACACACACAAAGTCACCTAAATGTACAAATTGCTATACAGGAAATATTTATTTATTTATTAACATATATTTATTATGTTTCTACCCTCCGTGGGTTTTCTGAGGCAGTATCACTATGGAAGTAGATTGCCCAACCTTGGAAGGAAGGTTGGACAATCTACTTCCATAGTGATACCACCTCGGAAACCCAAGAAGGGGTAGCTATGACAGATCTCACTTGATGGCACATAACAGCAACAGTAAACATACTAGTCAAAAGACCTCTGGTGGTACAATGGCTGAGGCATTTGCCTGCTAACCAGAAGGTCAATGATTCAAACCCACCAGCTGCTCCACAGGTGGAAAATGAGATAATCTGCTTCTGTAAAGACTTACAGCCTTGGAAACTCTATGGGTTGTTATGAGTCAGAATCAACTCAATGGCAGTGGGTTTTTTATACTAGTCAATGCATCAGATTCTAGGGATATTATGATAAAAGACACAGAATCTGCCTTAAGTTGCTGACTGTTAGAACAGGAGACTCTCACCTAAATAGACAGCTATAGATGGGGTGGTCAGTTCTGTGACTATGATAAGCACAGGGACCCCAAAAATGCCAGGGGGTCTCAGCAGGACCAAAAAGCCTTCCCAATGCTTTTACATCACGTAAGACCTTGGCACAACCCTGGGGGTCAACCCCCAAATGGCTGAGATTTAGTTCCTCACAAGCCCAGCTGGATGAGGGGGTCAGTGTTGGATTTAAATTGAATTTTTTAAAGAATATATTTTGTACAATAGATTTGATGCATTGAACATCAGTGACTGAAAACCAGAAGAATTGTGGGATGACATCAAGAGTATCATCCAGGAAGAGAGCAAGAGGTCATTAAAAATATGAGAAAGAAAGAAAAAAACCAAAATGGATGTCAGAAGAGACTCTGAAACTTGCCCTTGAATGGAGAATAGCTAAAGCAAATGGAAGAAATGACAAGATCAAAGAGCTGAACAGAAGATTTCAAAGAGCAGCTTGAGCAGACAAAACCAATTACTATAATGAAATGTGCAAAGACCTGGAGTTAGAAAACCAAAAGGGAAGAACATGCTGAGCATTTCTCAAGCTGAAAGAACTAAGGAAAAAAAATTAAGCCTCTAGTTTCAATACTGAAAGATTCTATGGGCAAAATATTGAATGATGCAGGAAGCATCGAAAGAAGATGGAAGGAATACACAGAGTCACTGTACCAAAAAGAACTGGTCGATCTTCTTCCATTTCAGGAAGTGGCATATGTTCAAGAACCAATGGTACTGAGGGAAGAGGTGGAAGCTGCACTGAGGGAATTGGTGAGGAACAAGGCTCCAGGAATTGAGGGAATACCCATTGAGATATTTCAACATACGGATGCCCTGCTGGAGGCACTCACTTGTTATGCCAAGAGATTTGGAAGACAGGTACCTGGCCAACTGACTGGAAGATATCCATATTTGTTCCCATTCCAAAGAAAGGGGATCCCACAGAATGTGGAAATTATTGAACAATATCATTAATATTGCATGCAAGTAAAATCTTGCTGAAGATAATTCAAAAACGGTTGCAGCAGTATATTGACAGAGAACTTCCAGAGGTTCAAGCTGGATTGAGAAGAGGACGTGGACTAGGGATATCATTGCTGATGTCAGATGGATCTTGGCTCAAAGGAAAGAATACCACAAAGATGTTTACTTGTGTTTTATTGACTATGCAAAGGCATTTGATTGTGTGGATCATAACAAATTGTGGATAGCATTGAGAAGAATGGGAATTCCAGAACACTTAATTGTACTTATGAGGAACCTGTACATAGACCAGGAGGCTGTTGTTCAAACAGAAAAAGGGAACACTGCATGGTTTAAAATCAAGAAGGGAGTACATCAGGGTTGTATCCTTTGACCATACTTATTCAATCTGTATGCTGAGCAGACAATCCAAGAAGCTGGACTATATGAAGAACGTGGCAGCAGGAT
The DNA here is from genome assembly GCF_000298275.1 of Orycteropus afer afer. Taxonomy (NCBI): domain Eukaryota; kingdom Metazoa; phylum Chordata; class Mammalia; order Tubulidentata; family Orycteropodidae; genus Orycteropus; species Orycteropus afer. The sequence goes on along the minus strand of NW_006921675.1, from coordinate 2,951,323 downwards.
TGGAGGAAGAATCATTAACAACCTGCGATACACTGATGACACAACTTTGGTCATTGAAAGTGAGGATGACTTGAAGTACTTACTGATTAAGATTGAAGAATACAGTCTGCAGTATAGATTACATCTCAATATAAAGAAAACTAAAATCCTCACAATTAGACCTATAAGCAGCATTATGATAAATGGAGAAAAGACTGAAATTGTCAAAGACTTCACATTTCTTGGTTCTACAATTGATGCCAATGGAAGCAGCAGTCAGGACATCAGACAATGAATAACACTGGGCAAATCAGCTGAAAAGGACCTCTTTCAAGTGCTGAGGAACAAGGATGTCTCCTTGAGGACTAAGGTGCGCCTGACACAAGCCATGATATTTTCAATCACCTCATATGCATGTGAGGAGCTCTGGTAGCATAGTGCCTAAGGCACTTGACTGCTAACCAGAAGGCTGGTGGTTCAAACCCATCAGCCACTCCTTGGAAGGAAGGTTGGGCAATCCTACTTCCATAGTGATACTGCCTCGGAAACCCAAGGAGGGGTCGCTATGAGTCGGGGCCGACTCGATGGCACATAACAACAACAACAACAACATATGCATGTGAGAGCTGGACAATGAATAAGGAAGACCTAAGAAGAGTTGATGCTTTTTGAGCTGTGGTGTTGAGGAACAATGCTGAAAGTACCGTGGACTGCTAAAAGAACTAACAGGTCTGCCCTGGAGGAAATGCAGCCAGAATGTACCTTGGAGGAGAAAATGGTCTGACTTCCTCTCACATACTTTGGTCATGTTGTCAGAAGGGACCATTCCCTGGAGAAGGATGTCATGCTTGGTAAAGTGGAGGGTTGATGAAAGAGGGGAAGGCCCTCAACAAGGTGGATTGACACAGTGGCAACGGCGATGGGCTCAAGTGTAGCAATAATCATGGAGCTGGCTCAGGATCAGGTGGTGTTTCGTTCTGCTGTACATAGAGCCACTATGAGTCAGAGACCACTGACTCGATGGCACCTAACAACAACAACAACATATTTTGTACATGGTGTGTTGTAGGCTGATTTATTTTCGCTAAGCAAAGTTTAGCTACAGGAAACTGTGAGTTCAAGAAGCAGAACTTGGGAAGATTCCTAAGGCAAAAGGTGGATTTCAAAGTATCCAGAAGATGAATAGCGAATCCTGCACCCAGAACTCCATGATTGTTTTTCCCTTAGCCAAGCTTTTGATGGCCATTAGGTGATGATGGGATCAGGCTGTGTGCCCTGAGTTGACCATTTCCCTTTCAAGTTCCCCCAAGGACAGAGACTGTAGCTTCCCAAATAACTTGTTCCGGATTTTATTATCTCAATGGCCCAAAATGTTCTTCTTCCAACTAAAATAACTATTACTTGAATTACAAACCACGTTCTCTTAGTTTGGCCTTCAAGGTCTAAGACAACAATGATTTAACATCCTAAATTATGAGAAAATACTATAAAGTATAAAATACTATAAAGAATTGTAAGAACATGAAGTGATTTTTTTTGTCATGTGACAAATGGGTAGAAACTAACTTTTATTGAATAACTGGTCTATGCCAGGAGCTGTGTTAAGTACCTCACATACATTGTTATTAGCTACCATTGAATGGATGCCAACTCATGGCAATGACCCCATGCATGTGAGGAGAATTGCTCCATGAGGTTTTTCAACAGCTGTTATCTTTTGAAACAAAAGGCTACACCTATCTTCCAAGGTCCTCCATGTAGGTTAGAACAGCCAAGTCTTCGCTTATAGTTGAGTGCTAACCATTTGTCCCAACCAGGGACCCTTTTACATAATTTACTTCCTTGTAAATCTACTATAATATAGCACTTCAAGGTAAGCATTATTTTATTCATTTTGTAGATGGGAAACTGAAGTACAGAGAGGTCAAGCAACTTGCTCATGGTCACACAGCTAGATTGTGGAAGAGCCAGGACTAGAACCCAAGTCTGTCTGACTCTTTTTATTCCTCTATAAGCCTAGAAGATTGTAATTAGATTATCCATAGCCTTTTCCTCTCTAGGCTAAAAACTCAAGTTTTATTTAACTTTCTATTCTTCTTACGATAGACATTTCATCTTATAGAATTGTCTTATGCACTTAATCTATTGTGTTGTTGTTGTTATGTGCCATCGAGTCAGACCCGACTCATAGAGACCCCTCCTTGGGTTTCTGAGGCAGTATCACTATGGAAGTAGATTGTTCCATCTTCCTTCTGAGGAGTGGCTGGTGGGTTCGAACTGCCAGCCTTCTGGTTAGCAGTCAAGTGCCTTAGCCACTATGTATCTTTTATTATTATTATTATTATTATTATTATTTGAGTGAAAGTTTATAGAGCAAATTCATCTTCCATACAACAGTTCACATACATTTTGTCTTATGACATTGATTGCAATCTCTCACAATGCAACAACTCCCCTCCCACTTCCTCCCCGTAGCCACCTCTTCCCTGTGTCCTTCCCTCCCATACACTTCTGTCCCCCAAGCTGTGCATACACAACCCTTCTATTCTCCCATGATTGATCTCTCAAAGGACTGTATCTACCTCATGTAAATGCTCAGCTCATATGCCTGTCTTTTGTTTGGCTGGAATCCACAGGAGTGGGTTTAATTCCAGACCTGAAGGGCAGCTAGGGGCTATAGTCTCAGGTGTTCCACCAAGCTCTATCAGACCAGCAAACCTGGTCCTTTTTTTTTTTTTTTTTTTTTAATGATTTTGAGTTTTGTTCCACATTTTTCTCTCTCTATCCAGGATCTCCTACATAGATCCCCCTCCAAGTGGCTGACAGTGGTAGCTGGGCACTATCTGGTTCTTCTGGTCTCATAGTCATATAGGCTGAGGATCACATGGTGTATGAATTGTTTCCATGCATCCTTGGTTTTCTTCATTCTTCTTTGCTCTGGATGAGGAGAGACCCTTAGGTGCATCTAGATGGCTGCTTGCAAGCTTTTAAGATTCTAGTTGCTACTCCCCAGAGTAGGTGGAACAATGTTTTTGTGTCATATATTATGCCAAATGTACTGTATCTCATGAGAAGAGTTTGTGCAGATCCAAGTAGTACTGAGGTCTTAAAAATAATTGTGGCCAATTTAATCCTATATGGTCACATGTAAAACACTTAAAAGAAGAGTTAAGACATATATTGTCAAAATGAATTTTATTGTGTCTGTGATTAAAAAGTGATTGAATGTCCTTTGAAAGGCTTAAAATCTTATTAACATGTAGTTACATGAGCATTGTAGAACTGGTGGCAGTAGAGAAAGAAAATGTATCCATCTCTTCATCCATCCATCCAAGTTTGTTCAAGGCCTGTGCTAGGTAAGCAGTTTGGAAGACACAAAGTGTGTATGTGTATGTTATGCATGGTAAATGTTGCCTTCTCCTGTTGCTTGTTGTTAGGTGCCATCAAGTTGGCTCCAGCTTATAGCAAACCTATGTACAAGAGAACAAAACACCGCCTGGTCCTGTGTCAGGCTAAATCATATTAGTTTATATTTCACTAATTTCCAAATTACTGACAACCATTTGGATGGAATATGGATTACTGTGCCAGCCTCACAATTATTAATATACTTGAGCCCACTGTTGCAGTCTCTGTGTGACTCCATCTCATTAAGGGCCTTCTTCTTTTTCACTGACCTTATTCTTTACCCAGCATGATATTCTTCTCCAGAGACTGGTCTCTTTGTATGAGAAAGTACAAAGACTGGTCTCCAAGTACGAGAAACAAAGTATCGCCATCCTCACTTCTAAGGCCTCACCTTGGTTAGGCCAACTTTATCCTGTGCTTTTTATTTATTTAATCATATCTAATCACGAGAAAAACATCAGACAAATTCCAGTACAGGAACATCCTACAATATACTTGACCCACACTCCTCAAATCATCAAGACATCAGAAACGAGGGAAGTCTGAGAAGCTGTCAACAGCTGAGAGGAGCCTAAGGAAACATGACAACTAAATATAGTGTGGTCTACTGGGTGGGATCCTGGAACAGAAAAAGGACATTAGGTAAAAATGAAATCTAAATAAACTATGTACTTTCAATGATAATGAGATAAACATATATATAAAAAACTCACTGCTGTCGAGTCACTTCGACTCATAGCGACCCCTCCTTGGGTTTCCAAGGCAGTATCTCTATGGAAGGAGACTGCCCAATCTTCTTTCCAAGGAGTGGCTGGTGGGTTTGAACCATCAGCCTTGTGGTTAGCAGTCAAATGCCTTAGGCACTATGCCACCAGAGCTCCATTCATATATATGTATGAAATCACTCATCAGTCCCATTTGGCTACTCATGCATACCTCAGATCCCTTGTTTTAAACCACTTCTTACAACAATCCATTCATGTTTCATTCACTACCTTTCAAATGGCCATGGATTTTCCTTGGCAAGGTGTAAAGCAACCCTACCACCTTGTTAAACTCTCCCCTTCATTAGCAGAGGGAGAAATGCTGTTATTGGAGGCAACCGCTCTGCAGCACACTTCCCTTTGGCAAATTAAAAGCATTTGGATGAAACTCTTCCTTGATCCCAATCAATAGCTCAAGCCATACTTACTCATTGATGCCTGCAGTTTTCTGTGCTGAGAGCTGGCTGGGTGTGCTGATCTGTAATTGTTTCACATGCTCTTGCAGCTCATCTCTTCCCAGGACTGGGGTCTGCTACAGATTAATGGGGAATCTAGGGGATGGACTTGCTGGTGTCTACATTCACTCAGCCCTGTCCATATCTCCAGAGGAGATGTTAACCACACTTAGATGGGTCTTTTCTTTATTTTCCTGTTTTTACCCGCATGATGCAGAGCTTAGCAGCACTTTTAGGGGGAATCAACAAAATGCTTACTTTATAGGATAATTATAATATCAGGCTTTGACTGTGTGCAATGTTTGTATGTCAAGTAAACAATCAAATCATATTAGCTTATATTTCACTAATTTCCAAATTATCGACAACCATTTGGATGGAATATGGATTATTGAAGTCTGTCTTTTCTAAATAGATTTTTCCCTAAAGAGAGATGGAACATAATGTTATAAATAAAATGGTGTTTCTGTTCACAAAACTGTGTTTAAGATATTTCAGAGGATTAACTTATTTCAAATACTTATCAGACTTCATCTCATGTACTTTGGTCAAGTTATCAGGAGAGACTAGTCCTTGGAGAAGGACGTTAGACTTGGAAAAGTTGAGGAAGACTCTTAAGGAGATGAATAGACACAGTGGCTGCAACAATGAGCTTGAACATAGCAACAATTGTGAGGATGGTGCAGGACTGGATAGTGTTTAGTTCTGTTGTGCATAGTGTGGTTGTGAGTTGGAATCGACACAATGGTACCTAACAACAACTTCAGTCTTTCATAAATGCCCTGTTACACACAAACAGCCAATATTCCAAATCATTTTAGTATCTGAGAGTCAAGAGACCAAGCTTGACCTCAATAGTTTTGGTTCCCTAGTGCTGCTGGTAGCATAGTGCTTAAGGCACTTGACCACTAACCAGAAGGCTGGTGGCTCAAACCCACCAGCCACTCCTCGAAAGGAAAGTTGGGCGATCTACTTCCATAGTGATACCACCTCAGAAACCCAAGGAGGGGTCGCTATGAGTCACATCACTATGAATCACTCAACGGCACATAACAACAATATACAATAGTGCTGCTCTAACAGAGATATAGTAGATGGATGGCTGGAACAAACAGGAGTTTATTCTCTTACAGTTTTTGAGCCTAGAAGTCCAAGTGCAAAGTGCCAGCTCTAGGGGCTGGGTGAAAGCCCCTTGACCTTGGGCTCCAGCTCTGACTCTTGCTCCTGACCCACTGGAGCTGGAGGTGTCTCTTCACTCAGGCAGTGTCTGGCAGCTGAGGTTGACAAATCCAAGGTTGACAAAGAAAATGGCAGAGTCCCAGTATTACCAAACAACACAGCAGGCCACTAGCTCAAGTTCAGAGACAGTCCAAGATTGGCAGGAAACATTTATGAATCATAAATGAAGATTCAGCTACATGCAGGGTCCAAGCATGCCAAAAAGCTTTCTCAATGCTTCTTGTATACTGGAAGCCAACCATATCCCTAAAGCCCCTGCTCAGCTTCTCACTGCAGATTCCATCATGAAGTTTGTTGTCAGTCTCATCATTGGGAATAACTACAACCAGCTGCCAAGCCACTCAAAACCAGGCCCAGCCAATTTGACACATAACTTTAACTACCACATCCAACTTTCCTTCAGTGGCATCATTAGGGTTGGTGTCACTCAGTTCAGTAACTCCAGGTGTCACCCCTACACACACACATGGACCTCCTCCCATACTAGACCATATAGAATCCTTGTTGTTGTTGTTGTTATGTGCCGTCGAGTCGGCCCCGACTCATAGCGACCCCTCCTTGGGTTTCCGAGGCAGTATCACTACGGAAGTAGGATTGCCCAACCTTCCTTCCGAGGAGTGGCTGGTGGGTTTGAACCGCCAGCCTTCTGGATAGCAGTCAAGTGCTTTTAGCCACTATGCTACCACAGCTCCTATAGAATCCTTAGTAATGTTTATTATCAACTTTAAGCATAGAATACTATGTGATAAACCACACACTGCTGTTGAGTAGGATCTGACTCATAAAGAACTCCTTGGGTTTCCGAGGCAGTATCACTACGGAAGTAGATTGCCCAACCTTCCATTCAAGGAGTGGCTGGTGGGTTTGAACTGCCAGCCTTCTGGTTAGCAGTCAAATGCCTTAGGCACTACACCACCAAAGCTCCTATGTGTGATAAATACAGTTGTAAATTACTTGAGTGTAATATTTCTTAGATTATATAAACATTAACAATAAAAACATTTTGTGCAATATTTCTATGTTGAACTACAACATTATTAGTAACTAAGCAGAGGCCTTTTTCTGATTTTTCTCTTTCTCTTCCTTTAATTACTACTTAATTCTAAAAAAAAGTTATTGACATAGGTTCACAAATACTAATTACCACAATATTATAGCTAAAACATCAGGGCTTCTGACAAGATCAGATACTATTGAAACACTGGCAGCAACAAAAATAACAGCATGTGCTTGCAGAGCATACAGACAAAATCATATGACTCAAAGCACCATTGTAATTGGGAATAATGACCGCTCTGACAGGAACACATTAGAAGTTTCAAAAAGTAAATTAGCATAGAATTTTAGACTTGTGGGTATATTGATACATGTAAGCTGGACTTAGGAAAAATATTTTTGCTGTTATAACTAACTACAGGGATATTTTCATTAAAAAAAATAATAAATTTCTGCTGAAACATTGTACAAAAATTTTTATAGACAGTCATTTGGGTATCACCTCCTTTGACAGTGTCACACAGTGTGGTCCACAATCCCTACACCCCACTCTACCCCCAGTGATCTATTTCCTAGAGAGATTATTTAACTTTCTCAATCAGTTTTGTTTTGTTTTTATATAAAATAGGAATATGACCTGTCCACTTCACAGGGGTACTGCAAGAAAAATGAAATAAAATATAGGGAAGAAATTTCTAAATGTAAAATATATTATATTGGTTAATTATTTCACACACTAAACACCTTTGTTTACTTTTGGTTCTTATTTTCAGGTTTTTAAAAATGTTTTATCTATTTAGGGCTACATTGTGTTCTTGAAAGAGATCAATCTAATTATTTCAAGACTCACTAGCCCACAGTTTGATGATCTTCAAATTCATAAATAATTAGATTTGAAAAGACTATATTTTTTGCATGAGAGAGAAAATCAAACCTCTGGTTCCAATGTGACCTTGAGCCCAGGTACCTTGCATCAGTTACACTGATTATTATTATGGAAACTACATTAGAACAAAGGTATTGAGACTCTTATAGAGCATCCTGTGAGAAATGTCATGAATGACTGCCTATTGGGTTTGTCCTTCTTTATGCTGAAAAGCACCCAAAATTATGGCCTTAACAGACTGAGATTTCTGAGGATCCAGACATTTTTCTCTAGTAGAAAACATCCTGAGAGATGGAGCTGGGCACTGTGTCCAAACAGCCACAGATACCTTTTGTACAATCCTTTTGAAAGTGTCTGGGATTCACCATAAGGAGATAAGGAGCCTCATGGTGCAGTGGTTAAGCACTAGGCTGCTTACCAAAAGTTCAGTGATTCAAACCCAACAGCTGCCCCACCATGGAAAGATGTGGCAGTCTGCTTCTATAAAAATTTACATCTTTGGAAACCCTATAGGCCAGTTTTACTCTGTCCTACATGGCCTCTATGAATCAACTTGATGGCTATGAGTTTGATTTTGTTTTGCTTTGGAGTTCACCCAGTCATCAATACCCTTGCCTAGTTTTTAATAAATGCCCACATGCACATGATGTTGCCCTACTATCTGGAAAGAGCAGGCTGCCCAGAAGCCTAAGCTGATCAAACCAGTGGATGACATCACCGAATACCGAGTCAAGCCTGGTCCTGTGTCAAGTGCTGACCACACTTTGCTGGGTCCTCATCCTTGGAAGCATTATGTCAGAGCACTTTGGCATTGTTCCATTGCTTCCTCAATAGCCGAACAACTTTAAATAGGGTTCAAGAAGAATCTGCCTTATACAAAAACCCAGAGGCATTCTGGCATCTGTGTAGGAAGGCTTACCCTGAGTCTGCAATGATCCTGATAATTACTCTGTCCTCACTTTCTCAAATACAAACTCCATCACTACCACCCATGAATCACATATAAAAAAATTCTGTGTGAACATTATTGAATATATTCCCTAAGCCACTCTCTTCTCCTGTCACAGGAGAAATTAAAGCAAACCACTCAAAAACCTCTGGAAACATAGAGTGGGTTGGAAATAACTGTCTCTTTAAATAAAAGGGAACATGAAAACTGATAGTTCCAATCTAAGTGTGAGCCATGCTTTATCCTGGAAGAGTTATTAGAAAGGAAGGGACATATATTTCTGTTGACACTGTATATTAAGTGAACTTTCTAAACCCTATTTGTCAGTATTAAATAAATACGCTCAGAGTTTCCTACTATGTCCTGTATTTCTTCTGGTTTTAAATCAAAGGGATTAAGACTCCTAATTAAGACACTGGAGGAAGGCCTGATCAGTTTTGCCAGTGCAAATTAGTTCAGAGGCCCAGTGCTGCTCCTTTCTGTTTGCTGGTGTGGGAGGATTTGTTTGATTTAACATGATTGAGGAAATGAAATATCCCTAAGACAAAGAACCAATATTGCACTTCTGGAGAGTGGCTGGAGGGAAATTGGAAACTAATGCACATTAGTAGTGGACCCAAAATGCAACCAGAAGGAGAAATGTTATTTAGAACAAAAGTGATGGACTAGGCTAATCCTTTGAAATAGGTTGTACTTCTTTCATTGTTTTTTCTTTAAAGGAGCATACACAAGATAGCACCACAATTTCCTAACAAGTTTTCTCAAGCTTGGGACATTGTCTTTCCTTCCTTCTTTATTTGCCATGTTTTTTATTTGCATTATCTTGTCAATATTCACAACATTTCTATGAAATAAACCGAAAAAAAAAAAAAAAAAAAAACACCTCACTGCTGTCGAGTAATTTTTCCCACTCATAGCAACCCTTTCGTGGGTTTCTGAGGTGGTATCTCTACAGAAATAGATTGCCCAGTTTTCCTTCCAAGAAGTGGCTGGTATGCCTTAGACACCACACCATCAGAGCTCCTATGAAATTATTATTATTACCCCTAACACTAGGTTGATAGGAGCTCTGGTGGCTTAATGCCTAAGGCATTTGACTGCTAACCAGAAGGCTAGCAGTTCAAACCCACCAGCCACTCCTTGGAAGGAAAGTTGGTCAACCTACTTCTATAGTGATACCACCTCAGAATCCCAAGGAAGGGTGACTATGAGTCAGATCTGACTCTATGGCAGTGGTTGTACTTGTGTTTACACTGGGTTGAACAGTGTTCTCCAAAAATTCAAGTCCATTTGGAATCTCAGAAAGTAACCATATTTTGAAATTGGGTTTTTGCAGATATAATCCAGGTAAGATGAGGTCATGCTGGATTAGAGTGGGCCCTAAACCCAAAGACTGATGTCTTTATAAGAAAAGGGATTTTTGAGGACTTCTGGTAAGATGGAGAAATAGGCAGACAAGCAACACAAACCCTCTTCAACAAAGAAAAGAAAAACCAATTGATAGAGATACAGAAGATAATCCTGGAGCCCTGAGGTTTGAAAGAAACTGCACAGAAGTGGATTAGACACCAACTAGTGAAAAAACTTGAACAAAAACAGGACCTAAGAATAGGCTCTGTTTGTCAAGGTTGGTAGGGACATATGAGAGGCTGACAACAAGAAAGGAGACAGGTGGTGAGTGTATAAGTGCTGTCAACTAGTGAATAGAGGAGCACACTACAGTACTCTGCTTGTGTAGATAACATAAAAACAAAACAAAGAAAACAAAAATCATGGGGAAGTCACTCCAACATACAATCACCAATTAAATATAAACACAAAAAGTCACAGTGCCTTGGAGACAACAGAGCATCACAGTTCACCCAAAGAAGCAAGATAAAGCAGAAGAAACAAGGGACCAGGATACAGACCCAAAACACATCCCTGAGAAAGATGCAGCATTGGAACTCCCTGATAAGGAATTCAAAAGAATTGTATTTAGATATCTTCAATGAATTGAGAGACAGATCAAGGAAAACACTGAGTAAATTGAGGAAAACACAGATAAAACCCTAGAACAATTTTGAAAGACAATACAAGAACATAATGACAAATAAATGAAAAATTAGAAATGATACAAAATATACAGACAGAAATCCAGAAGATTAACGCCAAATTTTCAGAAATAGATAACTCATTGAATGGGCATAGGAGTAGAATTGAATCAATGAAAGACAGAATTAGTGAGTTTGAAGGGAAATACCTCAATACGTCTTTGGAAAGGGATCAATCAGAAAAATATCAAAACAAAAGGAAGAAAGCCTAAGGTTTATGTGGAAGACCATCAAAAGGAATAACCTATATGTAATCAGAATTCCGGAACAAGGAGAGACAAAAAAAAAAAAAAAAAAAAACAGACAAAGTTGTCGAAGATTTGTTGGAAGAGAATTTTCCTGGTATGATGAAAGATGAGAATTTATCCATTCAGGAAGTCCAAAGAACCCCAAACAGGATAGACCCCAAAAGAAAATCACCAAGACATATCATCATCAAACTCACCAAAACCAAAGACAAAGAGAGAATCATGACAGCAGCATGAGCAAAACAAAAAGTTACCTACAAGGGGCAACCAATAAGACTAAGCTCGGATTTCTCAGCAGAAACCATGCAGGCAAGAAGACAATGGGATGGTATATATAAAACCCTGAAAGAGAAAAATTTTCAACCAAGAACTATGTACCCAGCAAAATTGTCCCTCAGATATGATGGTGAAATTAGGACATTTCCAGATAAGCAGAAATAAAGGGAATTTATTAAAACCAGACCAACCTCATAAGAGATGCTAAAGGGAGCCCTTTGGACAGAGAAGCAACAACAGCCAACAACAACTGACCATTAACACACATGATGATATAACCCAGAAACCAACCCAGCTATGGAAGTATCCAAAGTAAAGAAGCCTACAAGATTGTAAACAGGGAACCAGAGACATCAATTGACAAATGAGGACACTACAAACCAAACAGAAGGAAAAGACTGTGTCGTTACAGAACTTCTAGATGGTAGGGAAGTGAAGACAACTACAGGATAGAATGAAATGTTCTAAACTTGGGAAGAAAACTATAAATCACAGGGTAACCTCAAATAAAAATGATAAACCTTCACATCAAAATAAAAAAGAGGACCAGCACAAATATTTAGCAAATACTAAAACAATAGCAATGAAGGAAGTGATACACATGATTCATAAACAAAATGAGCTCAGCACAGAAAATCATATGGAACAAAGAAATCAACACCATGAAAAAGTACATAACAAAAATGACAGCAACAAATTCATATTTGTCAATAATTACGTATCTGGCAAGGGACTTATCTCTAAGATTTATAGAAAACTCCAATGCCTCAACACCAAAGGAATTAACAATCCAATTGAAAAATTGGCAAAAGATATGAATAGACACTTCATCAAGGAGGATATTCATGTGGCCAGCTAATACATGAAGAGATGCTCACAATCATTGGCCATCAGAGAGATGCAAATCAAAATAACAAGATCACCCCAGCACTGATGGCAAGATTCAACAAAATAGAAAATAACAAATGCTGGCAGGGATGTGGAGATATTGGGACTCTCATACACTGCTGGTGGGACTGTGAAGTGATACAACCAGTGTGGAAAGCAATATGGTGATTCCTTAGAAAGTTGGAATTGGAGATACCATTTGACCCAGCAATCCTATTACTAGGTATATATCCTAGAGAGGTGAGAGCTAGGACAGGAACAGATGTATGCACACTCATGCTCATTGCAGCACTTTATACAATAGCAAAAAGATGGAAACAACCTACGTGCCCATCAATGGAAGAGTGAATGACCAAACTATGGTACATAAACACAATGGAATGCTACGCAGCACTAAAGAATAATGTAGAGTCTGAAAAATACCACATAATATGGATGAACTTGGAGGACATTATGCTGAGTGAAATAAGTCAATCACAGAAGGACAAATATAGTATTAGTTCATTGTGGAGGGTCAAGAAAAGTTTATGGAGGGAAACTTTCTTTGTTGGTTGGCAGGGGTGGGAGGGAAGGGAGGTACGCTGTGAAAAAAATAAAAAAAGCAATGACCCATGTCACTTTAGTTTTGTGTATTTCACTGTACATAAATTATATTTCAATAAAATGCATTAAAAAAGAAAGAAAAGAAAAGGGATTTTTGATGTGCACAAGAATATCAATGCCAATTTCTATATCATTAGTTGCCAAACTGTGCTTTTTTGAGTCTCACTTTCTAATTCCACTTGAAACTTGAGCGTGAGAAAGTGGCTGGCTAGCTCAGCTGATCAGACTGACTGAAGCTGTGGGTTTGTCCTCTGTTTGATAAGCCTTGAGTCTAGCCAATTTACAATTGCCATCATTTCATTGAGCATGAAGTCAACAGAAGGAGAAAATATGACCATGTCAGCACATTGCCTTCAGGGCTCACTCGAACATCATTTCCTGAGGGAGGCCGCCTCTGACCTTCTGCCAAGCCGTGTTGATGTGTCTTTATCTGCCTTGGTCATTTGCCAGAAGTTCTGCAAGGGCAAATATGGTGTTTAATTTATCCAACCTTTTGTCTCTGCCACCTGCAAAGTGCAAGAAAAATGTATTTGCTGGATGAATAAAGAAAAAAAAAAGAATTACATCTGCTAAGAGAAAGAAGTCGAGGGCACATAACAACAAGAGAGAGAAGCTAAAGCAAGGTTTGCTAATGTTGGACTATACCAAATGGGGTGCAAACAGTTCGAACCTACCCTGTGGAATTGTGGAAGAAAGTACTGGGGATTGGCTTCTAACTATCACAGCCAATAAAACCCTATCGAGAAGTTCTACTCTGTAATACATGGGATTGCCAGGAGTCTGAATCAACTCAAGGGCAATGGATTTTTGTGTGTGTGCTTTTGTTTGTTGATACACAAAGGGAAGCACAATTATTATTGATGACTGCAAATGAAGACAATATAATGACCAAAATATACCAGCTCTTTGCTTCCCTAAGAAGGAAAGGTCAGAAGCTAAAAAGATTGTGTGCACTGTGTGTTTTGCTTACATTTCATTTAACACTCACCACAATACCTATAGGAGCTCTGGTGGCATAGTGCCTAAGACATTTGACTGCTAATCAGAAGGCTGGTGGTTCAAACCCACCAGCCACTCCTCGGAAGGAAAGTTGTCAATCTACTCCCATAGTGATACCACCTCAGAAACCCAAGGAGGGGTCACTATGAGTTGGATGCGACTTGACAGCAGTATGTTGCATTGCATTGTGTTACAATACCTAAGAATAGGTCTTATAATGTCCTTTTAAATATGAGAAAACTGAAAACCAGAGAAATTTTATTATGGTCAGTCCCTAGGTTATGAATGTCCAACTTATGGACAACTTGTTGTTGTTGTTGTTGTTGTTGTTGTTAGGTGCCATCAAGTCGGTTATGACTCAAAGCAACCCAATGCACAATGAACAAAACACTGTCTGGTCCTGCACTATCCTTACAGTCATTGCTATGTTTGAGCCCATTGTTGCAATCACTGTGTCAACTCATGTCATTGAGGGTCTTCTTCTTTTTTGCTGACCCTCTACTTCACCTAGCATGATGTCCTTCTCCAAGGACTTGTCCCTCCTGATAACATGACCAAAGTACCTAAGACAAATCTCACCATGCTTGCTCTCAAGGTGCATTCTGGCTGTACTTCTTCTGAGACAAATTTGTTCATTCTTCTAGCAGTCCATGGTATATTCAATATTCTTCATCAACGTCATAGTTCAAAGGCATTGATTCCTCTTCAATCTTCCTTATCATTGTCCAGCTTTCACATGCATATGAGGAATTGAAAATACCATGATTCGGGTTAGGCACACCTTAGTCTTCAAAGTGACATCTTTGCTTTTTACAGTTTAAAGAGGTCTTTAGCAGCATATTTGCCCAGTGCAATACGATGTCTAATTTCTTAGCTGCTGCTTCTATGGGTGTTGATTGTGGATCCAAAGAAAATGAAATCCCTGACAACTAACTTCAATCTTTTCTCCATTTATTTTGATGTTGCTCATTTTTCCAGTGTGAAGATTTTTGTATTCTTTATGTTGAAGTGTAATCCATATTGAAGACTGTAGTCTTTGATCTTCATCAGTAAGGGCTTTGAGTCATTTTCACTTTCAGCAAGCAAGGTTGTGTTATCCACATATCACAGGTTGTTAATGAGTCTTCCTCCAATCTTGATGTCATGTCCTTCTTCATATAGTCCAACTTCTCAGATTATTTGCTCGGAATACCAATTGTATAAATATGGTAAAAAGATACAACCCTGATGCACACCTTTCCTGATTTTAAATCATGCAGTATCCCCTTGTTCTCTTGGTCTATGAACAGGTTCTTCATAGGTACAATTAAGTTTTCTGGAATTCCCATTTTTCACAATGCTATTTATTATTTCTTATGATCCATACAGCTTTTAAATCATTGAAAAGGCTTTGAGTTTTTTCTTGCTCTAAAACACAAAGAACGCAACACACTGCCATCAAGTAGGATCAGACTCATAGCGACCCCTCCTTGGGTTTCCAAGGCAGTATCACTACAGAAGTAGATAGCTCAACCTTCCTTCCGAGGAGTGGCTGGTGGGTTTGAACTGCCAGCCTTCTGGTTAGCAGTCAAATGCCTTAGGCAATATGCCACCAGACTTGCTCTAAAGTAAGGCTAACTAAGAACTGTATGCACCTATTCTGACTTACGTGCCAATTTGACTTAAAGACTCTTAGGAATAGATCTCAGTCATAATCCAGGGATTTCCTATACTTATTGAAGGCCTCACAGGAGAGTCAGTATTCCACACCAGATCTGTCTGCCTGCAAGCACCTCCTTTTGCACCTCTCTGTCAAATTCCATTTATTACAAAAAGCTGAGAATCAAATCTAACCATGTGTGGTCTGAACAAGGCTATAAAGCCTTTCACAGGGCTCTGAGTGTGACTGACATTTTCCTGAAATGGCATTATGTCTCATTATATCACCGTGGAGATGCCAAGTTCAAGATGGCCTGACCAGTCCTAAAAGATTTTGCCCTTCAGGGTCAGTTCTGCTTATGGTCTTGTCAAAGGGGCACTTATTCAGGACACAGGTCATGGTGACTCCCAAGTGCTGATGGTGTAAGTTATGTGCAGTCTGTGTGCCCTTCTCACCAGCAGTCAGGAAAGTCATATATCTGCCAGCTAATTCTGAGTGCTGCATTCCTTTCATGCAGATTTGTGGCTCTCCTGGGCCCTGTAGGCACATTTAAACAATGAAAGGAGATTAACCACTCAGCCAAAGAGACATTTTTAATGTCACCACCATAGCATTGGTTTTTTCCACTTTAAACATTCTGCTGGCATATTTCAATGCAAGACCACCATGTATACTAGAAATATTCTTTCTTACACTTTAGTGGTATCTGCCAGGGATGTCTCTCCCAAGAGGCAGGCTTTCCAGGTCCTGGCTAACTGCAAGACCATTGAGTAAGGAGTCCGAGCCTCAGAGACCCAGGCAAACTGTCTGTTGGGGATCCCAGTAGATAGAACATATTTTCCTTTCTAAACGGAGATGATGGTACCTAACCACAAAGCAAAGGGTGAGCTTAGCCAAGAGATGGCCAGACCTGAGGTGGGCCATGAACCCCAGAGGATCATGAGGTCCCAGGTTTTCCCCTTGATTTCCAGAGTGTCAGAACTATACCTTTTTTTCTTTAGAGTATGGATATTAAACTACTTTATGACAGGTGTTCAAAGGGTCATGAGTAGAGCTCTTAGGTTACAGACAGATAATGAAGAGAACTCCCCTCCTGCCCCTCAGCCTTCCTAGGTTTTCAAAGTTTGGTCTGAGATTAGAATTTGGGATCAGACATGACATGTCAATCACCTCTCCCTAATACTATTAGGGTTTGGCAATTTTGGCAGTTTTGGGCTCCTAAAATGCTGGATTTCTTTTTCAAGAGCAGAAAGAAAGAAAGGGAACAGGGAGCTATCAAATCAGGAAGACTGAGAAAAGTCAGATTTTTAATGGATTGGTTTTCTGTTGCTTTAGTCCTTCCAATAGAATACATTTCTATGGACCATTACTCATAAGCACTCATTGATAACAATTATAATAATGACTACATAAATCTCCCTAATATGGGCACAGAGTATGTCCCCAGACATTTTCAGTCAGCTGAGGCAAGGAGCTGGGAACAGATGATGAACTCTTTGGGGCACTTATAATTATGAGAGGAGAAATTATTCTTGTTTGTTTTTAGAATTTAGAGATTACACAGATCACCACAATCTTGTTTCAGTGTCTCCAAACTTTTTTGGTTATTTATCCCATCTGTAAATTCTTTTAAGCACACATCCCCAATATGATATGTGTTTATACATTATATGCATGTACTGTAGCCATGAAAACTGTATGCAGCAGTTCTACTCTATAACACACTGTGTCACCATGAGTCAGAATCAACTCAACGGCAACAGAAAAACAATACTCATCGATTACATACATTTTAAAACATAGTCAAGAAAGTAAAATTAACAAGGAGCTCTGCTCTAATTGTCCACATGGAACCTCTCCCATGGCCTCCTCAGGCAAAAGGACAAACTGATATCTGCCATTGGCCAAGGACAGGAATCTTGGGGAGCTGTTCTTAATCCATGAGCTGACCAGCATCCTGGGAGTAATTTTGCTCCTGTGATAACCGTAGAAAGGACTAGCTTTCTCAGAAACCAGGGTTGTCAGGTAATGTCAGGCCAGTGGCAGACTACCCAGTAGCTCCCTAATTTCACAAAGAGAAAATGCATGGGAACCCTCACAGTGCCTTGGGCAGTACTAGGCAGTCCTCCCCCCTAGACTGTCCCAGCTGTGGAAGCACCAGCCAGCAGAAGCTCCCTGTGATGTAGCCCTTACCTATCTTTGTTCCTGGGCACTAAGACACTATGGAGTCTGATATTGGTGGTTGTGGAAGTTGTGTGTCAAGTTGGCTGGGCTTGGTTTTGAATGGCTGGGCAGCTGGATGTAGTTATTATCCGTGATGAGATTGGTAATCAGCTCCATGGTGGAATCTACTATAGCAGCTGAGTAGCTGCCTTAGGGATGTGGCCTACTTCCAGTATATAAGAAGAAGCATTGAGAAAGGTCTCTGCAGCTTTTGGCATGTTTGAATCCTGCATGTAGCTGAGTTGTCATTCAGTAGCCTGCTATGTTGTCTGCCGATTTTGAGACTGTAACTGGATTTGAATTAGTGACCTGCCATGTGGTTGGTTAATTTTGGGACTCTGCCATTTTATTCCTTGACCTCAGGTTTGTCAGCCTCAGCAGTTAGCAGCTGCCTGAGTGAAGAGATGCCTCCAGCTCCACTGGACCAGGAGCAAGAAGCAGAGCTGAAGCCCAAGGTCAAGGGGCTTTTATCCAGCTCCTAGAGCTGGCACTTTGAACTCAGACTTCTAGCCTCCCAAACAATAAGAGAATAAATCTCTGTTTGTTAAAACCACCCATTTGTAGTGTTTCTGGTAGAGTGACACTAGAGAACCAATACAGTGGTCCAATGATAAGTCTAGTCCACAGAATTCCTTCCAACATAGTGCTCAGGTATGGACTATGTGCAGAGCTGGTCCTTGGTAATGCTTTAGATAAATGTCCTCTTATTCTTATTTGAACATTCTCTACCTTCAAATCTTTCAGGGCTTTTACCATAGTCTATAGTCCTCCCTGATTAATACCACCAGGGTTATTCCTTTTTTTTTTTTTTAAGAGGCTCAGGTAGAGAAGACCAACTCAAAGGAATGGAATTCCAGGCACTGGAATTCTAGATTAGACACATAGTTGGGAACATAGCAGAACGTTCCTTCCCTTCCAAATTTTCCCTTGATGAGAGGTACTGATTCTGGCTAGTCTTATCATTTAAAATCTGCTATTCCCTTGTGGAACAGCTCTTGTCCACTGCTCCCAAAAGGGACTTTTGTGAGGAAGAATTGGGATCTGACTTCAGATAGTTAGCTATTGATACCAAACTAGAGGTGTCAGGAGAGTAACATCCTCAGTATGTGCCAGACTATCAGGGACTGAAGGGGCAGTCATACTATTATGGATTGAATTGTGTTTCTCCAAAAGATACGTTGAAATCCTAATCCCTGTACCTATGATCGTTTTTAGGAATATGGTTTTCCTTTTTTTATGTTAATGAGGCCTTACCAGAGTAGGTCCTAAATCTAATCAATTCTGAGTAGTATCATACAAAGGAGTATACAGACACAGAGGAAAACAGACTCCGTGTGAAGACATATCTATAAGCAGCCAAGGAATGCCAAGAAACACCCAAGACTACAGAAACTGAAAGAAACAAGGATCTTTCCCTAGCATCCACATAAGAAAGAAAGCCTAGCCTGAATTCAGATTTCTAGCCTCCAAATCTGTGAGATAATACATTCCTGTTTTTTAAAGCCACCAACTTGTGGTATTTTGTTGTTGTAGGTAACTAAGATAGGTATATAGAGAGAGGACAGGACAACAAAGGAAGAAGAGCAGGACACAGCAGTCACCCCCCTTTGGTGCAGAAACCTTTCCCCTATGACATAAGACTTGGGATGGTGAAGATCAAACCTGAACAGTGGCAGGAACAGAAGAAAGGAGACACAGTTCACCTCACCAAGGGTTCTTCCTCTGTAATTGCTCTGTGGATATATGCGGCTTCCTGAGACCATCCTGGATCTTGCCCTAGATCCCATGCCACTTCCTAGTTATCTTACAAATCTACCTCTCCCTTGCCTCCACCCCTTCTCTATGCCATCCTCACCCATCATCCCTCACCCGGCCTCTTGTGGGTCTCCCTGCTGCCCTCTTTGTCTTCTATTTACATTCTACACTGCAACTGGAGTATTGTTCCTAAATGGAAAGTCCTCCCATGCCTTCAGAATAACATCCAAATTCTTGAATTTGGCTTTTGAGCCACAAGATGGCCTTGTCCCCACCTGCCCCTCTGGCTTCTCCTCTTGTCACCATGACATCACCTGAGTACCCTGTGGTCCAGACTCTTTTCAGACCCTCCAGGACTCTTGGCAATGCCAACCCCTTGGCCTGGCCAACTCTCATGCAACATTCAGTTCCGGAGGAACATCACTTTTCATCTCCTTTCAAAAGTCTTTGCCATCTTCTCTCTCACTCCCCAGCATCTCTTGCCATGACCCCAAACTCCAGCCAGAATAGCTATTGTCCTTGCAGTTCCGTCAAGCATGTGTGCTGGCTCCAAGCCATCTTACTCCTCCTGCCTCAGCTCTGGCTAATGGTCAGCTCAGCCTGTGCTCTTTCTAGAGGCCTTCCTCAGCCTCCTGGGATGTGGGATGCCCATCCAGTGCCCTGAGCGCCTAGATCTGCCCCATTAGAGATCTTTCATCATCTACTAGATTGCATGGTCTATTGGGACAGACTTAGTGCCTTTCCGCTGTGCTTTGTGTAGTATCAGGTTGTCAGGATTGCATGGGTAATTAAAACACTGCCTGGGAAATAGTAAGTGCAAAATAAGTGTTAGTTATTGTTGTGGTGGTTGTTGTTGTCATTGCTTACTGTTTTATTCTCAGTGCCTAACACATAGAAGCATCCAATAAGTTTTTGTTAAATGAAGGATAAAACTGTGAAAGTATACCATTGTAGTCATCTTTGGTGCTTTTTATTTTTGTTAGAATATCTTTAAAAAATCACTTTGTGTTTTCAAAATATGCTAGGGATAAGGATACTGCATGTGACAAACCATGACACTGAAACATGGGAAGACCTGTGCAAATGTACATATAAAGGAGCCAACTGAGTCAGAGAACAAAACACAACAAATCCCAGCCCTTGCTATGTCTCCTTCAGGACTAGAATTTGAGGGGGTGGCCTCCCAGAATTCTTCCTTTCCTGACTAGAGGACTGAGTTGCCACTGAACCTTACAGACTTTTTCCTGCAGGTCCTTGCCTGGGGCTGTGCATAGAGAAATAGAGAGAAGTGGTGGAGGACATACAATCTGATTGAGATTTCATTAACTTGCGTTCATTTGTGTCACTTAATTATTTCAGTCTCAGGCTTTCTCTAATAAATGTGTTTCCCTAACCCACGGCCTCTGGGCTGTCCTTCTAACCATATCTATTATAACTGAATGGCTTCTTGGGAACAGAGCGACCTTCTTCGATTTGAGAGCTAAGTAGGGCATACTGAAGAGCTCCCTGCTTTGGAAGAAGGAGGTGGGCAGCATAGGCCCTGTGCTCTGGTGACAAGTGGCCCGTCCATTGTGACTTACCTGCTGAGATGAGAAGCCTGGTGTGTTTACGCAGCAGCAAACTGAGGGGTTAAACCATAGTCATCAGGAAAGGGCAGGGGCCATTTGTGGCTTTAGATATCAAGACAACTGGAGAAGCTCATCTATCTTGATCTATTGGCCTCTTCAGGGGAATGTCAAAGTACTGAGATAATACCAAGCAAAAAGCAGCGTTTCTGCTCCCACCCTGGGGAACAATTTGGATCCTGGCTCTTTCTCACCGACATTCCTATTCAAAAAGAATTCAGTGCATGCACAGGGCTTTGTTTCCCTGTGCTCAATGCTTTGACTTCAAATAATTCTTCTTTTCCTTGCCCTTCAAAATAGATCACACTGGGCAGCGGAGCTGTTTTTTTGTTTTTTTTTTAAGTGATTGTATTTAATTGCTAACTCCACAAACAAATGAGCAGCTGTATCTGTTTTGACAAACACGTGTCTTTTGTCTTTGCAGAGATTTCAAAAAATGCACAGTCAACAGAGACTATATGATTTTTGAGAAACAGATTTACCTTCTTAATTATGTTTTTACTTGCCCTAGGATTAAAATGAGTTTGCCTTGCCTGATCTGACACAGCCTTGAGTACAGAGAGATGGTTGGCAAGTCCTGGGGGTGGGAAAAGCTGCATGATAGGAAACATCTGCTGCTGGAAATCTGTGCAGAGAGGATCCTTGAGGGCCTGCCTGAGCACTGAGTTATCTGAAGTTCCCACTGTCTCACTCTTAAAAAAGGCAAAGACACCACACTGGTCAGTTTTCAGTGGGAATTATTGTGGCTCATCAAGGACTGGTATCTCTTGATACTCACTTTCTAATGACTGATCTATCAATGTCGTTGTTAGCTGCCATCAAGTCACCCTCCAACTCATGGCAATATTATGCACAATGACATTGGACCATTGTGGTCCAAAAGGGTTTTCATTGGCTGATTTTTTTTTCTTTTCTTTTTCAGAAATAGATATCCAGGCCTGTCTTTCCAATTCATCTAGGTTCGGAAGCTCCACTGAAACCTGTTCAGCATCATAACAACACGTAAGTTTCCACTGACAGGTGATGGCTATGCTTAAGGTGTATTGGTCAGGAATCAAAGCCAGGTCTTCTGCATGTAAGGCCTCCAAACTATCAAGAGAGAAATAGGCACATGTGATGTGGTCTCTTGGCCAAGGATAGTGCCTTCCTTGACATCTTTCTTAGCTAGGATTCCTTTTGAAGATGAGTTGCTGCCTCAGCAACTATGGAGCTTATTAATCAATTGCACTCAGCTAAGACTTGAACTTGTGATCTAAAGCAACAAACAACTGAGACTAGCAAGCAGTGACTTCAGAAGACTGCCCATCCCCAAGGTAAAAAGAAATGGTGCTGGCAAAATAAGAAAACAAGACTTCACCATGTTGTTGTTGTTGTTGTTATGTGCCGTCGAGTCGGCCCCGACTCATAGCGACCCCTCCTTGGGTTTCCGAGGCAGTATCACTACGGAAGTAGGATTGCCCAACCTTCCTTCTGAGGAGTGGCTGGTGTGTTTGAACCGCCAGCCTTCTGGTTAGCAGTCAAGTGCTTTAGCCACTATGCTACCAGAGCTCCTAGACTTCACCATAGCAAGTCAAAAAGTCCTCATATGGTAGATCACACTGAAAAGAGTATTTTCCATGAAGAGCCCTGTAGAGCAGATATGTCCATAAGAGCAGCTTAAGTTAATGTGTATTTTATTTCTTGTTAAAAAAAAAAAAAGAGTATCTTTTCGTAGAGTTTTCAATAAAATTTTTGCTCTTGAAAACTCAAGACACCTACATGCATTCAAGATGTGGATCATTTGGAAGAGAGGGACTCTATAATCAAGGACAATCTGTCTCCTGTCAGCTCAAAATGAGGCATCAGTGGTTTAGTGGTAGAATTCTTACCTTTCGTGCAGGAGACCCAGGTCCAATTCCAAACCAATGCACCTCATGTGCAGCTACCACCCATCTGTCAGTGCAGGCTTATGTGTTGCTATGATGCTAAACAAGTTTCAGCAAAACTTCCAGACTAAGATGTACTAGGAAGAAAGGCCTGGCAATCTGCTTCTGAAAATCCAATGGAAGCCCTACGGATCACACCATTCCAGTCCACAGCCGATCAGGAGTCTGGTGCAGGACTAGGTAGCATTTTGTTCCATTGTGCGTGGAGTTTCCACAAGTAGAAGGCTAATTCAAGACAGGTAACAACAATACTATCAGTTTACAAAAGTGAAAAAAGTATTAGTTAAAGTAATGCCAGCTGATGTATAGATAAACCCTGATGTGTCAGTGACTTAATACAGCGAACATTATTTCTCACTCACATAAAGTCCTACCTGGTGTTTTCTAGGAGGCTTTCCATGCTAAGATTCAGAGACAAAGAAACATCATCTTTAGTGCCTCTCCCTGCTAGACTGCAGCAGAACATTGTCTGATATATTGCCAGAAGACGAGCCCCTCAGACTGGAAGACACTCGATATACAACTGGAAAAAAGCTGCCTCCTTAAAGTAGAGTCAACCTTAATGATGTGGAGGGAGTAAAGCTTTTGAAACCTTCATTTGTTGAAGTGGCATGACTTAAATCTACCAGCCTGTAGTTGGAAAAGAGAGATTGGAGGCTGATGTAGAAAGTATTTATTGGCCAGGCTGGAAATAGGGCATAAGCTTCTATGATTAAACTCCATTTGTTTCATTTAATAGCAAGAGAATCTGGAAAATATCATCTAGTGAGGTACCCAGGAAGAACAGATATAATAAGCAAATAGCAGTTTCTACATAGAGGGCAATTCTAGTGTCAGTAATTACACAATATTTTTTCTTCACCAATAATAGACTTCTTTTTGATTATGCAGTTGATCTACCATTTGTCTATCAGTTTGTTGTACTGTAGTGGCTTATGTGTTGCTGTGCTGCTGGAAGTTACACCACTGGTATTTCAAATACCAACAGGGTCACCCATGGTGGACAGCAGAGCTGTCCAAACTAAGACAGACTGAGAAGGAGTTGGGGATCTACTTCTGAAAAAAAAATTGCCAATGAAAACCTTAGGAATAGCAGCAGCACATTGTCTGATATATTGCCAGAAGATGAGTCCCTCATATATTGAGATGGAAAGGCACTCAATATACGACTGAAAAAGCTGTATCCTCAAAGAAGTCAACCCTAATGATGAGAATGAAGTTTTTGAGACCTTCATTTGTTGAAGTGGCACAACTTAAAATGAGAAGAAACAGCTGAAGAAATCCACTAGTAATTGGAACATGGGATGCAAAAAGTATGAATCTAGGAAAATTGGAACTCATCAAAAAAGAAATGGAATGGTAGCATAGTGCCTAAGGCACTTGACTGCTAACCAAAAGGCTGGTGGTTCAAACCCACCAGCCACTCCTCAGAAGGAAGACGGGGCAATCTACTTCCATAGTGAGGGGTCGCTATGAGTCAGGTCTGATTCAATGGCACATAAAAACAACAACAAGTATTAATGAGCTGAAATGGACTGGTATGAGCCATTTTGAATCAGACTATCATATGGTCTGCATATTGAAGGATTCTATGGGCAAAAAATTGAACAATTCAGGGAGTAAGAAAAGAAGATGGAAAGAATACACAAATTCACTGTACCAAAAAGAATTGATCAATATTCAACTATTTCAGGAGGTAGCATATAATCAAAAACTGTTGGTACTGCAACAGAAGAGTGGATAACAAAACTATGGTACATATACACAATGGAATACTACGTAACTCTAAAGAATAATGTAGAATCTACAAAACAGCACATAACGTGGATGAACTTGGAGGACATTATGCTGACTGAAAAAAGTCAATCACAGAAGGACAAATATTGTATTAGTCCATTATTGTAAAAATTCAAGGAAAGGTTTAATATGGAAGGAAATTTTCTTTGTTGGTTATGAGGGGTAGGAGGTGAGGGGAGGGAACACTGTTAGATAGGTAGAGACAAGTATTGATATGGGTGAAGAGAAGATCAATGTACCAAGTGTGAGTGATCAACACAGTGGCATTGAGGAAGTGGAAAACATAGAGAGGTGCATGAGAGGCACAGACCACAAAGATGAACCCTTTCGTACATACAGTACTGCATTGTCAGTAAAGGCAATGGTGGACAGGCTAAATGATTAGGTATGTCTTCACAGAGGGGAGAGTGCCCAAGACCATGTATAAGGTTGGCAAACAATGTTACTACAAGTGTATTTGTATGTTCTGTAAGAATTCCCATGTATGTAGTAGAACTGACAAGGGACAAGGTTGTAGTCACTTCTTAGCCACAGCCAGCTACCTAGAGGGAGTGAGTAGTTGGACCTGTGGGCTTGGGACCATGGTTGTAGGGGACATCAAGCTCAATTGGCATAACATACTACACAAAAACATTGCTCCACATCCTACTTTGGTGAGTAGCGATTGGGATCTTAAAAGCTTGCAAGCAGCCATCTAGATGCAATGACGGGTCACTCCTCATCCAGAGCAAAGAAGAATGAAGAAAACCAAAGATGCATGGAAACAATTAGTTCAACCAACTGGTACACCATGCAATCCTCAGCCTATATGACTATGAGACCAGAAGAACTAGATGGTGCCTGGCTACCACTGTCAATTACTCAGAGGGAGATCTATATAGCAGATCCTGGATAGAGTGGGAGAACAATGTGGAACAAAACTCAAAATCATTAAAAAAACAAACCAACAAAAAAGGACCAGTTGTGCTGCTCTGATAGAGCCTGATCGAACCACTGAGAGTATGGCCCCTAGCTGCCCTGCAGGTCTAGAACTGAACTCACTCTTGTGCCTTCCAGCCAAACAAAAGACAGGCAAATGAGCTGAACATTTACATTAGGTAGATTCACTCCTTAGAGAGAACAGTCATGGGAGAATAGAAAAACTGTGTATGCACAGGGAGACAGTTTGGGGGCAGGAGTGCATGGAGGCAAGGACACAGGGAAGAGGTAATGATGGGGAGGAAGTGGGAGGGGAGCTGTTGCATTGTGGGAAATTGCAGTCAATGTCATGAGATAAAGTGCATGTGAACTGCTGTATGGAAAGTGAATTCGCTCTGTAAACTTTCATCCAAATCACCAAAAAAAAAAAAAAAAAAAAAACTGATAGTACTGAAGGAAGAAGTCTAAGCTACACTGAAGGAATTGGGAAAAAAAAAAAAAAAAGCTCTAGGAATTGAAAGAATACCAATTAAAATGATTCAATGAATGAATGCAATACAAGAAGTACTAACTCTTTATGCCAAGAAAATTGGAAGATAGCTACCTGGCCAACTAACTAGAAGAGATCCATATTCAGGCTCATTCCAAAAACAGGTGATCCAACAGAATGTGGAAATTATTACATAATATCATTAATATCACACAGAAGTAAAATTATTGAAGATAATTCAAAAATGGTTGCAGCAGTACATTGACAGGAAACTGCCAGAAATTGAAGCCAGATTCAGAAGAGGGTGTGGAATGACATCATTGCTGATGTCAGAAGGATGTTGGCTGACAGCAGAGAATATCAGAAAGATATTTACTTGTATTTTATTGACTACTCAAAGGCATTCGACTTTATGGATCATAACAAATTGTGGATAACATTGCAAAGAATGGGAATTTCAGCCACTTAATTGTTTTCATGCAGAACCTGTACATAGAACAAGAGGTAGTCATTCAAACAGCACAAGGGGATACTGTGTGGTTTAAAATTGGAAAAGGGTTGTATCAAAGTGTATCCTTTCACCATACTTACCCAATCTATATACTGAGCAAATAATCCAAGAAGGTGGTCAATATGAAATAGGATGCTGCCTCAGGATTGGAGGAAGATTCTTTAACAACATGAGATAAGCAGATGACACAATTTTGCTTGCTGAAAGCCAAGAGAATTTGAAGTACTTACTGCTGAAGATCCAAGACTACAGACTTCAGTATATGGATTATACTTTACCATAAAGAAAACAAAAACTCTCACAACTAGACCAATAAGCAACATCACGATAAATGGAGAAAAGATTAAAGTTATCAAGGATTTCATTTTGCTTGGATCCACAACCATCAGAGTCCCTTAACACAAGCAACATAGTATTTCCAATTGCCTCATATGCATGTGAAAGCTGGACAATGAACAAGAAAGATTGAAGAACTGCTGCTTTTGAATTGAGTGTTGATGAAGAATAAGAATAATGAATGTACCATGGACTGCCAGAAGAATGAACAAATCTGTCTTGGAAGAAGTATAGCCAGGATGCTCCTTGGAAGTGAGGATGGTGAGACTTGGTCTCATGTACTTGGGACATGTAATCAGGAAGGACCGTTCCCAGAGAAGGACATCTTGGTAAAATAGAGGATCACCAAAAAAGAGGAAGACCCTCAATAGGATGAATTGACACAGTGGCTGCAAGAATGGGCTCAAACATCGCAATGATTATGAGGAAGGTGCAGCATTGGGCAGTGTTGCATTCTGTTGTGCATTAGGTCACTATGAGTCAGAACCATCTCAATGGCACCTGTTCTGGTTACCTAGTACCACTCTGACAAGAATATACTGCAAATGGGATGGCTTGGAGAAACAGGAGTTTATTCTCTTACAGTGTGGAGGCTTTAAGTCCAAGTTCAAAGTGTCACACTCTAGCTTCAACCTTCAGCTTCAGCTCTGCCTCCTGCTCCCAGCCCACTGGAGCTAGAAGCATTTCTTCACTTAGACAGCTGTTGGCTGCTGAGACTGACAAGCCCAAGGTTGACAAGTAAAAAGGCACAGTTCCGATGTTACCAAACCACACGGCAGGCCATTAATTCAAGTCCATTGAAAGTCCCAAGGTCAGCAGAGCATGGCAGGCTGCTGAATAACAACACAGCTACATGAGGGTTCACGTGTGCCATAAACTAGAGACCATTCCCAAAGCTGTTTCTTATATACAGGAAGCAGACCACATCCCTAAAGCAGCTACTCAGCTGTTTGTGGTAGGTCCCACCATGGAGCTGATTGCCAGTCTCCTCATGGGGAATAACTACCACCAGCTGCCCAGCCACTCAAGCAGGCCCAGCCAAGTTGACACACAAACTTAACCACCACAGCACCTAAAAGCAACAACAAAAAAAAATGCTATTAATAATCAATTTGCAAGTTACAAGGAGACTTTAAAGGAGGCTGATAGGATAGAGGAGTGAATATCCTGGAGGATAGGGAGCAGGGAGAGTCCCATCTTTAAAAAGGTAAAGATTTAGTAGGAAAATAAAAATAACTGAGAATCAATTCATGGGAAAACAGACAAGATGGAGAAAGAGAAAGTAATCATTTCTTCCAAGAATATGTTGAGCCAAGGAATGCAAGGAGAAAGAATCTTGAAAGAAATATGAAGGTTCTCAGTTGCTAACTCCAGAGGGATTTTATGAGCCACCTCTTCTTTATGATGCTCCCAGTATATTTGGAATGTAGTGAGTGGTGAGAAGTGGCATCACCCTGCTATAAAGGAGGAATTTAGACAGTGTAAATGCTTAACTTCACTAAGAAATCCATCACTTCAGGGCTGCTGGATTTTTGACTCAGACGTTTTGCAAATAAGACTAGAGATATTACCGTATCACAGGAAGTAGGTGCAAGTCTCTCTTCCTGTGACACACTGAGAAGACTCACACTGGAATCATCACTTTTCCTAGGAAACTTCTCCAGTTTAAATTCTAATTAAACAAATGTGGAGGTGGGTGATACAGTGAAGCATGGGGCCCCAGTCCCATGAATAATCAGAGAAATTAAATGGAAATGAAGAGCTCTGGTAGCATAGTGCCTAAGGCACTTGACTGCTAACCAGAAGGCAGGTGATTCAAACCCACCAGCCACTCATCGGAAGGAGGGTTGGACAATCTACTTCCGTAGTGATACCGCCTCAGAAACCCAAGGAGGGGTCGCTATGAGTGGGGTCTGACTCGACGGCACATAACAACAACAACAACAAATGGAAATGGGTAGGAGGAGTGAAGGATGAAGGATAGATGTCAACAGGGATTTGTTACTGTTGTTAGGTGCCATGGAGTTGACGCCAACTCATAGCGACCTCATGTACAGCTGAATGAAACACTGCCCAGTCTTGTGCCAACCCCATGATCTTTGCTATAGCTGAGCCCATCGTTGCAGCCACTGTGTCATCCATCTCATTGATGGCCTCCCCTTTTTCATTGATCCTCCCCTTTACCAAACATGATCTCCTTCTATAGGGAATGGTCCCTTCTGACAACATGACCAAAGTAGGTGAGATGAAGTCTGGCCATTCTCACTTCCAAGGAACATTCTGGCTGCACTTCCTCCAGGACACATTTGTTAGTTCTTCTGGCGGTCCATAGCACTCTCAGTATCCTTCACCAACACCACAACTCAAAAGCATCAACTCTTCTTTGGCCTTCCTTATTCACTGTCCAGCTTTCATATGCATATGAGGCAATTGAAAATACCACGGCTTTTCAATTCAAAGAAACATCTTTTCTCTTCAGCACTTTAAACAGATCTTTTGCAGCAGATTTTCCCAGTGCAATATGTCATCTGATGTCTTGACTGCTACTTCCATTGGTGTTGATTGTGGAACTGTTGTTGTGTTGTGTTGTTATGTGCCGTTGAGTCAGACCTGACTCATAGCGACCACTCTTTGGGTTTCCGAGGCAGTATCACTAAGTAATACAAAATCTTTTACAACTTCAATCTTTTCCCCATTTATCAACAGGGAGAGTGCTCCTTTTTTCTTTCACAGACATTCTTGGTACATCTTCTTGGGGCCCAGAGGTACTGAGTGGTGGACACTGGCAATATCTTCAATGCTCCATGCAAACAAGTCTTTAGTGGGTACTTTCCATCTCCCTATCTGAAGCCTGATAAGATTCAGACAGGGGTGGGTAGGGCAAGGGGGAGGTGAAGTGGTTACCAGGACATTTTTTTGCTGTTTCACATACACTACCCTACTTTGTCTGGGCTGTGTTGTTAGGAAGGATTTAGTCCTCCACAGCAAGAGCAATGTCCTATGAAAATATCAATTTCTGATAGTCAAAAAGTCACCACAACCAATCAGTTGCTGTCAAGTTTGTTCTGCTGCCTAGTGATCCCATCTATGTCAGAGTAGAACTGTGCTCTATAGGGCTTTCAATGTTGAATTTTTAGAAGTAACTCTGCAGATCTTTCTTCTGAGGCATCTCGGACAGACTTAAACTTCTAACCTTTCAGTTAGCAGTGAAGCACATTACTCATTTGTACTACGGGACTCAGACAAAGATACAAGTCAGGCTAATACTACTGTGTTTTTTTGCCTATGTTTATACTTGAAGAAAATATTTAATTTCAGTTAGCGGTTAGTAGTCTAGCCTCTCTTGTTAGGGAAGATCTAGCTCTTTACAGATTCAAAGATTTAGTCCAGAGCCAGTGTTGCCCAAGTGCAATTTCTGCAATGATGGACCTTAAAGCAAAAACCAAACCCACTTCTATTGAATTGATTTTGACTCATAGGACAGAGTAGAACTGCCCCCATAGGGTTTCAAGGTCATAAATCTTTATGGAAGCAGGTTCCTTCATCTTTCCTGTGGAGCAGACTGGTGGGTTTGAACAGCCAATCTTTTGATCAACAGCCAAATGCTTTAATTGCTGTGTCACCAGAGCTTCCGCAATAATGAAAGTATCCTACAATTCACATGACTACCAAACATTTGAAAAGTGACCAGTGTGACTAAGGAGTGGCATTTTTTATTTAGTTTAGTTTTAATTAATTTAACATTCAAATGGTAGCTAGGAGCTACCATATTGGACAGTACAGCTCTGAGACACTGGACTATGATGGACTAGCAAGTCTAGGGCAGCGTGGATTGGGTGCTGTGAGACTATCAGGAGATCCATAGGAGCTCCATGCCAATATTCGTGGCAAAACTCATCTGAAGCACACTGTGGAGAAACTAAAGTTTCTTGTAACTCAAGAGGAAATGCTACAGACACTTCTTGCATCCCTTCCTGTTCTCTCATTCACTCCATCTTGGATTGTTAAGGAAGTGGTAGCTGGAGCCTTGAAAACATCACATCATCTTGAGCAAAATAAGTCAGTTGCAAAAGGACAAATATGATATGATCTATCATAGATGACCTAATCAAACACACACAAACAAAAGATTATTAGTGGTTACCAGAGGTGGAGAGAGAGGGAAAGAAAAATTTTTGCTTAAGGAACATGGAGTTTATGTTAATGGTGGTGAAATAATTTGGAAAAAGATAGCAAGAATGATTGCACAACTTAAAGAAGGTAATCAATGTCACTGAATTGGACATAAAGAACTTGTTGATATGGTGTGTGTTTTATTATGTATTTTTTACTACAAAAACATTTTTTAACAAGAATTTAAAAAGGAATGATGAGTCTGGAAAAAATTTCAAACATAAGTCTTGAACCCAATATGCTGGCATGAGATAAACGTTATTTGATCTTTACCAACAACTCTACCAAATAGCTGTTATTCCCATTTTCCAGAGGAGCAAACTGAAGCTCAGAGAGTTTAAATAATTTGCCAGAAACACACAGGTGGTATGTGGCAAAGCAAAAAGTTTTACTCAGATTTATCTGGTTCCATTTTATTCTTAACCACATGCATAATTGTTCTATAATCCAAGCCACAAAGCCACAAATGTACTTTTCTTGTCTAGTATCTTGCCCACAAAACATCTGACTCCTTTCACTTCACCTTCATCACAGGCTTGATGCTAGAAAATACTAAGTAAAAGAAGTGTGCAGAACCACTGGAGGAAGTGTCTTGTACCACATAGCACTTTAGAGCTTACAAAGCATCTTGACATTTATTATCTCATTTGATCCTCTTATCAATTCTATGAAAAATTATTACCTTCTCCTTTGTCCAGGGAGGACATAGAAGCTCAGAGAAGCTAAGTGACCCCACAACTAGACAATGGTGAAGCCAGGCCTCACTCCCAGGCCTTCTGACTAGGAAGCTTTTCTATGGCCCCAGATGGAAGCTGCTGCCTCAGACCTTACGAATCATCAGATAGACTCTGGGGCAGGCAGTTTTAACCATTTCTGTGTCATGTTCTCAGATGACCCCTTCACAAAATAATGTTTTTAAATGTGCAAAATCAAATACATAGTGTTACAAAGGAAATCAATTATTTTGAAATAGGTAGGAAAATATTTTTAATCAAATGTGTGCTATTGTGTTATATATGTGCTTCTTTATTAACTCAACCAAATCTAGCAACTGGTCTACTAACTTCTGTAATTTCAAAGTAGTGATCAGTGTAAATGGTATTTTAAAATATGTGCAACAACAGTAATGTCTTATGAAAATAGCTTCAATTTCTGATAGTGACAAAGACAGACTGCTAATACTGCTCCGGTTTGTTGCCCACATGTATAATTGAAAAAACTACTTAATTTCAGTTAGAGCTTGGTGAAAATAAAGATGTAATGTCTTCCCAATTTAACTCATGGAACCTCTGACATCCGCTTAGGACCTCCCTCAGTCCAGGGACTTCTCACTCTCAAAACCAGATCACCCTTTCCAATGCAGGTAAATGTGGGTACTAGGTGACATCAAGTTGGTTCCGACTCATAGTGACCCTATGCACAACAGAACGAAAGAAACACTGCCCAGTCCTACACCATCCTCACAATCCTTGCTATGCTCGAGCCAATCCTTGCAGCCACTGTTTCAATCCATCTTGTTGAGGGTCTTCCTCTTTTTCACTGACTTCCTGCTTTACCAAGCATAATATCCTTCTTCACAACATGACCAATGTACTTGAGACAGTCTGGCCATTCTCCCTTCTAAGGAACATTGCAGCTGTATTTCTTCCAAGACAGATTTGTTTTGTCTTCTGGCAGTCCACGGTATTTCCAATATTCTTCTCCAATGCTACAATTCAAATGCATCATTTCTTCTTTGGTCTTCCTTACTCATTGTCCATCTTTCACATGCATATGAGGTCATTGAAAATACCATGGTTTGAGTCACACACATGTTAGTCTTCAAAGTGACATCTTTGCTTTTTAACACTTTGAAGAAATCTTTTGCAGTAGAGTTGCCCAGTGAAATATGTCATTTGATTTCTTGACCTCTGTATCCATGGGTGTTGGTTGTGGATCCAAGTAAAATGAAATCTTTGACAACTTCAATCTTTTCTTCATTTATCACGATGTTTCTTGTTGGTCCAGTTGTGAGATTTTTGTTTTCTTTATGTTGAAGAGTAATCCATACTTAAGGCTTTGATCTTCAATGAGTTAGTGTTTCAAGTCTTCACTTTCAGCAAGCAATGTTGCATATCATGGGTTGTTAATGAGTCTTCTAATCCTGATGCCATGTTCTTCTTCATATAGTCTAGCTTCTTGGATTACTTGCTCACCATACAGATTGAATAAGTATGGTGAAAGGATACAACCCTGATGCACAAAGTTCTTGATTTTAAACCATGCAGTATGCCCTTGTTCTGGTCCAATGACTGCCTCTTGGTATTTATGCAGGTTCCTCATGAACACAATTAAGT
Source organism: Orycteropus afer afer (assembly GCF_000298275.1). Taxonomy (NCBI): domain Eukaryota; kingdom Metazoa; phylum Chordata; class Mammalia; order Tubulidentata; family Orycteropodidae; genus Orycteropus; species Orycteropus afer. Next base: position 2,917,812 of record NW_006921675.1, on the reverse strand, counting down.
GTTCAGGAATTCTTTGCAATATTATCCATAATTTGTTATGATCCACACAGTCAAATGCCTTTGAATAGTCAATAAAACATGGTAAACATATTTTTTGGTATTCTTTATTTTCAGCCAAGATACATCTGACATCAGCAATGATAACCCTTCTTCCATGTCTTCCCCTGAACTGGCTTGAATTTCTGACAGTTCCCTCTCTATGTACTGCTGTAACCATTTTTGAAATATTTTTAGCAAAATTTTACTTGTGTGTGATATTAATGATATTACTCAATAATTTCTGCATTCTGTTGGATCACCTTTCTTTGGAATGGGCACAAATATGGATCTCTTCCATTCAGTTGTCCAGATAGCTGTCTTCCAAATTTCTTGGCATAAATTAGGGCTTCCAGGGTTGCAGCCATTTGATGAAACATCTCAATGCACATTCCATCAATTCCTGAAACCTTGTTTTTCACCCATGTCTTCAGTTCAGCTTGGACTCCTTTCTTCAATACCATCAGTTCTTATCATATGCTACTTCCTGAAATAGTTGATGTTGACCAAATCTTTTTGGTATAGTGACTCTGTGTATTCCTTCCATCTTCCTTTGGTGATGCCTGCATTGTTCAATATTTTGCCCAGAGAATCCTTCAATAGTGCAAGTTGAAACTTGAATTTTTTCTTCAGTCCTTTAGCTTGAGAAATGCTGAGTATGTTCTTCCCTTTTGGTTTTCTAACTCCAGGTCTTGGTGCATTTCATAAACTTTATTTTTCCTCTTGAGCCATCCTTTGAAATCTTCTGTTCAGCTCTTTTACTTCATCATTTCTTTCATTTGCTTTAGCTGCTCTCCATTCAAGAGGAAATTTCAAGGTCTCGTCTGACATCCTTTTGGTCCTTTCTTTCTTTCCTGTTTTTTTAATGACCTTTTGCTTTCTTCATATGTGATGTTCTTTGATGTCATCCCACAATTCATCTGGTCTTCAGTCATCAGTGTTTTGGTTCTCTAGTGCTGCTACAACAGACATACCACAAGTGGATGACCTTAACAAACAGGAATTTATTCTCTTACAGTTTAGGAGGCTAGAAGTCCGAGCTCAAAGTGCCAGCTTTAAGGGCTGGGTGAAGACCCCTCAACCTTGGGCTTCAGCTCTGACCTCTTGCTTCCAGCCCAGTGGAGCTGGAGGCTTCTCTTAACTCAGCCAGCTGCTGGCTGCTGAAGATGACAAAACCAAGGATGACAAGTAAAATGGCACAGTCCCAAGATTATCAAGCAACATGGCAGGCCACTAAATCAAGTCCAGAAACAGTCCCAAGATTGGCAGGCATATGGCAGGTGGCTAAATGAAGACCCAGCCAAATGCAGGAGCCAAGTGTGCCAAAAAGCTCAAGACTTTTCTCAAAGCATCTTCTTATATACACTGGAAGCAGACCACATCCCTAAGTCAGCTATTCAGTGTTCACAGTAGATTCCACCATAGAGTTTATTACCAGTCTCATCATGGGGAATAACCACATACAGCTGTCCAGCCACTCAAACCCAAGCCCAGCCAACTTGACATATAACTTTAACTATCACAGTGTTCAATGTATCAAATCTACTCTTCAGACTGTCTCTGTATTCAGGTAGGATATACTCAATGTCATATTTTAGTTCTTGTGGATTTGTTTTAATTCCCTTCAGCTTCAACTTAAAACTTGCATATGAGCAATTCATGGTCTGTTCCACAGCTGGCTGCTGCTCTTGTTCTGACTGATGATAATGAGCTTTTCCATCACCTCTTCCCACAAATGTGGTCAATTTGTCCTGTGTATTCCATCTGGTGAGGTCTACATGTATAATCACTATCTATGTTGTTGAAAAAACAAGTCATTGGTCTTGAAAAATTCTATCATGCAATCTCCAGAGTCGTTTCTATCACAAAGGCCATATTTTCCACCAACTAATGCTTCTTCTTTGTTTCCAACTTTCACATTCCAATCACAAGTAATTATCAATGCATCTTAATTGCATGTTTGGTAAACGTCAGACCACAGTAGTTGGTAAAAAATCTTCAATATCTTCATCTTTGGTTTTAGTAGTTAGTGTGTAAATTTGAATAATAATAGTATTAACAGGTTTTCCTTGTAGGAGTATGCTGTCAGTGTCCTATCACTGACAGCACTGTATATCAGGATAGATCTTGAAATGTTCTTTTTGATGATGAATGTGATATCCTTCCTCTTCAATTTGTCATTCACAGCATAGTAGACCACATGATTGATTCAAAATGGCCAATACCAGTCCATTTCAACAAATGCCTAGGATATTTATCTTTATGTGTTCTATTCATTTTTGTTAACTTTCAATTTTCCTAGATTAATACTTCATACATTCCGTGTTCTGATTATTAACTGATGTTTGCAGCTGTTTCTTCTCATTTTGCCACATCAGCAAATGAAGGTCCAGAGTATTTTATTCCATCCACATCATTAAGGTCACCTCTACTTTCAAGAGGCATATTTTCCCAGTTGTATTTTGAGTGACAACCCACCAGCCACTGAGTAATCTACCTCCATAAAGATAACACTTTGGAAACCCAAGGAGGGATCTCTATGAGACAGAATCAACTCGATGGCAGTGAGTTTGGTTTTTTTGGTTCCAACCTGAAGAGCTCATCTTTCAGCACTAAATCAGGCAGTTTCAGATATTCATAAGTTTTCAGTGGCTAATTTTTTCAGAAGTGGACTGCCACATCCTTCTTCCTAATGTGTCTTAGTCTGGGAACTCTGCTGAAACCTGTCCAGTATGTGTGACCCTGCTGATATTTGAAATACAGGTAGTATAGCTTCCAGTATCACAACAACACACAAGCTACCACAGCACGACAAAGTGAGAGACAAATGGTGGCAGGCAAACACAGGATACTTCAAATCTTGTCTCTAATCTCCTCTTACAAGACCTTTGAGGAAATTTGAGATTGCAGGCTTGAGTTGAACAAAGAGATTTAGAAACATTTTGATGGCCAGATGGCCACGGTGGTAAATTTGTGAGGTCAAGTTCTAATGTGTTCTCATAACAGTGCCTGAGAGTCACTAAATTTTCTGTGTATCACATGGAAAAGACTATGAGCATCCCAAACATCCATTTCCTGTCTGTAGATCAAATGAATAAACCCAAGTATATCCTTGGATTGTCACATATTTGTAGTTTCTTCTCTTGTTTTTATTTTAAACTTTCAGTTCCATAACTGATTCTTGTAACACCTCATTTTGATAGTTCAGAGAATATTATGATTATCCTTGTTTCACAGATGGAAAGAAATGAGGTACTAAGTGATTGAGTAGCTTTCCCAAGGTCAGATAGTGTCACTGCAGAGAAGTAAAGTCAGGGCTCCCAACTAATTAAATTTTAATCACTATTTAGAAATGGGGTGAGAAGAGAAGGCAAACAAGCACAGGAAAGGAGGACAGGTAAATCATCCCAGCTGGTGTGCATTGCAGGGACATGATCAAAGTTCCCAGAGTAAACACTCAAATTTCTTTTTCCATCATTGAAAAAGAGAAAGGTGACCCTGAATATCTGTCATCTCAAATTTCAGGGATCACATTGCAGATGGCGGCGTGCCCAGACCTAGCAGCAGCTCCTGGCTAAAGGGAGATGTTGGGTGTCTCTAAGTTCCTGCAGACAGATTTATAGTAATTTCTTGATGTACCCAGGCAGAGTAACTGGCTGTCCCAAATCATTCTAGAAATCATATAGGGGAACAAATAAGGGAAATGGCATTTATACTAACTCACCCTTGAGTAAATCACTTTATTATTTTTCTCAAGTATTATATGATGGGCGAGAAAATCATTGAAAGCCTGTTTTTCCCTTGGTCATTAGTCTTAGCCCATTAACTGAAAGATAAACAAGGATTTAATTAAAAGTCACTGTCAGATTTTAAACTCATGACACATACAAGAATAAGCTCAGTTGTTGAAAAGATCACAAGACAGCATAGCAGGGGGAGTTCTAAGAAAATTATTAAACTGGAAATTTATTTGCTCCAGTGGAGAAACCCCAAATATTTGATTTTAACCCATCAATAATCCTTAATTTGCTTTTCATCTAGTGAGAGTTTTGGGGTTCTTGAGTATTTGAAGAAATCTATCATTCCCTTTTCCTTTACTTCTCTCTCTGGGCATTTAGCAAAGAAAGTCTATAACTAAATATAATTTGTGTGTGATATAGACAAAAACCAAAATGTCTTTTTAAAATATGGTATATAACTGTCATTGGTGTCCTTACTGGGATTTCCTTGAGATTATAATGATATTGGTTACTTTTTTGGAATTTAATAGAAAATATGCCTGTTCCCAAGCTTTAATTACAGCCAAATTAATACCACACACCAAAAAGAGGCAGAAGGGAAATGGAGGGTATGGGTAGGGAGAAAACCCAGCGGCCTGCGAGGTAACCATTGCCTTCTCTACTTGTCATTAGCAGAAGGGGCAAAACCCACTATCATCAAGTCAATTTCAACTCATAGCAACCCACTGGGTTTTGAAGGCTATAAATCTTACAGAAGTAGTTCCCATATCTTCCTTGTGCAGAGGGTTTGAACCACCAACATTCTGGTTAGCAACCAAATGCCTTAACCACTGCACCACCAGAGCTCCTTAGAAGGGACAAAGTACATGGAAACTCTTACTTCTGGATCAATGGGAACAGAAGTGGACATTGAGAGTCACAATATAAACCACACTGTGAGTCTCATGACTGCTTTCTTCTTCCTGGGAGAGAGGTTTAAATAAGGAGACTATGGCAAGTGGAAATAGAGTTATGACACTTCATCCGACAGTTCCTGTATGTCAAATACATGAGACTCACCACGACTTTCAGCTCTAGCAGCCATCACCCATAGATTGTGGCTTTCTTATTAAGCCCAAACACAGCCTAAGAATTCCTCTCAAGAGAGCATTTCAGGAGAATTCCATTCCATAGTTCACTGATGTCAGGTACATGTGAACTATCACTGACTAGGAGTCCCTGAGTGGTACAAACGTTAATGTGCAACATCACTAATAGATTGTGGCATTGTTCCTTGTTAAGTACAGACACTGCCCCAGAATCCCTGTCCTCAAGGAGCACCAGAATTAGCATTAGAGATAGAATTCTATGTATCTTAGTGAGTAGCGACTGGGGTCTTAAAAGCTTTTAAGTGGCCATCTAAGATGCAGCTAGTGGTGTCCTAACACTGGAAGTGAAGAAGAGTGCAAAAAAAAAAAGAGCATTTGGAAACAATCAGCCCTAGGGATGAGGGATGGCCCTCGAGACCAGAAGAAATAGCTGGTGCCCGGCTACCAATGCCAACCACTTAGGAAAAGATCAAATCTGGAGATCCTGGATAGAGTGGGAGGAACAATGTGAAACAAAATCCAAAAACTCAATAATGACCAGAATTACTGGTCAGATGAAGTCTGGTGAGACCCCCAATACTATGGCCCTGGGATATATTCTGGACCTGGAATAAAACTTACTCCCAGGGGTTGGCTCTCAGCCCAATGGTAAACAAGATATACATGCAGGCCATTCAACCCAGGGTGACACACCCACATACTCTATGGAAATGCATCCCTTGGAGCAACTGACCACGGGGGCGGGGGAGGGCAACATTCGCACAGAAGAAATGCAGGACACACAAGAGTGCATAACTATGAGGGGAGAGGTGTGATTACTGGGCAGGGAGGGGAGGAGACTGGGTTAGGGTTGGGGATGGTAAATGGGGAGTGAAATTAAATGTACACATAACTCTGTAGACTTGCACCTAAAGCACAATAAAAAAAATAAAAATTAATTAAAAAAAAAAATAGAATCCTATGTATCTCCCCTTTCAGCCTTTGCCCGTGTGTGTGTGTGTGTGTGTGTGTGTCTTTGTGTGTGTTTCTCCTTCCAAGTCTCCTACTTGGTAAATGGTAAAATGCCTACCTGGGATCAGCAGATCTTATTTCTCAGTGAATGATGCCCACATGTATCATCTACCTAGTATGGTAGTTATAACTCAACTGTGCTCTCTCCTTTGCAGGAAATCATATCCAACTGCAGGTAAATGTCAGGGACATATTCTAAAGATAAGAAGAAAACACAATCAGAAAATTTCATTATAAAAAGGAATTATTTGCCACACAACTTGAGACTGTGGGTCTTGATATCTCATTAATACTGCCTTAGGCATTGGAAAGGAGCTCTGGATGTATAGCCTTGGTTAAGGCATTTGGCTGCTAATCAAAAGGTCAGCAGTTCAAACTCATCAGCCACTACATGGGAGAAAGATGAGGCAGTCTGCTTCCATAAAGATTTACAGCATTGGAAATCCTATGAGGTAGCTCTCCTCTGTCCTACAGGGTCACTATGAGTTAGAATCAACTCTATGGTAGTGGGTTTGGTTTGGTTTTGGATTAGGCATTAGAAAAAAGGTCTGGTAATCTACTTCTGAAAATCCAATGGATCACAACTATTCAATCTGCAACCCATCATGGAGATGGTACAAAACCAGGCAGCATTGTGCATGGGGTCACCATGAGTTGGGAGATGATTCATACAGCAGCTAACTACAAGATTTTAGGAAGAAATTTCAGGATCCAGGATAAGATAATCAAGTCCTCATTTTGGAAGCTGATGATACTGGCAGGAGTCAGCCTGACATCCAGACCACAGTTTAGCAGTGTCAGCCTATCTCTTTTGACCTGTAGATAATCTTGAGGCTCTGCTTCAGAATGAAACTGAAGGATTTAGGAGAAACTTTGTTGGGCATAGTGCCTCATGAAGTCCTTACATCAAACCTGGGATTGTAATAAAAAAGATGTCAGAACCTGCCACCTTCTCTGCATGCCCTCCCAAGACCTTCACATACAACTTTGCCCACCTGGAACCCCCACATCCCTACATCCCCACATTCTACCCCTAACATCAAGCACATTGAAGTCTTGAATAAAAGCTAAGGAGATAACAAAGAGAATTTTGAAATCAGTGAAGGGCTGTATTGCTCGGCATTTAACCCCAGCATCTCCCAGAGAGGCAGCTCCTACTCCCAATTTGCTGTTTACCCTGAGGAATCTGAAGTTTAATGAGGGTTCATGCAAGGAAGATTCATAAAACTCCAGCTGCCGGGGGCAAGATGGCGGACTAGGCAGAAGGATTGCACAGACCCTCTTCAACAAAGAAAAGGGAAACCAATTAACACAGACACAGAAGATAATC